>NC_073233.2:87157803-87460833 GCF_029281585.2 Gorilla gorilla gorilla | reverse complement strand
TATACACTGCTTTAAATGTGTCCCAGAGATTCTGGTACATTGTGTCTTTGTTCTCATTGGTTTCAAAGAACATCTTTATTTCTGCCTTCATTTCATTATTTACCCGGTAGTCATTCAGGAGCAGGTTGTTCAGTTTCCATGTAGTTGTGCAGTTTTGAGTGAGTTTCTAAATCCTGAGTTCTAATTTGATTGCACGGTGATCTGAGAGACAGTTTGTTGTGATTTCTGTTCTTTTACGTTTGCTGAAGAGTGCTTTACTTCCAACTATGTGGTCAGTTTTGGAATAAGTGCGATGTGGTGCTGAGAAGAATGTAAATTCTGTTGATTTGGGTTGAAGAGTTCTGTAGATGTCTATTAGGTCTGCTTGGTGCAGAGCTGAGTTCAAGTCCTGGATATCCTTGTTAACCTTCTGTCTTGTTGATCTGTCTAAAATTGATAGTGGGGTGTTAAAGTCTCCCACTTTTATTGTGTGGGAGTCTAAGTCTCTTTGCAGGTCTCCAAGGACTTGCTTTATGCATTTGGGTGCTCCTGTATTGGGTGCATATATATTTAGGATACTTATATCTTCTTGTTGAATTGATCCATTTACCATTATGTAATGGCCTTCTTTGTCTTTTTTGATCTTTGTTGGTTTAAAGTCTGTTTTATCAGAGACTAGGATTGCAACCCCTGCTTTTTTTTTTTTTTTTTTTTTTTTTTTTTTTTTGCTTTCCATTTGGTTGGTAGATCTTCCTCCATCCTTTTATTTTGAGCCTATGTGTGTCTCTGCACATGAGATGGGTCTCTTGAATACAGCACGCTGATGGGTCCTGACTCTTTATCCAATTTGCCAGTCTGTGTCTTTTAATTGGGGCATTTAGCCCATTTACATTTAAGGTTAATATTGTTATGTGTGAATTTGATGCTGTCATTATGATGTTAGCTGGTTATTTTGCCTGTTATTTAATGCAGTTTCTTCCTGGCATTGATGGTCTTTACAATTTGGCATGTTTTTTGCAGTGACTGCTACCAGTTTTTCCTTTCCATGTTTAGTGCTTCCTTCAGGAGCTATTTTAGGGCAGGCCTGGTGGTGACAAAATCTCTCAGCACTTCCTTGTCTCTAAAGGATTTTATTTATCCTTCACTTAGGAAGCTTAGTTTGGCTGGATATGAAATTCTGGGTTGAAAATTCTTTTATTTCAGAATGTTGAATATTGGCCCCCCTCTCTTCTGGCTTGTAGAGTTTCTGCCAAGAGATGTGCTGTTAGTCTGATGGGCTTCCCTTTGTGGGTAACCCAACCTTTCTCTCTGGCTGCCCTTAACATTTTTTCCTTCATTTCAACATTGATGAATCTGACAATTATGTGTCTTGGATTTGCTCTTCTTGAGGAGTATCTTTGTGGTGTTCTCTGTGTTTCCTGAATGTGAATGTTGGCCTGCCTTGCTAGATTGGGGAAGTTCTCCTGGATAATATCCTGCAGAGTGTTTTCCAACTTGGTTCCATTCTCCCCATCACTTTCAGGTACACCAATCAAATGTAGTTGTGGTCTTTTCACATAGTCCCATATTTCATGGAGGCTTTGTTCATTTCTTTTTACTCTTTTTTCTCCAAACTTCTCTTCTCACTTTATTTCATTACTTTGATCTTCAATCACTGATACCCTTTCTTCCACTTGATCAAATCGGCTATTGAAGCTTGTGCGTGTGTCACATAGTTCTCATGCCATGGTTTTCAGCTCCATCAGGTCATTTAAGGTCTTCTTTATGCTGTTTATTCTTGTTAGCCATTCGTCTAATCTTTTTTCAAGGTTTTTGCTTCCTTGCAATGGGTTCAAACATCCTCCTTTAGCTCAGAGAAGTTTGTTATTACCATCCTCCTGAAGCCTACTTCTGTCAGCTCATCAAAGTCATTCTCCATCCAGCTTTCTTCCATTGCTGGTGAGGAGCTGCAATCCTTTGGAGGAGAAGAGGTGCTCTGGTTTTTAGAATATTCTGCTTTTCTGCTCTGGTTTCTCCCCAACTTTGTGGTTTTTATCTTCCTTTGGTCTTTGATATTGGTGATCTACAGATGGGGTTTTGGTGTGGATGTCCTTTTTGTTGATGTTGATGCTATTCCTTTCTATTTGTTAGTTTTCCTTCTAACAGTCAGGTCCCTCAGCTGCAGGTCTTTTGGAGTTTTCTGGAAGTCGACTCCAGACCCTGTTTGCCTGGGTATCACCAGCGAAGTCTACAGAACAATGAATATTGCAGAACAGCAAATACTGCTGCCTGATCCTTCCTCTGGAAGTTTCGTCTAAGAGGGACACCTGCCTGTATGAGGTGTCAGTCAGCCCCTACTGGGAGGTGTCTCCCAGTTAGGCTACACGGGGGTCAGGGACCAACTTGAGGAGGCAGTCTGTCCGTTCTCAGAGCTCAAACACCGTGCTGGAAGAACCACTGCTCTCTTCAGAGCTGCCAGACAGGGATATTTAAGTCTACAGAAGTTTCTGCTGCCTTTTTTTCAGTTATGCCCTGCTCCCAGAGGTGGAGTCTACAGAGGCAGCAGGCCTTGCTGAGCTGCAGTGGGCTCTGCCCAGTTTGAGTTTCTCCAGCCACTTTATCTACTCAAGCCTCAGCAATGGGGGAACGCCCCTCCCCCTGCCAGGCTGCTGCCTTGCAGGTGGATCTCAGACTGCTGTGCTAGCAGTGAGCAAGGCTCCGTGGGCATGGGACCCACCAAGCCATGCAGGGGATATAATTTCCTGGTGTGCCATTTGCTAAGACTTGGAAAAGCGCAGTATTTGGGCGGAGTGTCCCGTTTTTCCAGGTACAGTCTGTCACGGCTTCCCTTGGCTAAGAAATGAAAATCCCCCAACCCCTTGCACTTCCTCGGTGAGGTGATGCCCCACCCTGCTTCAGCTTGCCTTCCGTGGGCTGCATCCACTGTCCAACCAGTCCCAGTGAGATGAACCAGGTACCTCAGTTGGAAATGGAACCAGGTACCTCATCTGTCTTCTGTGTTGATCACAATGGGAGCTGCGGAATGGAGCTGTTCCTATTCGGCCATTCTTGGAACGGAAATTGCTCAGTGTTTTTTTGTTTTTTTGTTTTTTTTGTTTTTTGGAATGCAGTGGTGCAGTCTCGGCTCACTGCAACCTCCACCTGCCGAATTCAAGTGATTCTCCTGTCTCAGCCCCCCAAGTAAGTGGGATTACTGGTGCCCACCACCAAACCCAGCTAATTTTTTGTATTTTTAGTAGAGACAGGGTTTCACCATGTTGGCCAGGCTGGTCTCTAACTCCTGACCTCAGGTGATCCGCCCACCTCGGCCTCCCAAAGTGCTGGGATTACAGGTGTGAGCCACCACACCCGGCCCATTGCTCGGTTTTAAGTTTCAGCATGGTAACAACAGCTGCAGCCCCATGCAATTCTCTTAGTTTCAGAACCCATAGGAAAAAAAAATGAGATTCTCTTTCCCGAAAGTATCATCAGAACTCTCATTTCCTCTTATTGGTTCTGAGCATGCCACTTGCACCTCCCTGAGCCCATCACTGTGGCCAGACGAAGGCTCTGTGCTGCTAGGCTTGGTCATGTGCTGCACCCTGGAAGACCAGTGTGAGAGAGAGCAATTCCCCAGGGAAATGCCAAGGGACCATTACCAAAAAAGAAGGTAAATGGAAGCCACTTGGCAAAAACCACAGCTGCACAGCAGTCTCTTTCTCACAGCTGAAAGGAGATTCAAACTTAGCTTGCCTGACTCCAAGCCCCCACTCTGCCCATATTCTACTCTTTCCTCAGCTACTTGTCCCAGGCAAACTTTTGGCCACCAAGTTGGGTCTAGGTGTGAGACAGAGGTTTATGTAAGTGTTGGAGCAAGAGTGATGATAAGAACCGTGCTGATGAGGAGATAGGGCAGCCCAAGCTAAACTAGAGAAGGAGGATAGAATGAAAGAAACACACCCCTCCAGGTGCTCCAAGCATGGACAGCTCTATCATCTCTCATATCCCTGGCACATGTGACCCCGGCATCTACCACAGAAAAGCAGAGTTGGGAAAGGAACAAATGTGGCAAGAACATGAGGAAGAAGTTGAGTTTTGCCATTAAAGTGTGACCACTGGAAGCCAGGGTGACAGTTGGCTCTCAGGGCAAAAACTTGGAAGTGATGAGGGATGAGTGAGCCTCAGAAGCCAGCAAGACCTGAGTCAGCACCAATGGGGCAATTTGCCTGAAAACTAAGCTTTAAGACAACACCCAGGATAGTTAGGATGTTTATTTTATTGGCGCTAATTAGGAACAATTAGAAGTGTTTCATAAAATACTTACCGAGCTCTGGCTCCGGGCATGGCATTAAGTATACAGTGGCAAACAAGACAGAGTCCTGCACTGAAGAAATGTGTTTTGGGGAGAGGGGCAGGTAAGTCAACAACAATTCCAACTTGGACATGCAGTGCTATGATGCAGTGAGGACAGGGGGCTGTGGGATCCCTGATGGGGGCCACCTGACCATCTGGGAAGAAGTCATGACAGGATCCCCAGATAAGGGAACCCCTGAGCTAAGTCCTGAAGGTGAATCCAGACTTCTGTATAGTTGGAAGAACTGAGAGTTCTAAAACTTGAATTCAAAGCTCAGCCCTGTCACCAAAGCACTTTGAACCTTTATCAAGTTGTATAATATATGGACCTCATTAGTAAGATGGGATACCCCTGCAGTAGTTATTTTTTGAATACTACCAGCCCTGAACTGTGTTGAGTATCTTTCCCTCAAAGTCACATAGCACCCTTTGTGACCCCTCTCAGTGCACAATTCATCCATTCATTAAACATTTAGTGGGCACTATGTGCCAGAGAGGATGAATAAACTCTCCCACACTTCATTATCATTACCTGTTTCCCACTCTGTGCTGGCCATCCTGGCCCCCACCCACTGCACTGTCAGAGGCTCTAAGGTAAAGGCCATGTATTATGATCCTTAGTGCCTAACTCAGAACTCAAGAAATGTTATTTATAATGAATGAGTGAATACATGAATAAAAGAAATAATATATGAACTAAATCATCTCTAAGATCCCTCCCATCCCTAAACACCACAAAATCCTTTAAATGGTAAAGCACAGATGGTCTATATGAAGGACCTGGGAACATGGAGAGGTGCCTGACATGAGCCAGGAAAGGCTCCTCAGAGAAGATGATTCTTCAGCTTTCAGAATATCACCCACGCCAGACGTAATCTTTAGCCTTCAAACAGGGTTTTTTGATTTGGTTGTTGATAGAACAAATAGCCTACTGGCTTAAGGCTAAGCTTATAGACGCAACAGCCATTGCAATAGAGGTTGGTCCAAAACATTCATGATTTCAAGGGAGAAAATAGCTCTTTAGTTCTCTTTAATTTTATCTTCCTTTTTAATTATAAAAAAATTACATGATCATTATAAGAATTTGGAAAATTCAAGCAAATTTTATCCCATCTGATAATTCAACCACTGTTAACATGTTGGTATATTTCTTTCCAGGATACTTAAGCACTTTTTTATCTGCATATAATATTATTGATAATTTCTTTCTAAAAATTGTTCTGCCTGATTTTGCTTAACATTACATCATAAGCATTTAACCATGCCATAAAAATGCCTTCCTTAACATCATTTTAAATTGCTACAGAATGTTCCATCCTATATAGATGAGTCACAATTTACATAACCAATCCCAGATCAGACACTTAGATTATTTCCAGTATTCATTTATACTGAACAGCCCTGTGATAAGCATGCCTGTGCATAAAGCTTTATTTGTATTTCTGATCAGGTCCTTAGGACAGATTTGTAGAAGTGGAATTACTGGGTCAAATGGCATGAACACATTTAAGGCTCTTGCTATTCAAGGTCAGGTTCTTTTCTAAGTGATGCCACCGTGTAGACTCTACCAACAGAGTATGCGGGAACTGTCTATCTGCATTGGTCACTTTGTGTTTATTTTCTCTCTCCTCCTCTTAACTTCACCTGTTTACCCTGTTACCTCTTTCTCATCCTCTAAAGCTATCTTCCAGGTCAGAGCAACCTGGGGAGGGAATAGAAGGGAGGCTGCATTGATTGCAATTAGACCCTTCTCCTCCAACCCAGCAGGGAAAGTAAAGCTACCTCAGGCCCTGGAATTTTAATTAACCTCCTAGCAGCAGGAATTTGATCCCTAAAGTTCGTCATGGCTTTGAGCTCAGTGCCAAGCCCTCATGAGAAAAAGAGAGAGACTGTTGAGGTGATTTGTAGTAGCTCCATTTGATCGTGCATGTAGGAAATGGTCTGGGGCAGTGATGAGTGGTGGTCACCTTCTGAACAGGGAGGTCACATGACTTCCTATTAGCTCAGGAGCAGGGAATGAAGAAACTCATTGGACATATAGAAAATTATTCAAGTGGCCTTCCAAGGACCTCCATCAAATATCTCTGTGAAACATGACTAAGTTTAGATCCAGACATATTCCATACGTTGTCAAGGACCAAGAGAGGCCAGTTGTTACCTAGCTCAGATCAAAGATACTGGAGTCTGGCAATCACAGCCAAGAGAAGCAGAGCTTAGAAGGAAGTAAGAGGCTGCTGCAGTCATAGACTGTTAGAGTGGACACCTCGGTTATAAATGACAAAGAAGATTCTGGGAAGGAATGTGACCATCCAAGAATACCAAGCATTTAATGGTAGAGGCCAGGTGGGAACAAGATACCGCAACTCACATCCAGTGCTTTTTCTGCATTGTGCCTATATTTTGTTAGGAGGGAGTTGGTCCATTGGATTATTGTGGAAAAAGCTGTAACAAATGCCAGGTTGCCTGGACAGAAAAGTACCCAAGAGATGCCACATTCCTCAGTGGGTTAGACCCTCCCCCTCCCCCTCCAAGTTACTGTGACCAGCAGAGATGCAAGAAATTTTACACATATGGGGTTACATTTCTGAAATGCAGTTCTCCCTGAGCTCCAAGTCTGGTGGCACTCTTCTCCTTCTAAGGCCCCATCCCCAAATTAGACACATGCTTTTGAGAGTAGAGGATGCCGAATTTAGACCAGGCAAAACTTCTGGCTTGTATTTCTTCTAAATAACTTTATAGCAAAATTGGATCTGCTTAGCGAAAAGTTACCACAAAGACTGACCGACAAAATCAGAGAGAGATGAACATGGATGTCCCAGCCCAGGCTCTGCCACTTTGTAGCTACTCACTGTTTCCAACCTTAGTTTTCTCATCTTTAAATTGGAGGGGACACACTCCTGTGTAATCTTCAGAGTCATTGTTGGAATCAGCTGAAATAATGTGTGTGAAAGGTCTTTGTAAGCTATGAACATCAGCCAGGCATGTGTTTGAGTAAAAAGAGATTGGAAGTGGGGGAGGAATAGTGGCATTTGGCTAAACAGTATCTGTCAACCATCCCTCCCTCCCCTGCTCTGGAGATCTTCCCAAGCCATCTTGTGGCAGCTGATCACTTAGAGCTGTGGTTTCCAACTATTTTTTTAAAGCACAGAATCCTTATTTATAAAGGAATATTTAATGAGACCCCAAGTATGAACTTGATAACAGCAGTATTGCTTTGATTGGGTCTAGATAGTGGGGAGGTGGGACAAAGCCACATCTTTATTTTTAACTCCTTAGGAACTAACTCGCAAAAGTTAAAATATTTGTCCATTTATTCTGAAGACACCAACACACTTAAATACTTGAGTTCTGAATAGCCTAAGTCTGCATCCTACCACTAAGGGATCTGGGAAGGGCCTCTGCTAGCTCTGAATACTTGCACTTAAAGTCATACTCTCCTTTGCTACCTTGCGAGGTCTTCTTGTTTACTTTTAACCAATTAATGCTTTATTACTCATTCATTTATTCATTCACTTAATCATCTCAGCATTTGAGAGCAAGAGATTAGAAAGTCTCTTTAGGAGTAGTCAAGTATCTCATCCACCATACAAGGCAGGTTGGTATAGAAGAAAGAATTTTGTGTTTGAATTTAAATGAATCTTGTTCCAGATTTGTCTTCAACTCCTTATTGCCTGGCGAATCCTGAAAGGTTGAGGCTAATCCTAATCTCCTAATTGCTCCAGGCCTTGGTTTCCTCAATTGTAGAATGCCTACCCCTCAGGATTACATATTATAAAAGATAGTATAACTCCCATACCCCCCAGCCACATCTCAGGAAATGCTCTCGGAAGGTGCAAAAGGTCTTAGTCCATTTTCTGTTGCTTATAACAAAATACCTGAAATAGGGTAATTTATAAAGAAAAGGAATGTATTTCTTACAGCTCTGGAGGCTGAGAATTCCACGGTTAAAGAGGCGCATCTGGTGAAGGCCTTCTTGCTGGTGGGGACTCTCTGCAGGGTCCTGAGGTGGCACAGGGCATCCCATATGAGGAGGCTGAGTGTGGCAGCTCAGGTCTCCCTTCATTGTCTTATAAAGCAGGGGTCTCCAACCCCTGGGCCATGGACAAATATGGGTCTCTGGCCTGTTACAAACCAGGCTGCACAGCAGGAGGTGAGCGAGAATTACCACCTGAGCTCTGTCTCCTGTTAGATCAGTGGTGGCTTTAGATTCTCATAGGAGCATGGACCCTATTGTGAACTGTGCATGTGAGGGATCTCTATTGCATGCTCCTTATAAGAATCTAACTAATGCCTGATGATCTGAAGTGGAAGTTTCATCCCAAAACTATCCCCCTGCTCCCCACCCCATGGAAAAATTTTCTTCCACGAAGTATCCTAGTTCATGTAGCTAGGAAGAGGCTTAACTCAGCTCTGTCTTTCTCCGGAGCCTCTGCTTTGGCCATCACACATAACTGCCTCTAGTGGAGTGAAGTATGTGCATCAGGCTGTGCTTGGACAGTCCTTCTCCAGTACTTGAAGAAGGACAGAGAATGACCATCAGGTATCCAGGCAGAAAAAGCAAGTTGGAAGAAAAAAAAAAAAAAGCAGAGGTATTCCATGACTGCGATGCTGTGATGTGGTCCAGGAGCTCTGTGGAGTAGAGAGCCTGAGAGAGGCTAGAGCTGGCTCATGGAGAGGGCACACATGAAGCTGAGATTGTGGAATATGCCCAAAGACATTAAAACATCCTTTAGGGGTTTTAATCAGGACAATGGCACCAGCAGACTTGGAAAGAGCACTCTGGCAGCAGTGTGGAGGATGGTTAGAAATGGAGAGAATTCACATGGTGATATGGTTTGGCTGTGTCCCCACCCAAATCTCATCTTGAATTGTAGCTCCCATAATCCCCACATATCATGGGAGGGACCCCGTGGGAGGTAACTGAATCATGGGGCAGGTTTTTCCCATGCTGTTCTCATGATCATGAATAAGTCTCATGAGATCTGATGGTTTTATAAAGGACAGTTCCCCTGCACAAGCTCTCTTGCCTGCCACCATGTAAGACATGCCTTTGCTCCTCCTTTGCCTTCTGCCATGATTGTGAGGCCTCCCCAGCCATGTGGAACTATGAGTTCACTAAACCTCTTTTTTTTAATTAATTACCCAGTCTCAGGTATTTCTTCACAGCAGTATGAAAATGGACTAATACACATGGGGAACCACTTAGGCTAAGGTAAGTCTCTTGGTTAAGATTCCCTTCTGCCACCTGCCACCTGCTAGCCATCTGAGTGTGGGTCTGTTATTTCCCCTCTCAGAGTTTCAGTCTTCTCATCTGTATATTGGAGATGATGTAGTACATACCTCATGGAGCTGCTGTGAGGCATGAAGGAGCACGACTATACAGTACCTGACACTCATTGAGTGGTTTGTATTTTGTAAATAGAGGTAGAGAGAGAGGATTGGTAATGAAAGCATTTCAGAAGTAGAATTTAAAATTTTAGCTACAGCTTGAAGAGATAAGAGTAGGAGAGATATTCAAAGAATCTTCAATGTCTGCAAGAAACGGTGATGTCATCAAGGAGAATGTGGAATTAGATACCCCCTGCCCAGACAGAATCCTGAGCCAAACAGCTCTTGTATCAAAAGAACTTCACTTGTCCTGCTCCCCCATGGCCATGTGCTAGGTTAACTCTACCTCACTCCAGACCAGGAATTATGCTTTGGATTTCTAAAATAATATTGAGAAAGTCAAGAAAACCTTCATGTTATTTCTCTACTCTTATAACGATTATTAATCATAACTAATATTTGTATAGTACATCCCAGTTTACAGAAAATTTTCATCTATATTGTATCAGAGATAAAAGAAAATTCATCACATGCAACTGGCTTATTGAACAGTCTGAACTCAGCAGGCCACAAATATAAACAGGTTTTATATTTTCTCTAATCACCACCTTCAACCATGTTGTCAAATCTTCCTTTCTCACCCCTTAATGACACCTGAGGCAGATTTCATACTTTCCTCGTTTCTTTCAGGTCTAAAAGTGCCCAGCCTCATTTTAAACTTCAATCTAATCTCCTATTTAATGCTTATCTCATCCTCTCCCCACAAGGGCTAGCCAGGCCTTGGCCTAACCAACTTGTCATGGAGATAACAGGGAGGTAAGCATGCCCATAACGGAAGATGGAAGGAAACAAGTTTCTGTTACTTATCTGGCTTCTGTTGTGAGCTTCTCAGGCTGGGCACAATGTCCTGTAGATGGCAGGTGTCCAAACACTGGAGCTTCTGTGGACACAGGTGAGAGTTATTCAGGAGCCAGCAGGGGCCTCTGGTGAGGAAGGAAGCTCACACCTTGGCCAACCTCTTCGAAACCTGCCCTTCTGCCCCAGCTTCCATCCAATGTGATCTACCCCCACAGACTATTATAGCCAGTCCTCACTCCCAGCAGCCAGTCTTTTAGATAAGACATACCAGATGGCTGTAGATTGGCTTTCCATGGTAGACCCTTGACTCTGAGAAAACTCACCCCTCCTTACCATTCCACGCACGGAGAGTGTAAGCTGCCCAGCTGCTACCCCTTCCCTGTTCTACTGTTGACTCCATCCCTCTCCAATTGTCTGTACCTCCTGCTCAGATGGGCATGTAGTACACCAGTGAAAGACTTCACTAGTTCTAAGTCTGTTTCTGCAGTGAAACAGACTCACAGCTAGAGAAGGAGAAATGTGTCTCTGCTTCTTTCTCATACCCCCAGTCTTTACAGAGGATTCTTTCACCCTGTGCATGGGCTAGGCTAACGACACAGTTGAAGGACTTCCCTCTGTCTCCCTAGTCTTTCTAAACAGCTGGCAGGGTGAGTGGGGGAGGAGGTCAGGTTGGAATGTGTGATGTGTGCCCACCACAAATTTTCCTTAGAATGTGGCACTCATCATCCCTTTGCTTCTAGCTTTGGGTTCTGGTAGCCAATTCTTCACTCCCCATTCAGTTATTCAGGTTGTAAGTGTTTGTGATTGTACCTCACCCTCCCTTTCCCTTTCCTATGGTAGAAGGATTCAGGTTTGTAATATTAGTTCCAGGGCCCTCCTTTTTTGGGGCAAAGCCAAGAAAGGCAGAAATAGGAGAAAAGTGAGACCAGGGAGGTTTCACAAGCTGTTTTTTATGAGAGACTCTGGACACAATGGTGTACAGAAGGAGAAAGTCTTGGAGAAATGGTGATGTGTGAAAGATATTGAGAAATAGAGTGATGGAGAAAGAAATGTTTCAATAAAGTTTGTTGTTTGTTGTAAATATATCCTGCACTTCATGTATTTGAGAGAGTATTTGACAAAGAGCTAAATGGCTTGTCAATTACTTTGATATTTGAAATATAACATTGAATGGGGTTAGGTTTCAGGCAAGTTACATTATCTTTCAGAAATCATAACTCTAAAAAGTTGGTTATCATTCCCACTTCTAACATGTGGAAACTGAGGTATAAAAGTTTGAAAGAATTTCCTAGAATAAGTTAATAAGGAGTAGATCCCAGACTCAAACTCTAGTGATGGTCTAACTTTAAGTACCAAAATGTTTCTACTGTATAATACTGCTACTATATAATATTGAAGAGAACGCTATGACCTCTTATAAATACTGTCAAATTCCAGATGGTATGAGGAAAAATCCTTCCAAAAATGGTAAGAATGTATCCAGGTTGATGTTGGGGATTCCCCAAAATTCATTTCTGTGAGCTGAAGTTGAGGATACTCTGGAAGCCACCTTGAGAAAGCAAGCAGTCAGTGATCATCCTAAGAACGTCCCTGCTCCTGTCCCACAGCCACTCATAAGCAGAACTCAGAGAGCTCTGTCATAGCTACCAGGGCCAGTCCTCTACCTCTGGTAGGACCACCCAGGAGCCTCTTCCAGAGAGATAAGGAGCCATTCCATGGAAAAGTAGAATTTCAGACTCCATTTAAAAAGGCAGGCACCTGGAGAGTGGGTGCAGGTTCAGTCCACAATGGGAGCAAGTAGAGAAGATACAACAGCTTTCCAAGGAAATAAAGCAATCGAGAGCTCAATAAGGTGGAAGAGCTGTGAAGAGCCATTCAAAGCTGTGGCTGTCACCAGTACCCAGGAGCCGTAATTGAAGTCTGTATTGATGTTCCTTGGGCTACAGGGCCCACCTCCATGCCTTTGTAGAGGTTGTGCCTCCAGAATTGTTCTGTAGATTGGCTGAGACACAATCACGCTCTGGGCTGGAGAACATTCTAATGCAAAGTGCGAGTCTTGTCTTAGTGTTGAAGAAACATATTCACACAGGCTTATTCAGTCCTTTTTTTTCTTGATTTTATTTCTAATTCAAACAACAAAAGTACCTGGCTACATACTACATATACATATATTTAAACTATATATTTATGTTAATTTGTATATCCCATTAAATGATCACTGTTTCTTATAGTTTGTATTCTTGTTTTTCTTCTTGTTGTTTTTAATTATATATGCTATATACCAGGTACTTTATTAAATCTCATTTGATCCTTATAATAGCCTTGGGTGTCAGGAATTTGACTCCCAATTTTTAGATGGAGGATCTAGGAACCATAGCACACTATAATCTTTCTCAGGCTTCATCTTATAATACCATGAGACTGATGCTTTAATACAGATGTGAGATGTGGATACAGCATCTTCCTATGCAACAGCACTTTGCAATTTACACAGCTCAGACACCCCAACATCTGGCTGCACAGCAAGTGTTGGCAGAGACCACAAGGAAGAGCCAGAACATTTTTGATTCCCCTTGGCTCTATGAAATGAGATAGGGAATCAGGATATCACCATGGTTGGTTTGAGCTGGTCAAAGTTAAAAAAAAAAAATTGCAAAAAAGGAACCAAGATCTTTAGAGATGACTCTTCTCAGACCTTTGTCCCATTCCTTATCTTCACCAGGAGTCAGGGAAAATAGCAAGAAGATAATCATCCTTTAACTGGTCAGGGCACTGTGCAGTCTTCTCATGTGTTTCAACATCCATCATGCATTCAGTTTTTATGTCAGCACCCCTGTGCCCCCCAAAAGCAATGCAGAATTATGAACTCCATTTTACATGTGTTTCTTAGAGGCCTAAAATGACTTGCCCAAGATTACACACTGAATGGTAGAGCTGGAAGTGGCTGTTGTGTCTGTCCTGTTTGTGACTTTTTTTTCTGTTATGATAGATAAATCCGAACATACTATTCTCCAGCTAAAAACCTTCCATTATCTCAGAAATATCTCTAAACTCAAATATTCCTGATCCCTCAATACCTATCACATTCTGCCCCTTGCCTCAACCCCACCTCATCCAAGTTCAAGAGTTTGCCAACAGAGTGTGGCTCCCTAGGTACATTGTGCTGTTCCAGTTCACCAAGCCTTCACATCTCATGTTTCCCTGCCCAGGATAATCCAACACTGCCAATGTCCCCAGGCTGTCTGGGACACCACTGCACTCTCAAGATCTAGAGTGCTCATCTCTTCTTCCAGGCAGCCTCTTCCCTTCCCTTCTGTTGTACTCACTTGTACAAGTTGTTTTCTTGTTGGAGTATTTATTTCATATTTGAGCTGAAATGTATCTGCCTGTAGCTTTCACTCATCTGTCTCTTGGGGGAAATATCTACAATAAGTCTATACCCTCTTTCTCCAACAACTTTAATAGTTAAAGACCTCAGTATTGCCTCTCTCAAGTTTATCCTCTTCAGATTAGATATTTCATCCCCTTTCAACTGGACACAGGACGTGAATTCAAGTCCCTCATCATCCTGGTCACTCTTCAGGGCACACACTAAACTACTATAGCATTTGTGCAGAAAAGCACACAATATTCCACGTGTGACCTGATTAGCATGTAGTGTTGGAACCAATATATATTGAGCTGCATCTAGCATTCTGTCATCTGCTTTATCAACATTATTTCACATTAATCTTCATTGAATAATATAATGGTATTATTATATCTCATTTACCTATAAGGAAATTGAAGCTCAGAAAGATTAAATGACTTGCCCAAGGACACACAGCTGGCAAGCAGAAGAGCAGGAATCCCTACCCAGATCTGAACAACACCAAACCCATGCTCTTTCTGCTACATTTTTAGGATCATTGGACTTGCTCTAGATATTACACTTCAATTAATTCAGCTGCACAAGGGAATCAAATGTAAAAGCCACAGCCTTATTTTTTTTCCCACTCTGCCAAGTATCTCATGATCATCTTGAAATTACTAGAATCCAGATAATTTTAAGCTTTGTGAAGGTCAAAACTGTGATCTCAGTTCCCCTCTCCAAGAAAAAATAATCGGTGTTTCCCATCTCATCTTCCTTTCTGCATCTCTGTTATTGTGCCAGTTGCTGAACAAACATGCCAGCTAAAATAGTCACATCTTCAGCAGTCTCCATCTGCTTTATTGGTTTCTTTAAATAAAATATTACTATGATGAATAATACCATCTAATTTTAAATGTGCACATCACAGCTCAGATACTGCTGTTTTGAGTGGCTTCCCAGAGTGCCCTGATGGGGACCGCAGACCTCAAAAGCTCTCAGAAATGCCATGAAATGTCACTTGGACAGGGTCCACAGTCTACCTCTCAGCCATACTAAATACCAATATCAATGTCCCCCACTGTCTATTACAGCCAACACTGTTCAAGGATTCAACTAATAGGGTGTGATATGGCTGTATTCAGACACTTTCCACTACAGCACAGCCATGCAATTAAAGATGAATGGCTAGGTTAAGTAAGTAAGTAATTAAATAGAGGTGTGAATGGATGAAAGCGTAGATGAGAGAATGAGTGGATGGGCAATTAGGCAGTTGGATAGATAGATTAGTAGAAAGATAGGATGAATCATAGTTGAAAGAAGAAGGAAAGGGAGGAAGAAGAGAAGGGAAAAGGAGGAATGGAAATTTTGCCCAAAACCATGATGTCCATGAAAACTTAGAATTTAAGCTATGGAAATTTAAGGGGCTATTTGATAATGGTAATAATAATAGAAAACTTTGAATATTTACTATGCTCCAGGTACTGTGCAATCCTGTTACAAAATCATCTCATTTACTCTTCACAAGTACCATTATTATTCATATAAATGCAGATGTAAAAACTGATTGAATAGGACCAAAATACATTTCCCTCTTCATATCCACTCTCAACCAGTTCTGTCATGTGGGGTCACACAGACCAAGTGCACTGCCTATTCCCAAGACAACATTCCAATATTTAAAGTCAACAAACATTTATTGAGGTCTCATACTATTCAAAGATTTATGTTTGATGCTAGAGATTTAGGGGTAAATAAGACCTAATCCCATCTATCAAGGAACTCAGTGGTGAGACAGGAGAGAGAGATAAGTTAGCAAATTCATAGATTACAATGTGCTCTGTCAGACAGCAACACACCAAGAGTGTTTAGAAATTTCAGAAAAGATATAAAGGCTGCTTCCTTCTCTAGGAGGAACTTCTGCTTCCTTCCTACCTGTAATTTTCCAGACTGGACGTCATCCTCTGGGTAGCTCCAGGTTATCTACATTTTTCTCAGGATGTGATTCCTGGGAGAATCTGATTAGAAAGGAGAAAGACTGTCAAAGAGAAACATCTCTTGCTCCACCTCCTATCCCTTTTTCTGGGATAAAATGCTCAAACAAAGAAGACTAAAGGGATCTCAGATCTCCTAGGTTATATGCTAGTTTGCTCTACACATGCACTATTGGCCTCAATGACCAACTGTCTCCACTCTGCTAGGAATCAGTAGGAGCAAATAATAGCATGTAGCCTTTTGCCCATCTATTTTGTCCATTTATGTTTTAAATAAGATTTCCTTTTCTAATTTCTAACTCAAATATGTCTTAATGAAATGTTTTACATTCAAATCAATACCAAGTAAATGCACTCTACCTTGTAATGATGAATTTCTAATAATGACAGATTTTTAGAAAATTAAAAGATTGACCGTGCATTCCCAATTAGTTGATGATTACTAAAGTCTACATCTGCACTTTTCCACATAACTGAATATGATAAAATTAAAGACACAATTGTCTCAATATGAATATTATCATATGTCATATTTTCTCATATTGATCTATGGGGTCAGGTATTCGTAAAAAGCTATAGTGAGTTATCTCTTGAAACATGCACTTTAAATAGTATAACAATAACATTCCTCACTTGTCTGTGTTCCCTGTGAAAGCTTCAAGGCCCTGCCCAATTTTTTTCCTCTCTAAAGTTTTCTTAGGCCCATGGTTCTCAAAGTTTGGTCCCCAGGCCAGCAGCATCAGCATCTCCTGGCAACTTGTTAGAAATGCAAATGTTTAAGCCCTACTGAATCAGAAACTCTGGAGGTGGGGCCCAGTAATTGCTGTTTTAACAAATATTCCAGGTGATGCATGCTCATGTTTGAGAACCACTGCCCCAAAGTAAGGGGTCTTTGGGCAGTAATCAGGTCACTTCTAATCACAAACATTGATAGGGGACCTACTGTGAGACAAGTCTTGAACTAAGCACTGGAGACATAGAGATAAATAAAACACACAATATGTCTTTAATGAACTAACAATCCAGTAGAAATTAAAAAGATGTCTAACTGAGCAAAAAGGCAGAATAGGATAGTACCATGCAGCTTGACCAGAGCTGGGCAATAGAATCAACTCTGGGTTTGTTTGTTTTTTTTTAATTATATAGCAGATGCAGGAAGTCCAAGTTGGATTCCAGGAGTCTCTCCCTGTTTGAGAACACTGTGTTGTGGTAAAGAGACCAAGTCTGGAGTGAGACTATGCTGGGTATAAGCCTTGCCTTCACCATTTGTTAGCTGTGTGATCTCAAGCAAGTTGGCCATTCTGCTCAGCAAAAGGATGTGGTATAGGAATTATAAGAATGTACTCTGAAGACCAATTGCCTGGGCTTGAATCCGAGCCCTATCACATACTAGTTGTGTGACCTTGGGCAAGTTACTTAAATTTTCTGTGCCTCAGTCTTCCCATCTGGAAAGTAAAGCTGCTTCATAAAATTATCCTAAGGATGAAGTCTATTATATGTATGAAGGACTTAGAACAGTATTACAAGCTATGCAGGGTTTGTGGCAGTGATGATGATGATGATGATGATGATACACCTCAAATGGAAAACAAAATAACCACACCTATATTACAGGATTGTTGAGGCAATATTAAATAAGAAAATGCAACCATAAAAAAATATTTTTTGTGGAACATGCTCACTCCATTTCTATCTTAGGATTTATTTTACTTTGTTTTTCCTCCTTGAGCATACATCTCCCCCTGAAAAGGAGCAATGGCTGGTCAAGGGAGGTTCAGATATCCCCAGGTCTCCTGGCGAAATAGCATAACAGTAACATCTTAATATCTCCTCTTAGTACTACTTAACTTCCCATGGCCTTGGGTTCTGACTGTGCTGTGCACACTATATCTCCTGATCCTTGGCAATTCAATTGTAAGCACTTCTTTTTGAAGAATAGTCTACCCATACTTCTCAAACTTTATCATGTATGTGAATCATTTGGAGATCTTGTTTAAAAGCAGATTCTAATTCAGTAGATCTGACATGAAGCCTAAGAGTCTGCGTTTATAACAAGCTCCCAAGTGCTGCTGGCCATAGGCCACAAATTGACTAGCAGAAGTGTAGACAGTTCCTACCAGGCCTTTCTACACAAAGTTTCTTAATACTGTCAAAACTTCCACAAGTGGCATCCCAAATGTTGTCAGGCTCTTCATCTGAAGTCATTCCAGCTTCAGTAGCAAGCTCCTAATACCAGAATAGATCCCTGGAAGAAGCACTGGACTGGGAGGCAGTAAACCTGGTTTCAAGTTCTACCTCACTTTTTTATAAGCCAGGTGGCCTTGAGAAAGTTATAACCTTTCTGAGCATTTCCAAGATTTTCCAACTATAGCTGCTCATATCCCTGACCTTCACAAGGTGTTGTGAAGGTCAAATGAAATATTGCACATGAAAACACTTTGAAAAAGAAAGGCACAGTACAATAGAAAAAGATCATTGTAAAGCTTACACCTAGCTTTATGCATACTTTATGTCCTTATTAGCCCCTGAACCAGAAATCTGTGGCATAAACTCCCTTTCGTCCTTTCTCATACTTCATCCATTCTTGGATTTGGAGATCTCTGCATTGGTCAGTGTTCAACGGTAGAAGAAGAATTCACTCTAGCTGGAAAGCAGAAAGGGATGTATTATACAAGGGTCAGCAAACTGCAGGACACAGACCAAATCTGCCTGCTTTTATAAATAAAGTTTTATTGTAACACAGTTGTACACATGTATTTATACATTGTCTAAGGCTGCTTTCTTTCTACAATGTCAGAGTTAAAGGGTTATTACAGAGAACATATGGCAAGCAAAACTTAAAACAGTTACTGTCTGGTCTCTTACAGAAAACGTTTGCCAACCCCCGGCTTGCAGAATTACTAAGAGCTGAAGAAACTGAACCTAGGCTTAGCTTCCAGGAATAATTCTTAAAATCTTACAGCAGAATTGAGCTTCTAAGAAAGTGGCTGCCCCTACTATAATCAGGAAGATGTAGAAACAGGAAGTTGCCTAAGAGAGGAGGAAGCCACCACTGCCTGTGCTGGCTCCAGAATGTACTCTACCTTTGCTATGATTCAAACAGATGTCCCACTAGGGACATCTGCTGTAGCCACAGAAAAAATCAAATGCCTCTATGACTATCCTTGCCAGCAAATAATAATAATAATAATAATAATAATAATAATAATAATAATAGAAGCCCGTTTGTATAACATTCCACCCTTGTATAGATGTATCTTAATGGTGGAGATCCAGCCACAGGCAGTCTGAGGAATGTAGTTTGTAGCTTTCCAAGATCCATATTATAAGAAGGCATGATAGAAGGAGATTGAAATGGATGTTGAGCAAACCAGTGTCCATCACAGTCATTGTCTCAGTCAGTTCAGGCTGCTATAACAAATTACCATAGACTGGGTGACTTAAACAACAAACATTTATTTCTCACAATTATGGAAGCTGACAAGTCCAAAATCAAGGTGCTGACAGATCCAGTGTCCTGGGTGAGGACACTTACTGGTTTGCTGACAGCTGTATTCATGTTGTATCCTCACATAGCAGGGAGGAAAAAGAAGAGGAAGCTCTCCTAGCCCTTCCTTCTTGTAAGGGCACTAATCTCATTCATGAGGGCCCCACCCTCATGACCTAATCACCCCCAAAAGTCCAAACTTTTTCATACTTTCACACTAGGGATTAGGATTTTGACACACGAATTGGAACACAAATATTCCATCCATAATAGTTCTCAATCAGGAACAGGTTCTGTTTGGGCTCCATTCCATAAGAAGTGCTAGTTTTATAGGCTTTCCAAATGAGGATCCAGCATAATGGTTCCAAAATTGTTTGAATCTCTCTCCCAACAGCATCTGAAGGAGCTCTGTAAAATCAAGGCTTTGTAAGCTCAAGTAATTATTGATAACTGAAACCATACTATGAAAGGAGCTACCCAGAATAGATCACTTAACCATAAATATGTCAGTGCAATTATGAATAACTCAAAGGCAAACCCATCTACAGTAAGGCCCCTATGAAACCCTTAGACAGGAAGCTGCACTAACATTCTGTGCTGCTATCGCTAACCTGATGAGTGACTTGGGAAAGTCTCTTGTCTTCCCTTAGCCTTGGCTCCCTCTTGACAAGGAAAAGTCTGAACTGAGTATTTTCCGAGGTCCCTTTCCACTGTAAAATTCTGACTCTCATAATATATTGGCTCCCAAGAAATAATGGGGTTAAAAGGTACATTGAACTGAAACAGCTATTGTGGAAATCCAGGATTTCATTAGCTCAAGGAAGAGGAAGCCTACAGCTTCAACATAATAAGAGAGCCACACTTTGTGTACCAAATTAGTAAAAGGACCTGTGTCCTAGAGATTATGTTTAATGCCTGCGACCAGAACAGCCTTTTCTAAGGAAGCACTGACCTGTCACCCTTGCCTGGGGATGTAGCCACCCCTTCCCAATGCCTCACTCCCGCTCTGTCTTCCTTCAATTTTATTCTGACAACTGAAAAGATGACAGTCACAAGGTGGGTACAGCCCAGGAAGATAAAAACAATGTGAAATGCAGAGATTGGGAGCTTATCAGCCAAACAGGACATGGGATATAAAAAGTAATCAACCTAAAGCTCTTATCAAAATCTCTCCTAGAGAAAGGTTTTAAAATTCTGTCATTGCTCAAGGAAAAATTATCAGATGATTATAAAGGAATTTCATTTGCTATGCATTCTGTACACAGAGAATGCACACATTCATGCTAGAGGCTACAGGTAGCGTGTCTTGAGAATTATGTCTGAAAGTGTTAGCTAGCACACTCTTTACAACTAATATATAAATTATTCACACGTGCAAGCCTAGTACATTATAATAATTATAGTATGCCTTATAGTGTTCCTAAATATACTAGGTATGTTATAAATGTTGTTTCATGTATTCCCTTCAATAATTCTGTTGTACTAGACATTACCATCTCCATTTTTCAGATTAGGAGACTGAGACTCAGAGCAGTTGCCCAAAGTAAAAATGCCAGACCCAAGCTTCATAACCAGGTCAGTTCACCTCCAAAGCCCATGAAACACTTACACAAATCAAAACCCTTCAGCTTTGATTTCCTTCTAGCTTTATGATAAAATCCAAAGTATACCACCCCAGTCATCACACACACAGGAGTATAGTATAAAAGAAAGCTTACTCACTCTCAGTTCTACCAGAGAAAGAGGAAAAGACCAGGGTTGAGCCTCAAGAACCACAAAGGAGGGAAAGGGTCAGAAAGAAGGTTAGAAAGAGAAGTGTTATCTGCAGACCCTCTGAAGTGAGACTGATTTCCCACCATTCACTCCTCCTACCTTCCCCATCTTCAAACTATTGTTAAATAGTGCCATGAATTGAAATATGATCTCCAATTTATACATTCAGCTGTTTGTCCCTATGGAGCAATCTGTCTTCTTCCTGATGCAGTGAATTTAGAGTCATGTTGTGTTTAAGCAAAGCTAGTTTGAAAGTTTTCTTAACTACCTGTCAGCAAATCTATCTGAGCACATTAACAGAAAAAAGCAATACATAGAGCAGCATTCTGGAGCCAGAAGTTACCCTGGGCATTCGGACGAGCCCTCTTACATAAAAATGAAAAAAATGAGGACCAGTCAATGGGTGAGACCAGATTCTCTTCACCACCAAGTCAACAGCAGAGGCAGGACAGAACTCCAGCTCTTGATGCCATCCCAAGGGCTCCTTCCATCCTGTTTGGCTCATAAATATCTTGTTGCTCAGAGAAAGCTCGAATCAAGTAGATTCAAGCTCAGCAAGGGGAAAGGAAGATGATGGTTGGGGATTTTTGATGGCAAGGAAAATGCTTAAAAGATTAAAGCACAAAAAGTAAGTATCAAAATTGTATTAAAAATCAGAATTCAATTATGGTTTAAAAAAATGGCAAAGTAACTTAAAGGAAATATGCCAATGTGTCCATAGTGATCATTTCAGAGAGGTAACATCATAAATGAATGTTTCTGTTTATTAACACCTCTGTATAGTTTTGAAATATTCTGCAATTAATATATATTAATTTTATTGCCAGAAAAAATATAATGTCCCCAGCTGAAAAAATAGAGATGAAGACTGTGGAAAAGGGTAATGTCTTCTGAGAGCTGAGCTTCCCACAGGCTACCCTATGAGTGGTTGAAAGAGGCAACCCCTTCCTTCAGCCCCGGAGGCAGGAAGTCTGAATTCTTTCCTGGCCCATTTGAAGCCTAGGCAAGCCGCTGCCTTGTCTGGGCCACTTTCCCCAGATCTGCAAAATAAGGAAGCTGAATTTTCTGAGTTCTAAGGTTCTTCCTCACTCCAGCATCTTGTAGAAAAGCAGTGCTGCTTGAAAGACCCAAACCCAAAGTGTGAGCCACCCTCAGCCTCCAGCCATTCAGCCTTGATGATCACAGGGGCTTCTCTGGTATGTCATCCTTCAACGACTTGGATGCGGGCAGGCTAGCTGGGAAGCACAGCCATGGAATGCAGCAGCTAGGGAGGTGGTATCCTGGGTCCAGGGTATCCAGGTCACTGTATGAGCTCAGTGGGCCGCAGAATGAGAAAGCTCAGGAAGGGGACTGGACCCCACACTGAGAGGGCAACATCCCCCAGGGTCCTTGTCTGACTGAGCCAGAAGCACCTTGGAGACCACTGACACAGTCACCTTACCCTTGGAGAGACTCCAGCCAGCAGGCTCAAGACCTTAACCTGAGGCCTGGAGGACCATAAGTTCATTGCGGAGGATAAAAAGGAATTATCAAGTAAAATGTGTCTCAGTCCATACATAGCTCACGCATTCACTTCTTCCAAGGAGACTATCCCCATCCTTACCCAGCCACCCCCAAGTTAGAACACACACCCCTCCCTTGTTCCCCTCACTGTCCTGAGTTTCCCACTCTACACTAACCATCCTGTGTAGAATTGTTTCACTGTTTGTCTTCCACACCACACTGTGCACTCCTTCAGGCTGAGTGAGGCTTCATTCTCCCAGCACAGAACCTGGTCAGTATAGATCAGGGCTCAGCAAACTATCGCCTGCAGGCCATATTTGGCCAGCGCCTGGTTATGTAAATAAAATTGTGTTGGCATACAGCTATGACCATTTGTTTACATTTCATTTATGGCTGGTTTTGCACAACAGCAGAACTGATCATTTGCAACAGTGACCATTTGCCCACAAAAGCTAAAACACTTATTATCTAGCCCTTTAAGAAAAAGTTTGCTATTATCCAGGCATGGTAGCACTGATCCCAGCTACTAGGGAGGCTGAGGAGGAAGGATCATTTGAGCCCAGGAGGTCAACACTGCAGTGAGCCATGATCGCACCACTACACTCCAGCCTGGATGCCAGAGTGAGACCCTGCCTCAAAAAATCAAAAATTAAAATTAATTTTAAAAGAGTTTGCTAATCTCTGGTGCATTAGATTGGCAGGACTGCCATAAAGTACTACAGACAAGGTGGTTTAAACAACAGAAATGTATTTCCTCACAGTTTTGGAGGCCAGATAGCCAAGATCCAGGTGTTGGCAGGGTTGGCTTCTTCTGAGGCCTCCCTCCTTGGCTTGTAGATGGGGTTCTTCTCCCTATGTTCATATGATCTTCCCTCTGTGCATGTCTTTATCCTAGTCTCCTCTTCTTATAAAGATACCAATCATATTGGATTAGAGGCCAACCTAATGACCTCATATTAACTTAATTACCACTTGCTTAATTTACAAAGCTTCCTTAAATTTACAAAGCCTCTTGAGGCTGATTTCCACAGAACTAGGGATTAAAGACCCTATCTCCATACGCAGTCACATTCTGAGATACAGAAGTTTAGGATTTCAGCATACGAATTTGCAGAGGCCACAGTTCAGCCCTTAACATCTCATATAGACCCTCAGTAAATGTTCCATGAGCTGAGCCTTTTCACCCAACACAGTGATGAGCATGTAGCTTATGCTCAATGAGATTCTCTCTTGTTTGCTTCAACCATAATCCAAAGAACTTCCTTAAATTTACAATGCCTCTTGAGGCTGATTTCCACAGAACTAGGAATTAAAAGTCTGCTTATTTTAACATCTTCCAACATTCATTTACTGGCTTCTGGAAAAGTCTTTCCCACCCTCAACTGAGTTCTTTCATAGGTTGGGGCATTTATATGTTGTATGTTCCCCAATCAAAAAAGCTCTTCTTACATTTGAATATTGACAACAGGCATGTGGAAGCTGAAAAGAAAAGGCAGAAAGCTATCATGAAAGTGCTACCACAGAGAGCCATGCCCAGACACCAATATAAAGAGTGTGATGCAATTTTTATAAGTCTTAATTGTGAAATGCCAAACACTCCCAACACAAAGGAAAGTCAAATGTCACTTATTCCCATGATGTGTTGAGAGGTGCAGTCCCAAATCACACATTTCTAATGCTTGGCCAAGAGCTAGGTAAATGGTGAGGGCAAAATGCCACAACCCCCCAGCGAATGGGCACCCATGCAGAGGTGGCACGACCAGCCAAAATGGCATGTCGGAGGAGGCTGTTTGGCCCCATGGTGTCCCTCATTTGCTACCTGAGAGGCAGCAGGGCCCAGAGGGTGCTTGATATGTTTCACATCCTGGCTTCATTTCTGACTAGGAAGGGTCCTTGGCCACATTGTTTAACCTACTAGTACCCACTACACTTGGCTCCTCTGAAGGTCAAGTGCATTGTTCATAAAGCATTCAGCACAGTACTGGTTCCTGGAGGACTCTTGGTGGATAGTAATTCCCTTCCTGCAACCAGCCCTACTGCCATCTGCTCAGCCAGCCCACAAGCACCTCCACACCCCGAGCCACACCTAACTTCTCTACTCCCCAGACACTCTGTAGACTTTCCTTCCTTCATGCCTTTACATTGACTGTTCCTTTACCTTGGAATGCCCCTCCCACCATAACAAACTGCTTTTTGTCTTTAAAATCCCACCTTGAATATTCTCTCTGTGAAATAATTCTTTTTTTTTTTTTTTAATTTTTTGACTCTCCCACTTCCGTGAGTAAAACTAATCCCTTATTCCCTATACTTCCATAGTCTGTGTTTCTCCAAGGCCTAGAACAATATGGGCCAAGTGTTTCTGGAGCGAATGATCCTGTGGCATCTTGGGCATACCTTTGTTTTATAACCTGGAGTTTTTGAATATACTAGATGTCAGTCCTTTTTGCTAGAGTGTGATTTTATCAAGGAAGAACCCTGGGGATTTTCTGCCTCCAAGACCTGACACTGGCTTGATAAATGGTGAAATTTATTTTCATTTCTAACCTATGGTTCTACGGTAGAATCAGAGACGTGTTAGAGAGAGACATAGGGTGCTAACAGGCATTTAGCATGTTTTTCTTGGAAGGTGAAGCTTGTAAATAATCACAGCATATGCCATTTATTGAATGCCTACCTATAGGCATTTTTGCAAATGTCCTACTGTTTAATCTTAGCAACCCCATTGGTTTGATACCATGATCTCCTTATGGAAGGCCACATAGCTCACTATTTAGGAGTTGGGTTTTGCAATCAGACAATCTGGGTTCCACTGCAAAAATAAGTGGGTGGTTTTAAGTAACTCAGCTGGTCCCCCTCTCTGCTTCAGTTTCTTCATGTGTAAAATGGGAATAGAAATAGGATCCAATTTATAGGGTTGTTATAAGGAATAAATGAGATAATATATAATAGGAAACACATGAGATTATGCCTATAAAAGACCTGGTACCTAGTAAGAACTCGATGAAGATAGCTGCTATTATTGCTATTGTTATTATCCATTTCATAAGCAGGTAAGCTAGATTTGGGCCCAGTATGCCTGACTCTGGCAAACTCATTCAGCGTGGCCTCAGCAGGTGGTTTTTTCAACCACCAACCCTTTTAGAAAAGGTAATAAAAGTCTGGGTGTGGTGGCTCATGCCTGTAAACCCAGCACTTTGGGAGGCTGAGGCGGGGGGATTGTTTGAGGCCAGGAGTTCAAGATCAGCTCGGAAACATAGGAGACCTTGTCTCTACAAAAAATATAAAAAAATAGCTGGGCATGGTGGCACATGCCTGTAATCCCAGATGTTTGAAAGGCTGAGCAGGGAGGATCACTTGAGCCCAGGAGGTTGAAACTGCAGTGAGTCATAATGGCACCACTGCACCCCAGCCTGGCCAACAGAGTAAGACCCCAATGAAAAGAAAAAAGGCAATAAAATGGAAGAAGGATTTTGGAGGCTAAGTGTATTAGTCCGTTTTCACATAGCTGATAAAGACATACCCAAGACTGGACAATTTACAAAAGAAAGAGGTGTAATGGACTCACAGTTCCACGTGGCTGGGAGGCCTCACAATCATGGCAGAAGGTGAAAGGCATGACTCACACGGCAGTAGACAAGAGAAGAGAATTGTGCAGGGAAACTCCCCTTTTTAAAACCATCAGATCTCATGAGACTTATTCACTATCAAGAGAACAGCACAGGAAAGACCCACCCCCATGATTCAATTATTTCCCACCAGACCCCTCTCACAACATGTGACAATTATGGGAGTTACAATTCAAGATGAGGTTTGGATGGGGACAGTCAAACCATATCACCAACGTGGGAGGATTGTTCTGAAAAGAACTTGAGAAGATTTCTCACTCATTCCATTGGATAACATGGATTTCTTTCCAATTATCAGCAAAAGAAAATTCCTAAAATGCCAAATTATTTCTTCCAAAGTTACCCTGTCTGAGAGAATTACAATCTCAAGAGAAGGTTTAGTTTAGTTTTCTGGTTCAGACCAGTCAATACTCAAGAGGCAAGGAGGCAATGGTGATTTACAATTAGGGTGATCATAGGACACAGTTTAGCCAGGAGAGTCCCAGTTTACCCAAGTTGTCCCAGTATAATTTTTAATAGCATGCCCTTTCGTTTTCAAAAGTGTTCCAATCAGGGCAATAAATTAAATGGTCACCTATTTATTATGGAATAAGGAAGTATCTTGGAGTCACAGAGACCTGAGCTTAAATCCTGGCTCTACCACTTACTAGCTGTACATCGAGGGTAATTCACTCAACCCTTCTGAGCTTCACATTCTCCTTCTGTAAAATGAGTTCAATACTACATGTTTTCTAGGGTATTATACATATTCCAAAAATGCGCAAACTATGGAAAGCACTTGGCACACAGTGGTTCCTCCATAAAAGTCAATTCTCTTTCCCTTACTCTCCTACTTCCATATTCACCAACCCTATATAAGTCAGAAGAATGAGAATTCTTATTTTGTAGTTCTCCAAGTACCTCTTTTGGGTATATATCCATTTAATAGTTCAGTTCAACACCTATGAATGGAGAAGAGCATTCTATATTCTAAAGGTGATACTGGCATTTTCACAAATGTCTCTAATACTAGAAAACTTATAATAAGCCCTAGAGACCAAGTACAAGAGACCATGGGGTTCAGAGCAGGAAGTGTTGTTTGGGCTGCCTGAAGAAAGTAGCACTTGGGGGATGTTCTCAAAAGATAGGTATGACTTCAACAGGCAGAGTTAAGCAAGGATATTCCAGGTGAAAGAGATAGCCTGAGGACAGGAGAGTATGGCATGCATTCAAGGAATGGCAGTAGTCCAATTTAACTGGAATTTTAGATAAATTGGAAACAGACTGTAGAAGGCCTTGAAAGCTAAACTAAGCAATAGGGAGCCACTGAAGGTCTGTGAGGAGAAGATCTGGTCTCCCTGCTGCTGAGCTCTAGAAACAGTTATCTGGCTGCTGTTGAATAGAATTGATTGCAGGCAGTACAAAGAGGCAGGAGGTGGTAAATCCAGTTAAAAAGCCATTGTAGTAGCACTGTTTAGTCAACTTTACATCAAAAGTTTGGTTCAACTTCCCCTCTTGTCCCTGACCCTGCAGATCCAAGAAATCAAGTCTCTACAAACAAGATTCTATAGAACAATTTCTGTCATTTCTAACCTTATATCTTAAGATGAAATTAAATTGATGTTGTCCAATTTCTGTTCACAAAGCCAAGCTGGTTGTTAGACAACTGGTCAGGAAAAAATTGAAGAGTTCACATGTCTCTTAACTCTGTGACCAGGTTTTTCTATGATAGATGACATTACCTGTTGTTTCTTCAACAAATTTTCTCTCATTTTTTATATCTCTGTCTTTATCCTTCTAGTCCCTACAGTGCCTTCCTCTCTAGGGTTTAGGTCAACCCTAAAACATTGACCTATGACGCTCTCAGACTTACTCCCTGAGTTGTTCTATTTCACAAAGTGTCATAGGCTAAGTTTCTCCCAAAGCAAAGACTAAGGCCATGATCTTCACGCAGGTAATTTATCTGGGAATGTGATCCCAGGGAGCAGAAATGCAAGAGAAGGGAGAAGGAGAAATTAAAATTAAAATGTGATCATTGCTTAATCACTACTAAAGCAACTGGTTCTCAATCCTGCCAGGAACTTCCCAGAAGCCTTATAAATTACAAATCAGAATTACCTGCCCTGAGACTTAAGGGGAAGTAGCATTTATCCATTGGGTCCTCTCTCCCATATTCATCAAGGATGGCCCCACAAGTGTTAACTTCTCTGAAGTTCCTAGCTGCATATATGTAAATAGAGCAGGTTTTATAAGATATCCTGTTCCATAGTATCCAAGAAGTCCCAGGGAAGGAAAGAAAGGTAGGTGGCATGGGTCCTAAGGTGAAATGCTGTCCAATCATACCTATGCAAAGCTGCCAAAGCCTGCAGGAAATTGGTCACCAGGGCAGTGACTGGTGTAAGAAATTGGGCCAGAAGATGTTGGGGCAAGGCCCCAGAGGCATCCAGTCTGTAAACTTAGTCCAGGAAAAGGCCTTTCCACCCTATGGTGATTGCACTCTACCTACAGGTGGAGAGGAAGCCACTCCAGCAGCAGTGGCTCCTGTGCAGCCCTCTTGGATGGCCAGAAATCCCAAAAAGCAAAACTCAGTTATACATGAGGAAAAAATAAAAATTGTGAGTTTCCGAAAATGATTTAATAACAAAAGTACCATATTTTGCCCTAAGTTTTGAACTTCTTTATACCACAACACCAATATCTTTCCTGCCTTAGTAAATGCAGTGAGTATCACTGAATCTTTCCTGTATGTGTTCATAGTACTGCTATTATTCTAGATACCAACACTCACAGATTTTTTCTCTTTTTCCATATAAATCACTTATTGATGTCACTTAATTCTATCTACCCAGTGTCATTCAGGTACCTTATTTTTCATTCTCTCTGCGATCACTCAAATGCAGGACCTTGTTAACTACCCAATGGACTTTTTAGGAGCTGCCTTGATTCCATTTTCTTTTCCCCTGTAGTTCAGTTTTCTTCATCTGTAAAGTGAGAATAACAGTAACTACAACTTTATAGGACTTTTATGTAGCTAAAATGAAGCCTATGAAATAATGTATATGAAACACCTAGCTTAGCAGTTGGCATTTTGAAGTGGAGTATTTAAGACTGGGTTTGGCAGCAAGTAACTGAAAAAATGAAAATTACAGGGACTTAAACAAGTTACAAGTAGAAATTTCTTATTCCCTTTCTTTTAAACATGAGTATTCCTCACTTTCAACTATGATGTAATTGCTAGTACTAGACTAGTCTTCTTTCAGTAAGCAACTAGAAAACCAAAAAAACTATATGAAGCAACTATTTTCAGTCATTGGACAAAGGCTGTGCATGACTGTAATCCTTGAAATAAGGGAAACAAAGAAAGTGAGACTAATGATTTTCCCAGATTTATGCCTGAAATCTTTCTCCCTGGAACAGAGATGGGGAACCCAAGCAGAGTACAACATCTTTGTAAAAATGAAGTTTAGGGAGTCTAAGGCAGCTGAAATTTTCAGAGCGCTGTACCAGAGAAAAAGAAGCTATGCAAAGAAAACACTAAAAACTCAACATAGGGATCCCCTTGAATTTTTGGCTTAATACTAAGCGACACAAATGTAGAATGAGATTCCACAAGGCAAGGCAAAGAACAATGAACAAAAAGAAAATAACTATGGGAAAAGCTATCAGCTGAACATCTCCCAGAGTCTGAAGGTCATTGAACACTTAGTAAATATTCAGTAGAGACTCTAAAAAGATCACACCTTAGAGAGCCAGACTATCCTTAGAGAGTAAATGCTACTCTTGATCTGCCACAACAAAATTTTTCAGACTCAAAGGATCAAGCTAATTTATACATAAATTAATTGCTTGCCAATATTGAACTCAATGCATAACATGCATAATATCCAGCACCCAATAAAACTTATCAGACATGTAAACAAACAGGAAAATGTAACCCATAGCCAGGAGTCAAATCAATCAATAGGAACAGACAGAGAATTTACAAATATTTTGGAATTAACAGAGAAGGGCTTTTAATAACACCATTATAAATATTTTCAAGGATTTTAGGGAAAATATGAACATAATGAAAAGAGAAATGGAAACTATTGAAAAGAAAAACAAATAGAACTTCCAGAGCTGAAAGCTATAACGTCTTTTTTTTTTTTTTTCAAAACAAATAAGAGTAAAGATCTTTACTAAATTTATTCATTCCTTGGTGTCAATGCTTCCTGAATTTTTCTTTTTTTTTTTTCTTTTTTTTATTATTATACTTTACGTTTTAGGGTACATGTGCACATTGTGCAGGTTAGTTACATATGTATACATGTGCCATGCTGGTGTGCTGCACCCACTAACTCGTCATCTAGCATTAGGTATATCTCCCAAAGCTATCCCTCCCCCCTCCCCCCACCCCACAACAGTCCCCAGAGTGTGATGTTCCCCTTCCTGTGTCCATGTGATCTCATTGTTCAATTCCCACCTATGAGTGAGAATATGCGGTGTTTGGTTTTTTGTTCTTGCGATAGTTTACTGAGAATGATGATTTCCAATTTCATCCATGTCCCTACAAAGAACATGAACTCACCATTTTTATGGCTGCATAGTATTCCATGGTGTATATGTGCCACGTTTTCTTAATCCAGTCTATCATTGCTGGACATTTGGGTTGGTTCCAAGACTTTGCTATTGTGAATAGTGCCGCAATAAACATACGTGTGCATGTGTCTTTATAGCAGCATGATTTATAGTCCTTTGGGTATATACCCAGTAATGGGATGGCTGGATCAAATGGTATTTCTAGTTCTAGATCCCTGAGGAATCGCCACACTGACTTCCACAATGGTTGAACTAGTTTACAGTCCCACCAACAGTGTAAAAGTGTTCCTATTTCTCCACATCCTCTCCAGCACCTGTTGTTTCCTGACTTTTTAATGATTGCCATTCTAACTGGTGTGAGATGGTATCTCATTGTGGTTTTGATTTGCATTTCTCTGATGGCCAGTGATCATGAGCATTTTTTCATGTGTTTTTTGGCTGCATAAATGTCTTCTTTTGAGAAGTGTCTGTTCATGTCCTTCGCCCACTTTTTGATGGGGTTGTTTGTTTTTTTCTTGTAAATTTGTTTAAGTTCATTGTAGATTCTGGATATTAGCCCTTTGTCAGATGAGTAGGTTCAGAAAATTTTCTCCCATTTTGTAGGTTGCTTGTTCACTCTGATGGTAGTTTCTTTTGCTGTACAGAAGCTTTTTAGTTTAATTAGATCCCATTTGTCGATTTTGGCTTTTGTTGCCATTGCTTTTGGTGTTTTAGACATGAAGTCCTTGCCCATGCCTATGTCCTGAATGGTATTGCCTAGGTTTTCTTCTAGGGTTTTTATGGTTTTAGGTCTAACGTTTAAGTCTTTAATCTATCTTGAATTGATTTTTCTATAAGGTGTAAGGAAGGGATCCAGTTTCAGCTTTCTACATATGGCTAGCCAGTTTTCCCAGCACCATTTATGAAATAGGGAATCCTTTCCCCATTGCTTGTTTTTCTCAGGTTTGTCAAAGATCAGATAGTTGTAGATATGTGGCGTTATTTCTGAGGGCTCTGTTCTATTCCATTGATCTATATCTCTGTTTTGGTACCAGTACCATGCTGTTTTGGTTACTGTAGCCTTGTAGTATAGTTTGAAGTCAGGTAGTGTGAAGCCTCCAGCTTTGTTCTTTTGGCTTAGGATTGACTTGGCAATGCGGGCTCTTTTTTGGTTCCATATGAACTTTAAAATAGTTTTTTCCAATTCTGTGAAGAAAGTCATTGGTAGCTTGATGGGGATGGCATTGAATCTGTAAATTACCTTGGGCAGTATGGCCATTTTCATGATATTGATTCTTCCTACCCATGAGCATGGAATGTTCTTCCATTTGTTTGTATCCTCTTTTATTTCCTTGAGCAGTGGTTTGTAGTTCTCCTTGAAGAGGTCCTTCACATCCCTTGTAAGTTGGATTCCTAGGTATTTTATTCTCTTTGAAGCAATTGTGAATGGGAGTTCACTCATGATTTGGCTCTCTGTTTGTCTGTTGTTGGTGTATAAGAATGCCTGTGATTTTTGTACATTGATTTTGTATCCTGAGACTTTGCTGAAGTTGCTTATCAGCTTAAGGAGATTTTGGGCTGAGACAATGGGGTTTTCTGATATACAATCATGTCATCTGCAAACAGGGACAATTTGACTTCCTCTTTTCCTAATTGAATACCCTTTATTTCCTTCTCCTGCCTAATTGCCCTGGCCAGAACTTCCAACACTATGTTGAATAGGAGTGGTGAGAGAGGGCATCCCTGTCTTGTGCCAGTTTTCAAAGAGAATGCTTCCAGTTTTTGCCCATTCAGTATGATATTGGCTGTGGGATTGTCATAGATAGCTCTTATTATTTTGAAATATGTCCCATCAATACCTAATTTATTGAGAGTTTTTAGCATGAAGGTTGTTGAATTTTGTCAAAGGCCTTTTCTGCATCTATTGAGATAATCATGTGGTTTTTGTCTTTGGTTCTGTTTATATGTTGGATTACATTTATTGATTTGCATATATTGAACCAGCCTTGTATCCCAGGGATGAAGCCCACTTGATCATGGTGGATAAGCTTTTTGATGTGCTGCTGGATTCGTTTTGCCAGTATTTTATTGAGGATTTTTGCATCAATGTTCATCAAGGATATTGGTCTAAAATTCTCTTTTTTGGTTGTGTGTCTGCCAGGCTTTGGTATCAGAATGATGCTGGCCTCATAAAATGAGTTAGGGAGGATTCCCTCTTTTTCTATTGATTGGAATAGTTTCAGAAGGAATGGTACCAGTTCCTCCTTGTAGAGGTAGAATTCGGCTGTGAATCCATCTGGTCCTGGACTCTTTTTGGTTGGTAAGCTATTGATTATTGCCACAATTTCAGATCCTGTTATTGGTCTATTCAGAGATTCAACTTCTTCCTGGTGTAGTCTTGGGAGAGTGTATGTGTCAAGGAATTTATCCATTTTTTCTGGATTTTCTAGTTTATTTGCGTAGAGGTGTTTGTAGTATTCTCTGATGGTAGTTTGTATTTCTGTGGGATCGGTGGTGATATCCCCTTTATCATTTTTTATTGCGTCTATTTGATTCTTCTCTCTTTTTTTCTTTATTAATCTTGCTAGCGGTCTATCTATTTTGTTGATCCTTTCAAAAAACCAGCTCCTGGATTCACTAATTTTTTGAAGGGTTTTTTGTGTCTCTATTTCCTTCAGTTCTGCTCTGATTTTAGTTATTTCTTGCCTTCTGCTAGCTTTTGAATGTGTTTGCTCTTGCTTTTCTTGTTCTTTTAATTGTTATGTTAGGGTGTCAATTTTGGATCTTTCCTGCTTTCTCTTGTGGGCATTTAGTGCTATAAATTTCCCTCTACACACTGCTTTGAATGCATCCCAGAGATTCTGGTATGTTGTGTCTTTGTTCTCGTTGGTTTCAAAGAACATCTTTATTTCTGCCTTCATTTCGTTATGTACCCAGTAGTCATTCAGGAGCAGGTTGTTCAGTTTCCATGTAGTTGAGCGGCTTTGAGTGAGATTCTTAATCCTGAGTTCTAGTTTGATTGCACTGTGGTCTGAGAGATAGTTTGTTATAATCTCTGTTCTTTTACATTTGCTGAGGAGAGCTTTACTTCCAACTATGTGGTCAATTTTGGAATAGGTGTGGTGTGGTGCTGAATAAAATGTATATTCTGTTGATTTGGGGTGGAGAGTTCTGTAGATGTCTATCAGGTCTGCTTGGTGCAGAGCTGAGTTCAATTCCTGGGTATCCTTGTTGACTTTCTGTCTCGTTGATCTAATGTTGACAGTGGGGTGTTAAAGTCTCCCATTATTAATGTGTGGGAGTCTAAGTCTCTTTGTAGGTCACTCAGGACTTGCTTTATGAATCTGGGTGCTCCTGTATTGGGTGCATATATATTTAGGATAGTTAGCTCTTCTTGTTGAATTGATTCCTTTACCATTATGTAATGGCCTTCTTTGTCTCTTTTGATCTTTGTTGGTTTAAAGTCTGTTTTATCAGAGACTAGGATTGCAACCCCTGCCTTTTTTTGTTTTCCATTTGCTTGGTAGATCTTCCTCCATCCTTTTATTTTGAGCCTATGTGTGTCTCTGCACGTGAGATGGGTTTCCTGAATACAGCACACTGATGGGTCTTGACTCTTTATCCAACTTGCTAGTCTGTGTCTTTTAATTGGAGCATTTAGTCCATTTACATTTAAAGTTAATATTGTTATGTGTGAATTTGATCCTGTCATGATGATGTTAGCTGGTTATTTTGCTCGTTAGTTGACGCAGTTTCTTCCTAGTCTCGATGGTCTTTACATTTTGGCATGATTTTGCAGCGGCTGGTACCGGTTGTTCCTTTCCATGTTTAGCGCTTCCTTCAGGAGCTCTTTTAGGGCAGGCCTGGTGGTGACAAAATCTCTCAGCATTTGCTTGTCTGTAAAGTATTTTATTTCTCCTTCACTTATGAAGCTTAGTTTGGCTGGATATGAAATTCTGGGTTGAAAATTCTTTTCTTTAAGAATGTTGAATATTGGCCCCCACTCTCTTCTGGCTTGTAGGGTTTCTGCCGAGAGATCCGCTGTTAGTCTGATGGGCTTCCCTTTGAGGGTAACCCGACCTTTCTCTCTGGCTGCCCTTAACATTTTTTCCTTCATTTCAACTTTGGTGAATCTGACAATTATGTGTCTTGGAGTTGCTCTTCTTGAGGAGTATCTTTGTGGCGTTCTCTGTATTTCCTGAATCTGAACGTTGGCCTGCCTTGCTAGGTTGGGGAAGTTCTCCTGGATAATATCCTGCAGAGTGTTTTCCAACTTGGTTCCATTCTCTCCATCACTTTCAGGTACACCAATCAGACGTAGATTTGGTCTTTTCACATAGTCCCATATTTCTTGGAGGCTTTGCTTATTTCTTTTTATTCTTTTTTCTCTAAACTTCCCTTCTCACTTCATTTCATTCATTTCATCTTCCATCGCTGATACCCTTTCTTCCAGTTGATTGCGTTGGCTCCTGAGGCTTCTGCATTCTTCACGTAGTTCTCGAGCCTTGGTTTTCAGCTCCATCAGCTCCTTTAAGCACTTCTCTGTATTGGTTATTCTAGTTATACATTCTTCTAAATTTTTTCCAAAGTTTTCAACTTCTTTGCCTTTGGTTTGAATGTCCTCCCGTAGCTCAGAGTAATTTGATCGTCTGAAGCCTTCTTCTCTCAGCTCGTCAAAGTCATTCTCCATCCAGCTTTGTTCCATTGCTGGTGAGGAACTGCATTCCTTTGGAGGAGGAGAGGCGCTCTGCGTTTTTAGAGTTTCCAGTTTTTCTGTTCTGTTTTTTCCCCGTCTTTGTGGTTTTATCTACTTTTGGTCTTTGATGATGGTGATGTACAGATGGGTTTTTGGTGTGGATGTCCTTTCTGTTTGTTAGTTTTCCTTCTAACAGACAGGACCCTCAGCTGCAGGTCTGTTGGAGTACCCTGCCATGTGAGGTGTCAGTGTGCCCCTGCTGGGGGGTGCCTCCCAGTTAGGCTGCTCGGGGGTCAGAGGTCAGGGATCCACTTGAGGAGGCAGTCTGCCCGTTCTCAGATCTCCAGCTGCGTACTGGGAGAACCACTGCTCTCTTCAAAGCTGTCAGACAGGGACATTTAAGTCTGCAGAGGTTACTGCTGTCTTTTTGTTTGTCTGTGCCCTGCCCCCAGAGGTGGAGCCTACAGAGGCAGGCAGGCCTCCTTAGCTGTGGTGGGCTCCACCCAGTTCGAGCTTCCGGGCTGCTTTGTTTACCTAAGCAAGCCTGGGCAATGGCGGGCGCCCCTCCCCCAGCCTCGCTGCCGCCTTGCAGTTTGATCTCAGACTGCTGTGCTAGCAATCAGTGAGACTCTGTGGGCTAGGACCCTCCAAGCCGGGTGCGGGATACAATCTCGTGGTGCGCCATTTTTTAAGCCCATCGGAAAAGCGCAGTATTCGGGTGGGAGTGACCCGATTTTCCAGGTGCCATCCATCACCCCTTTCTTTGACTAGGAAAGGCAACTCCCTGGCCCCTTGCGCTTCCCGAGTGAGGCAATGCCTCACCCTGCTTCAGCTCGCGCACGGTGCGCACACCCACTGACCTGCACCCACTGTCTGGCACTCCCTAGTGAGATGAACCTGGTACCTCAGATGGAAATGCAGAAATCACCCATCTTCTGTGTCGCTCAGGCTGGGAGCTGTAGATCGGAGCTGTTCCTATTCGGCCATCTTGCCTCCTCCCCAGCTATATCATCTTGAAAGAGTTTACTGAATAGGCTTACCAGCTGATTGGATTTAACAGAAAATTAAAAAAAAAAATCAGTGAACTTTAAGGTAAGACAATAGAAACTCTCTAAACTGAATTACAGAGAGAATGAAGACTGGAAAAATAATACAGAGCTTTAGTGACCTGTAGGATGATATAAGCCAATTTAACATGCATTTAATTGAAATCCCATAAACAATGTGTGAAGGGGGAGGAGGGAACTAAGAAAACTTGAGATCATGATGGCTTTAAATTTTCCAGATCCAAGAAGTCTACACACTAAAGAAGGAGAAATACAAACCATACCATTGCACATCATAATCAAATTGCTAAAAATCAACAATAAAGAGAAAATTTTAAGAGCAGTGAAAGAAAATGGCACACTCCATAGAGAGGAACAAAGATAAGAATTACTGCAGACTTCTCATCAGAAGCAATCCAGATCAGAAAGCAAAGAATAACATCTTGAATCTGCTGAAATAAAAGAAGTCAGAAGGCAGCACAGTTCAGTTGTGGTGCTACATAGCATCAGGCATCTGAGCACTTTATCTCTTATTGATTCACCACTGTCAGCACAGTGCTTCCACCACAGTGCAAGGTGCCTACTCAGGCTTCAGCTAACACATCCACGTTCCAGTCTGAAGAAAAGAGAGAGGAAAAATGGCACATTCCCTTTCTTTTAGAGTACTTCCTTTAAGTAGCACACAAATATTGAGAGGAACTTAGTTACACAGCCACACCCAAAGACAACAGAGTCTGGGAAATATAGTCTTAATTCCAGTGGCCATATAACCAAATAAAAATCTGGGGTTCCATTACTAAAAAAGTTGGGGAGAATGGATATTAGAGAAAACTAGCAATTTTTGTCATGAATATGAACACATTCAATAAATGTTAATTCTTTTTTTGATGCTGCTGATAACAACGTGTGTAACCTTGAGTATCAACAAATCCTCAAAGATAAAATGAAGGAATTAGAATAGATCACCTATAAGCATCCTTCTAGTTCTGACCAGCTTTGTGCCTGCCTTGTTGCTGGCATAAGGGGCCATATAGTAAGTATTCTTCTACTAGACAAGGAGTGAACAAACTATGGCCTACAGACCAAATCTGGCTTGCCATCTGTTTTTGGAAATAGTTTTATAGGAAGACAGTCACATTCACTTAGTTGCACATTGTCTATGGCTGTTTTCAAGTATGGTAGAGTTGAGTTCTTGTGAGAGTGGTTATATGGCCAAACAGCCTAAAATACTTATACTGTGTGGCCCTTTACAAATAAAGTTTGCCAATTTCTACATTAGACAAATAAATGAATTCATGTGACCAAGCGATTTAAGAAAACATGGCTTTTAGCAAAGCGTGTCTTTCTTCTCTTCTGTTCATTTCTTCTTTATTTTCTGTAATTTGAAAATGAATGCAGTATGGCCTTAATTTCTGAGGATTTCAAAAGAAACACATGCAGATACTCTGCCAAAGAAATAAATGATGAAGTGTTTTCTTAATTCTTGAAAAAAATCTTTCATCTGCCCTTGAAATATCAGGTTTTAAACACAGTAAGCTTTCTCCCCAGAAATTATCCTGTTAAAAAAAATTGTTTTGGAACATATCCCAAAAAAGTGAGCATATAGAGGATAAAATCTTGGCAAAAATGCTCATTATAGTTCTGCATTTGTGGAACATGTTCTCACATCAAGGAAAAGGATTATAGCCCAGGCAAACTCAGAAAGAAGAGTAAGCCAGGCAGTATCCGTCTGGGACTCAGTCTAAAGAAAACCATTCACTGAAAGGACTGGTCCCTGAAGCAGGTAACAAGAAATTTAAATTATATGGAATTCTTTAAAAGGTGGCAAATCTGGGGCTGCTCCATGACAGCTGAGGCATGGCAGCCAAAATGCCTATCAGCACTGATGTCCAGGGTTGTTCATATGGTTTATGGAGGACCTGTTTCTGTGGATTCTCAGGTAATGCTGGACAGGGACCACCATTCTGGGCAAGGTTCTGGAAAATACCAGTCAATGTGTCCTCTCAACAAGTGACTGGAGCATTAATTAGGAACCATGAAAGAAGCTCAATCCTTGATACATGGCCAAAAGGCATGCATTTGGTGTGGGCTGCTTCTTAATGACTACACAGCAACCTGCATTGACCCTCAGGAGCACCTAGTAGTAGAAGGAACTCATTCTCTGGAGTCAGATAGACCTGGGTTCAAACACCAGCTTATCTCTCCCAACCTGTGAGGCCTAAAGCCATGCATTTGTCCTCTCTAAGCCTCAGTTTCCTCATTTGCAGATTGAAAATATTAGCTGCCCTGAAAGATTGTTGACACTCCTTTAGAGTGAGTGCTTAATAAGTGGTAGGTGCTGCGATCATCACCACCACCACCACCACCACCACCACCATCACCGTCATCATTATTTGGCAGTCAAGGTGCCTGGCCTAACTGGCAAGGTTAACCCCCCTGGTAGGTCAGCTGTTGACTAGGAATAGCTTGGGAGCTACAGGCTGAGCCAGAATGCTATAGATGTCGGTGTCCATAGAAAAGTGGCACTAAAGAAGGCAGAACCTGAGGAATATGGTAGTAAGATTTCAGTGTCTCCTGAGCTCTCTAGAAAGACTGGCTGAGCCCTGGGAACAAGTGTCCACAGTAGTGAGTGGACAGAGGGGCAGGCGTGTTAGGGAATGCTATCGGCAGTCCCCTGTCCCAACTCATTTCCGCTGACAAAGGGAGAAATGCACTCGCCTCCCTCATTCTCATTTTCTAAATTTACATGCATGGTGTCCAAGGCTCCACCTCATGCCCTTTCTGGATTCTTCAGACAGGTCACTTCTGCCCTCAGATGTCATTATGCCTTTCTTCCTCACTTCATTCAAGTCTCTGTTCAAATCATATTTTTTTCCGAGAGGCCAACTGTGGCTTAAAATGGCACATCCATCCTCCAGCCCTCACTCTGCATCCTTAGCTTGCTTAGCCCTCATCATTTCCTGACAAAGTATACATTTGTTTATTGTCTATGTCAACCTATTAGAAAGCAAACTCCATGAGGCTGGAGACTCTCCTTTGTTATCTAATTTCTCCGCACCTAGAAATGTACCTGAAATATAGTAGACAGGAAATAAATATCCATTACATTAAATATTTGTTGACCAAATATATCCCACCTGCCTCCAGAATAAGAAGTAGTTTTAATTTTTTTTTAAAAAGGCCAATTGACAGATAGTAGAAAAACGAATATCTTTAAAAGAAGTAATGATGGAAAAAGAAGGGAAATAATTATCATAGAAAACTTAAGGTATGGACACTATTACAGTTGAAAACATATCATAGTTCTGTATTACCTTGACAGTCAAGGCCAAAAGAGTAAAGGAAAAGCAATAATAATCAAAGAAGACTTCTTTTTCCAGAAAAAAATACATCTTAAGTCACTGATTTTCAAACTTTTCAATAGTGAAAACTTTTTATCCATAACAACACCATACCAAGCGCCCCAACAACAAAAAAAAAGCCTATTTAGCTCCAATGTATTTTTTAAGTTCAAAATGTAGCATTGACTTATTAAGTCAAAGAGAACAATGAGGTTGTGAAGCTACAACCTTAAATCAAACTCAGCATTCATTTGATTTTCCTGCACCGTGTGGCTTTGCCAGTCTTGAGAATGTCCTTATTTGCACAGATAAGTAGCTGCAAATGGCACATTTTTCATAGCTTGCCTCACGATCTCCGGCTGCCCCTCAAATCTACTGATCCGCAAACTTCAAAGAGGAGCCGAAGGAAAGTTTCTTTTCAAAGTTGAATCACTGATGACCTCCAACGACACCTGTATATATTTTTCACATGAATATGAAGGACAGAAAAGGATCACCCAAAAGTTCCAATGAAAACAAAAAGATTCCTAATTCAATAATAGCACACAACAAAACATTTGAAATGTGCTTGCTATTTTTACTCTGCTGTCCATTTTGTTATTACAGGAGAATGCCAAGAATAGAGGCACCCGGGTTTTGCTAGGAATAGATCACACAACTCTCTTCAGCACACCCCATGCGATAGGGGTGAACCAACTCACATGGGCAACATGCACAAGCATGACTTTTAAAAACAAAAAATTCAGGGATATAACTGCCTGATCAATGACATGTGTGCAAGAACTTTGGAATATGCACTATAAGACTCTGCAGACCAGGAAATCAGCCCTTCATCCTTCACATGTGCTGCACGTCTGTGTGTATGCGTGTGGCTACCCTCACATATATCTTCTAATATTTATTTTTAGGGTTTAAATATTTGATTAAGCTGGAATTTATTTTCACAAAAGGAATGAGGGAAAGGTCCAGCTTTACTTTTGTCCTAATAACTAGGCATTTGTCCCAGCAATATTTATTGAAAATTTTATTTCTTTTTAACTGCCATCTTTGATCATTTATGAAGACTGGATGCATTGGCTCACACTTGTAATCCTAGCACTTTGAGAGGCCAAGGCAAAAGGATCACCTGAGCTCAGGAGTTCAAGACAAGCCTGAGCAACGTAGCAAGACTCCCTTTCTACAAAAAATAAAGAAGTTAGCAAGGCATGGTGGTGCATACCTGTAGTACCAGCTACTCAGGTTGCTGAGGTGAGCCTTGATGGTGCCACTGAACTCCAGCCCGAGTGACAAAATTAGACCGTGTCTCAAAAAAAAAAAAAAACCAACAAAACCAAAAAAACATATGTTTAGGTTTTTTTTTTTTTTCTTGTTGTATAAGAAAACACAAAACTTCAAATTCAAATCAGGCACTTGTGGAACCCTGCAGCATCTCTGTGGAATACTGAGGTTTTTAAGTTAGTCGTATGTTAGTACACTTAGTTGAGCATCAGGCTGAGCTATAGCAGAGCCCTCAATACTCAGCAATCAAGCATACTACGGAATACTCCCCAATACGGGAATCCCAGTCACAGAGTCCCAGTCAGAGGGTCAGCCAGATGCTATTGGAACATTTTTAGGACAAGACACTCACCACCTAATATTATTGTCTGTTTTAAAGTTGGTTAGTGTTGATGGTTAGAAAATTCTTTTATCTATTCCCTTGAATTTCTACCAATTGATCTCATTCCGTTATCTACAAACCACACAGAACAGCCTTAATTCCTTTCTCATATGACCATCTACTTGAAGACAGAAACCACATCTCTCCTTGGCCTTCTCTGATTCATGCTTTTAATATCCAGTTCTTTCAAGGGATGCTGGGAAATCCAAATGGACAGGAGCAGAACTTGTAAAATTAGGTGTTTGTAGTAGACAGTCCTAAATTTAGGGTTAAAATAGCACTTTGAGTCCCAGCTGTGCAACTCTGAACTAATCATTCAAAATCCCTGAACCTCAGTTTTCTTGCCTATAAAGTGGGTATGATAATCATTAATATGATTGCTATCAACATGAAAGAGATTCAATACTGACAACGGTGGAATTGACAGCATCACAAGACTTTGCCATAGAGGGAATAAAAGGTGAGAAGAGATCTTTCTCTCTTCTGCCCATCCCTGCAATCTCCAGATTCTTACTGCTCTGACTTTATACCTAAGTAATATTTTTTGCTTTCCTGAGATAGAGAGGGAAAAGTCATGCACAGACAGAGTTTCATCGCTGTGTCTGGGGGTAGATTTATTTCCCATCTACATAGGACAATGTTTGCAACAAAATAAAAATGCATTTTCTTCTCACTGCCATTGGTCCATGTTTCCTATCTCACATCCTAGAACTGATGCCAAATACTGGTCACAATGATCAGGGCTGAAAAGAAGGTAGCCTTCATCCTTCTAGGGTTTGGTTGTTTAACCCTGGGCAAGGGAACAGCCTGGTAGAACAAGTCCAGACAAAATGCGCATGTTTTCCTGCTGGCTTCTTTAAAGGAAAGCATAATTTTGCTCACACGTGTAAGGAAATAGACACAGATTGCTTTATTGGGTTTACTGCCTTGTTTGCAAACAAGACGGTTCATAAACTTAGTGAGTGCCATTAAGGTTTCAGAGGAGGAAGCCGTACCCTGAAGTTTCCTAAGGTTCCTCAAAGTACTTCACGTGCACATCATATTTTGAGAGACTCAGCCAGCTTGAACGATGCAGTAGGTGTTTCCCGGTACTCAGTGGCTTATGAATATTTAAAGGTAATAAATGTCACATTAAGTGTTTAACGATCTTGTTTACATGTAAAAGTCCTTGAGAAGGGTCTGTTAAAGTGAAACTGATACCAATTTCAAAATGTCTTTATTCTTTTTTTCTTTGGGGACAAGAAAATGTCCTTTAATACAGTAGGGATTTGTGGGATGCTGAATCCCAAATTTTAAAAGTAGTATGAGTAGGTGTTAGGATTTGTTCTTTAGCATTTTAGTGGTTTTCAAAAAGACTCCTTTCCACTAATACAAAGACAAAACTTTAGAAGGAAACTTCACCCCACTTCAACACTTGCCAGTTTTCTAGAATTGATCTAGTTACAGAAAAAAAGAATCCAATTTGTGGTGAAGAAACCTTGGGTTTTAGCTTGGATAGAGCTGGGTTTAAACTCTGTCTTTGGGCCTTATTTCTAGGTAATCTAGGGCAAATCATTCAACCTCTATGAGCCTCAGTCCTCCTTATCTATAACTTACCTCATTGATCAGCTGTGAGGTTCAAATGGTATACATTGAATTAGCTAGATTAAAAAGTAACTGACACACAGATGTTGCCTCCATGCTTGTTGTAAAATTATAATTACTAAATATTCACTGTGCAGCCTGCTTTGTACATGAAGACTAAAACTCCAGCAAATGAGACAATCAACAAAATGTACAGCACTCCAGACATTCAATAAAATATGTTCCTATAGCTTCCACATGAGAATATAGGTGAAAGTTATCAAGTTCCATCAATTTAACTAGTTAATCGGTTGCCATCAACAATGCTCATATCAGCCCGAGTTAAGAAGTCTCTGTTGTAGAGGAAAGAACACTGAGCTTGGAATCCAACAACGCGATCTGAAGTTCTCTGCCATTATCTGAGTGAACTTCCCTGTGAAACTGCTCCTCTCTGAGCTCCAGAGCTCAGTTGCCCTTCTATGTACCAGGAGTGAGGATAACACCTAGCCATTAATGTTGACATATGAATCAAATGAGAAGTTTGCATAAGCTGGGATGTCTTCTTGTTTTAGTTTATCGATTGCTGCACAAAAAATCACCACCCGACTTATTGGCTTGAAGCAACAAGGTTTATTATCTCATAGTTTCTGTGGCTTAATGAAGTCCTCTGTCTCAGGGTCTCTCACAGGCCATAACAAAGCAAAGGGGATTTACACATAGGGTGAAAAACAGAGGGCAAGGATCATTGAGAGCCATTTGAGAAGCTGCCTCCCACAGTCACCCAGATCTGAAGGTTATCATTTACATCACATTATGAGCATGCCTGTTTTCCTCCGTAAAAACTTTGGCCTGAACTCCTGTTGGTCTTATAGGCCAAGCCATTCAGTTGCACTCTTATTTTACTGCAGCTTGGTCTACAAAAGTCTTACAATAAGAATACATACTATACAGTGGAAATGAGTGCATGATAAAATATAAAGTAATCTGTAACATATATAAAGGCTAAAAGTCAAAAATTGGGGCTGGAGGAAGAACACAAATATAAATGCTAAATGAATCTATAAAGATCTCTCAGATCTGGCTGTGAGCTTCTTGGCAGCCAAAACCAAAAGAGAGACCCAGTTAGCTATATAGTTCTAGTCATCTGAGAAAGAAACAGAATCGTTTCTCAAGAGACAGAAAGTATATATTTCCTAGCAGCTTATAGGTTTTTTTAAAAAATCCTTATGAGGTGCACCAAGCGATGTAGTGAATAATGACTTTAAGAGCTTCCTTGCAAAAATGCAGAAAACAGTTTTGTAAGGCAATTTTTGTATCATTTCTCAATAAAAGCCTACAGCATAGCTGCCAAATGCAAAGGAAATAAGATACAAATGCAAAGCTTTTTAATGGTTTGATTTGATCCAGAAACAGAACGAAGAATGCCTGTGATGTCAGATAGGTCTTATCTTTAATACCAAGCCCAGATCATCAGTAGTGACCGCCCAAGGCACTGTAGTGAGGATCAGGAGCCCTTATCTGAGTCCAACAGGAAAGAGTGTGGCAATCAGTTAGTGATGTCTGACATGGGTGCAGGGATGCGGAGAGATGGCACAGGCTCTTTGTGTACCGACCCTGGTCTGGGGCAGAAATCCTCAAATTTCTTTTGACCAGAGGACACTAATGTCAGTCACAACTCACTATATCCCAACTAAATATCTTATCTCTATCTCTTTCCTATAATGAAAAAGAACTCAGAAATAACAAAGAATTAAGAGAGCAAAAATAACAAAAACAGAACAAAGCATTACTTAGACAATAACCAAACAATCAATGGTTTAATTGATTCTGTTAAATGGAATTTAACAGAAATTCCCACATACTATATTTCATCAAATCTAAAATGACACCAATATAAGCCTCACCACTATTACCACCAAATTCATGCATGTATGTACATTATTAAAGAAAAAAACTCCACCAGTTAAACTGTGGCACAATGCTTCTTTAAGATCTGTGCATTTTAGAAGAAATAAGGCATATTTTGATTGGTAAAAGAATATCAGCAATTAAAAATTATACCTAATTCAAGATGGCGTGGACATGCTCTGTTGACAAAAGGGTGCTGTGTTTCTGAAACATTACTGGACCTCCCTCTACTTGTGTGTGCACATACTGTGTGCTCAGTGCTGAAGGGATAAGCCTCTCAACATCTTGTCTTATTTATTCTTCCATGTAATCATTCAATTAATACCTACTATGTGCTTGGTCTGGTTCCAGGTTTAGTCTAAAGAGTATGTTACAGATATAAGGGAGCTGGGGACTGAACCCAGATACTCTTATATTTGAAGCCCCAAATTCCATCTTCTTCTAAGTTTGGTTGGTTTTGTCTCCCTTTCTAGGAGACTTTCTCTCTTTCTTGTAGGCTTTTATTGAGAAATGGTCAATAAAGTTGTGACCATTATTATTCACAACTTTCTAAATAGGCTTTTTAAAGACAAAGAACTTTTGTATAATTGCCTCAAAAACAGATGCAGATGTCTTAATTTAGAGACAAAGTGAAAGTTTTAATATAGGTGCCTAGTCCATAAGTAAGCAAATAAGCAAAGGTGCTGCTTTTTCAGTCTCTGAATTCTCTGCAAGTTGTGATTAATCAAAGGGATGTGCCTCCACTGAGCACTGTTAATTAGTTGGACATTTAACATGGAGACCTCACAGCAAGGGAGCTGCCTGCCCTGTGCCCCACTGTGCCTGACTCAGGCCTGCCTGGGGTTGCAGGGAATGAGTTCCTCTGCACAGTCAAGAATCCCCACCGATCCAAATAAGGCACCCTGATCAAGCAGTGTTCCCTACAAAGGAGTTGGATGCTGGGGCCTGCAAATGCAGAGATAAGAGCCAGTTCTAATAATCCTGGGAGTGTTCCCTAAAATACTTCTGCATTTGACACTCTCCCAGGTATATACATTTTTCCTCCCATGTTTTAACAGTCTAAGCCAAGAAATTGCAGTCTCTGAAGGTGACCTCCACAGAAAATGATGACCAAGAGAAGCAATTCAGCTCCACCAGCTCTCTCTGGTCCTTATGCTCTGGTAGGCACCATGGCAGGTCCTCAGAGGGACCCAGGAATGGTGTTACGGAGTGTCTCCCCTAAGGAAGTATGTGATCTAACAGAGAAGTCAGACAAGTGACCAAGAGGAGAAAAAAGGAATTACTGCAAATTACAGTTTACATTAACAGTAGCCACTTTTGCTTTCTAATTGGGTGGATCCCAATTTAATTTATTTATATCAGGATTATCTCATTTCTAAATTTCTTCTTTGCCCTTGCTGAAATAGGAGGAGAGGCATGAACACAAATTCCGAAGTCCTTGCCAACTTTTTGTTTCTGCTACATGATTAGCCTGGAGTAAATGGCCCATTATTTAGCAGAGCATATTATTGAATCTTTGGGCAAGACTGGGCAAGGTGAGTCTTTCAAGGTGGGAGAGGGGGAGAGGAGAGGAGAGGAGAGCTGAAGGAAGCAAAGCCACCTGAAGGAATAAACCCTTTCATCACTTCCAACCTGCAAAGTTTGCTATACTCACAAATGCCTTGTGAGCAATGATTTAAGGGAAAATCAAGTGAAAGGAGGTTCTGTTCTCCATCTGGAGAATAGAGAAAGAACCAATTAATGATGAGATGATGGTAAACCTAAAGTATCTGAGACAGGTCTCAATTAATTTAGAAAGTTTATTTTTCCAAGGTTAAGGACATGGCTGTGACACAACCTTAGGAGGTCCTGATGACATGTGCCCAAAGTGGTGGGGGTACAGCTGGTTTTACCTTCAGGGAGACATGAGACATCAATCAATACATGAAAGATGTACATTGGTTTGGTCTGGAAAGGTGGGACAACTTGAAGCAGGGGCTTCCAAGTCATAGGTAGATTTAAAGATTTTTCTCATTGGCATTTGGTTGAAAGAGTTATTATCTAAAGACCTAGGATCAAATAGAAAGGAATGTCTGCATTACGATAAGGAATTGTGGAGACCAAGGTTTTATTATTCAGATGAAACCTCCAGGTAGCAGGCTTCAGAGAGAATAGATTGTGAATGTTTCTTATCAGACTTAAAAAGTCTGTTCTATCAGACTTAAGGTCTCTATGTTGATGTTTATGAGGCATATCTGACCCCCACTTCCCATCATAGCTTGAACTAGTTTATCAGGATAATTTGGAATGCCCCCAGCCAAGGGGAGGGTCCCTCAGTCAGGGGGCTTAGAATTTTATTTTTGGTTTACATGATCTATTCACTGAACTTATTAAGCAGAAACAGAACCTTGGCAGCAGAAAAGACTGAGAAATCCACATTCTCTCTTCTGTCTCTCACACACACACTTAAAGTCATCAGGGAGCTGGAAGGGATATGGGGCTGCCATTGCCATGGATGGGGTTTGAGCCAACTTATTTTGAATGTCAAAGACAGAGAACGGCAACTGGCTCTTGGGTTATGTATAAAATCAACTAGAATGTAGACCAGAGTGAAGTGTGTGCTAAAGAAAAAGGCACACAACATACTTCGGTTTTTTGTTTGTTTGTTTGTTTGTGTTTAGAGACAGGGTCTTGCTTTGTCACCCAGGCTGGAGTGCAGTGGCACAATCATAGCTCACTACAACCTCAAACTCCTGGGCTCAAGCCATCTACTTGTCCCCCTACCCCAAAAATTGGGACTACAGGCATGTGCCACCATGCCAGGCTAAATGCAACATGCTAAATACAACTTGCTAGAAGAAGCCCTTCACTCATCCTAGACCATGAGATGTGTGGACGGGACAGTTAGGCCTTTAACCAAGAAGCCTAGTGGCCAGTTTTTGGCAGTTCTCTCCCTTCAGAGAAATGGGGAACATTCAACTAGTGAAGTTCATGGTTCAGAATTCAGGCTCCAAATTCAGAGTCCCAGTTTGTCAAAGTCAAAGTCCTGTGCCCTGAGCCAAGTTGTTTGAGTTTTCTAAACCTCAGTCAGATGTGGGTGATTATGATTCTGAGCATTAAATGAGATGATGTAACGTGGTTCACAAAGTATTCTGCATACAGTAAGTAATCCCCGAGGGCTGGTTTTTCTGCAGCACCAGCTGGCCTCCCCAGGGTTAGGCTGAAGATCATTAGCCACAGTTAAATAAGCAACTCCCGGCTGCTGCTCACCTGGAAGACAGGTATAGAGGGTCGCCCTTGTGAGAAACTACTCCATCACAAATTAGGGTCTGCCCTTGGGCATTTCTATTTGGCCCTAATATTATAAACTACTGTTTGTTTTCTCTGTACAAGGTGTCTTCAGATGTCTGACATACCTTTCCCACACAGGCAGCATGGGAATGGGGTTTTCCTGGAGGGTGACTGTCAGTTGCTTTGAGGAATCTTCAAAGGCAGCCAAGTCCATGTCAAGCCTTATATTTTAAGCCAGACCATCCCAAACAAACTGATCAAACCTCATGCAGGCACTTTAAAGTTATGCAGTAACACTCCCACAGAAATAAATTCAATTCAATTTTTTTCGATTATTATTAAATTATTGCTACCATCATCATAAAAAAATCATCATTATCATCCAAGGTATATTAGCTTCCTAGGGCTACCATAAAGTACTGCAAATTGGGTGAAGCAACAGAAATGTATTCTCTCACAGTTTTGGAAGCTCAGAGTCTGAAATCAAGGTGTTAGCAGTGTCGGTTCTGTTTTGGAGGTTCTGCAGGAGAATCTCTTCCATGCCTCTCTCCTACTGTCTAGTGGTTGCCAGTAATCCTTAGTGTTTTTGGCTTGTAGATGTATCATACCAGTCTCTGCCTCCACCTTACATAGTGCTGTCCTCTGTGTTTGTGTGCATCTGAACTTCCTTCTTCTCAAAAGGACACCAGTCATTGGATTATGACCTACCCTAATCCAGTCAGACCTCATCTTAATGAGATTGCATTTTTCAAGGACCCTAATTCCAGATAAGATCCCATACACAGATTTAGGTGGACATGGATTTTGGGGAAACACTATTCAACCCAGAATACAAGGCAATACCTGTTTAGGAAGTTCCAAATGCACAGCAAACATTGAAGATGGTAGTGGTGGACCACTACGAGTCTCTTTGAGATTTTATGACCCACAAAAATTTCCTCTGTGTGACCTGGTATGGGTTTCATAGAGGGAAAAAAACTGGAGATCTCAAAGTCACACTCTAAATAGGGTTCTTATCTAGGACACAGGTCCTTATCTCCAGTCCATTGCATTTTCCTGTACCTCTGCTGCATCTCCCAGTATGAGAGTACGCATTATCATTTATGTTTTAATGTGTGAATTCAGTCAGGTTTAACACTCTTTCTTACTTACAAATAGGAATAAAACACTTTGTAACTCATGATTGGCATGAGGATTAAATGAGAAACTACACAGCCAGAAACATAGTAAGTGCCCAATTAATGTTAGCCAATATGATAACTGCTTTTCTATCTTCAGTGTCCTCCAAAATTTATAGTGCAGAGCAGAATGCACAAGTAATGATCAATAAAACTGTGGAGTGTGATAACTCAAAATACATTACTGTTCTAACACTGACATTACCAGCAATGCCATCACAATATTTGAGGTTGGGCTCCATTTAATTCAACAGCCACTTACTGAGCAGTTCCTTTGCATCAGTCACTAGCCTAGAACTGAAGACAGCTACAAACTGCTACAAAGTGGAATAAGATACAGTCCCTGCCATCAGGGAGCTTGGAATATTCTGGTGTATTGACAGTCACCTGCCATTCAAATCATAGCATGCTGGGTGGTATGGAAGGTAGCAAAGTATGATGCTTTGGCAGAAAAGATAATATGATGGACTCTGCCTACTACAGAGAAGAGTTTTTACAGAGGTGCTATTGGAATGGGGCCTCCAATAGAAGTAGGAATTTGTTGGGTGTAAATAACATCTGAGGCAGAGAAAGTAGCAAAGGCGTCATGATATGAAAGTCGGGGTGGATTTGAGTTGTAGTAAAAACAAACACATGGTATATGATAGGAGGAGATGAAGAGATCAATGGGAAAGGAAAGACTCAGCTGAGCCCGTTTGTGAGGCTCCTGCTTGCTGGAGCAAGACAGAGATGATGACAAGACCATGCATGTCTGACCCCACCTGCATTTCATTTCTACTTCTGCCACTTGCCAGTGGAGTTCTTCACAAAAGTTGCTCAACTTCTTAAAGACTCAATATCAGCTACAAAATGGGAATTAAAATGTCCTCCACATAGGGTTGCTATGCAGATTTAATAAGAAAATGAAAATAAAGTTTTGAGCCCAATACAATAAACAGTAACTATTGGTATTTTGTATTGAAATTTCATTTTTGAACAACAATTAATTCCTTGAACAGACATTGATCAGTTACTCAACGTGCTGATTTTTTTCACCAGGCAATAGAAAGTCACGGGAGGTTTCAAGCAAGAAATTAATGTCAGGCCTTGTGCTGCAAGACTACTCCTAAAGGCAGCCAGAGGCTGAAAGGCTGGGAGAAGATGCAGATGTCATCAGGCTAAGACACTGGCAAGGAGGATGGGAAGCTAGGGTGGAGAGACTAGATAACAATGATGTAGAACTGTCAGGACTTGGTGATTGAGTGGATGAAAGGAACATAGCTAGGATGGCCTCCATATTTCTAAACTGGAAGACTAAATGTCATTAATGAAGGCACAAAACTCAAGAGGGAAAGACAGTTTTGGAAGGGAAGGTAATAAGGTCAGTTTTAAGCATCTTGACATGAGGGGGTCCACGGAAGAGCTGGGGATGAAGATGCCCAGGGGGACATTGGCTCTAGAGCTAGTGGCATTGAAGCCATCAGCACATGAGTGGTAGCTCACGCCTTGGCAGGGAAGGTACACACCCATCCTAAGCATACAGAGAGGGAAGAAAGGCAACAGAAACCTCAAATGAGGAAGCCCAACACTTAGGAAGTGCGGAAAAGCCTCTGCAGAGGAAAGGACAATGGTCAAGTCACCTCTGACTCTACCACAGAGTCTGTCTGCCTCTCATTGTATTTTATAGCTGAAAGGACCTACACCTAAGATGTTCTAAAAGTCAACCTCTTTAAAAACAGATAAAGAAACAGACAGGAAATGTGACTCACCTGATATAACACATCACAACAGAGCTGGTGGCAGGACTAGAGCTACAGCCACCTGACCTTCAGTGCAGGGCTCCTTCCACAGCCCTGGCTGCTGTTCTGGCCTCGACGTGACCAGCATGGAGTTCTCTTCAATCTGGGTAGTGACGAAGTGGGCTGACATTCTCCCCTACCCTAAAGCAGCCCCGTTTCTCTCAGTCTGAAGGGATTACCTGGTGATAGCTTCCAGCCAGCTAATGAACCAGCAGTAGTTGTTTGCTGTGACTTCTTAATTTCCCGCAAATGTGAGTTCCCGACACGTGGCCACAGCTTCAGGCAAAACACATCGCACTCCCAGCAAGAAGCCCGGAAACCAGGGGGAGACTGATGGGGATCCTGGTGTGCAATCTGTGACTCCGTACTTGAGTCGAGCCTGGGGTTTATGATTAGAAACCAGAATAAGCAGGATGATCAGTATTTCCTTCTCCTGCATGTAAAGTCAAGACTGTCAGAGAGCCCTGCCTCTCTTAAGATTCCTGAGGGCACTGAGTAGCAGCAAGTGGCCAGCATCCGTGAAGGAGTTCACAGGGACTCCCTACTTTGGCCTACGCATTCTCAACCCTGAGGTTGATGGGCCAAAGGAAACATGGATTGGAAACTTAACTGGCCTCAGAGCAAAGCACTGTACTATACTAAGCCGCACTGTACTGTACTAAGCAATCATTGAAGGCTAAATATGTGATCAGACTAAACCTCTGTGACACATTGCAAGTATTTAGTGAATGCTTGAATAAATACAGCACCTCTAGCTCCAATCTCCCTCCTAACTTAAAAATATGATGGTGTATGTGACATCTCTGTTCAAATATCTGAAAGGCATCCATAAATTAATATCTCCAAAAGTGAACTTGTGACTTTTACCCCCTGCCCACAAACCTGGTCCTCCCATAGTCTCCCATCTTGCTGAATGGGAAGCTGTCTCGGTCTAGTGGCTCAGGCCAAAAACATAGGAGCTACCTTTGGTTCCTCTCTTTCTCTCACTCCCCATATCCTCCATCAGTACTTCCTGTTGGTTCTTCCTTCTACACATACCTAGAATCTAACCACTTCTCACCTCCTCCAGCACTGCCAGTCTAGTTGGAGCCACCATCAGCACTCTCCTGTCCCCAACAAATCTCCCCTGTAACTGGTCGGCCTGGCTTCACTCTCCTGCCACCCAGTCTGCTCTCCATCCAGCAGCCAGAGTGAGCCATCCAAAATCAAAGCAGATAATGACGTTCCCTGTTCCCATCCTCCAAAGTTTCTGCACTGCTGTTCCCTCTGCACAGAACAAGCTTCAGATACTGAGATGGCTCACTTCCTCCATTCATCTGGGTTTCCCCCTCACAGAGGCCTTCCCCAAATACTCTAACATAGCCTCCCAACACTCTCCATCCCTTTACCCCATTTGATTTTTTTCCTGAGCATTTGTCTCTACCAAATCATATGTATTTATCTGTTCATCATCCCCACTAAAATTTAAGCTCCCCAAGGGCAGGGACTCTTTCTGTTATGTGCACTGCTCTATCATCATCATGTGAGCAGTGAGTCATGCACTGAGTGTTCACTAAATACCTGTTAGAGGAAGAGAGGCACAGAAGGAGGAAGAGAGGGAGAAAATAAGGTAAATAATATGCCATATATGAGGTCATTTAACCCTCACAACAGCTGCGGGAAGAAGGCAAGTCTTGTTCCCACTGTACATTCCCCAACAGAACCTAGCAGAATTGGGCAAGGCACACGTAGTAGGTGCTTTTTCCCTACCTTTTGATTGATTGGTCAATATATAATCAGCAGTTTTCACTCTGCCAATGACCTTTCATGTTAAGAAAACCGTATACAAATAATATTTCAAAGAGTTATTACTGGATACTTCTTTTTAAGCAATATTATGTTGACTGGTAATCGATAATAATAATTAAGGAATATCACTATTCCTTAATTAATTACTTACCTATAAAAGTTTAAAATTTTAAAAAGTACATTCAGATCCTTATCTTGTGATATTCAAAATAACTGTGGGAGGAAAAAGGGGGGAAGACTGGGTTTTTCCTATTTTTTAGTTGAAGTCACTAAGGTTCAGAGAGGTTAAGTGCTTTAGGGAAAAGCCCCACAGCAAAGTCATTAGTAAAACCTGAATCTGAGTCTAAGCATCCTTACCCCTGCATCATGATTCCATTATGCCAGAAATAACTGTGTGATCACATCAGAGAGCAATATAAAGTCCTCTACAGTATTTTATATACTGCCTCCAAATGCCTTGGTGAGATGGTTTATTGAGAACGGAGGCTTTAGACCAAACTTGACCTGTTATGCTGGGTGTTAGGAAATGGCTATCTCTAACAACAATGTGACCAGAAGAGAGACACTCACGTGTCACTTTACAAGGACTGATTTTTTTAAACCATTACAGGAGTCATTGCCAAAGATTATTTACTTTCTATTAGTAAAATGGAACCAGAAATTATTTAAAACTGCCATCAATCATGGGATGGAGAGGTCCCTCTACTCCCCCTACCAGAAATGAAGAAGGATTGTTCCTCTGAATTAATGATGTGCATTTCCAACTGTAGCCTGGGCAGAAAGACAGTAACAAGAAATTAATTAAAATAATACATGCCCTGTATTGAATGAGACTGTTGTCATTTCTATAGGAGACATCCCTCCTCTTTGGAATATCCCAAGATTATTTAGCAATAACACTCATGCGAGAATCCTGAACAATTCATTTTAGGATTTTAATTGTCAGGAAGATTACCAAAGTCATGCTCCAACTTACATAGCAACTTGATTTTTTATTTTGTTAAAGCAGGGTGATACAGAATTGTCTCATAGTTTTGAAGTAACCACATGAATATACCATTGCTTTTGAGAATGCATTATTCTTACGTGAAATAGATCTTGCCCTATGCCCTCAACCTCTTTTGTGCTATCAGATGAATTAAATTCATACTGTCTTAGTGTTGAAATTTTGAGCTGCGAGAGCCCTGAGAGACCATCTATTTGAAACTCCTTGGTTTCCAGATGTGAAAGCAGAGACTCTGAGCGGGTGGGGGTTGCCTTGGTTTCCTCTTTTGTCAAAGGTAGACTCCCCTCTCTTCTTTCTTTTCAACTTTTCAGCAATGTGGCAAGGTTCCCACAACGTGAAAGAAAAGGACAGGTACTACAAGAAGCATTCAGACACATTTAAAGCAACAGTCATAACCTGAAATGATCAATATCCACACATACAAAATTACCTTCCCTTCACTGCCCTGGCATTTCAAGACACATAATCCAAGATGAGAGCAAGAAGGACAGAAAGACAGAGATGCACAATTCTTCCAAGAAGGGGAAATGATGAAATATTGATAACAATCAATTAGAAAACAAAAAACTCTTAGGACAAGAATCAATAAAAGGAAAGGCTGACAGCAAATGTTGATGTAGTATTTACTATGCACAAGGCGCTATTCTGAGAACCCAAGAACTTTACGTATGTTAATAAGCTCATAGTTCACTAAGGCAGGTTTTATTATCATCTCCATCTAACAGATGAGAAAACTGAGGCTCAGAGATGCAAAATTCCTTGCTCAAGGACACTAAGCTAGAAAGTCAAGGATAGGATTTGAACACACAGCTCTCTGCACTGGCAGTGATATTCTTAACCATGATACTACCTTGTCTTGTTGGTCAGTCAGGGCTTAGTTCATCCCATCCTCTGGAAGTAGCCACTGTCACCAGGTGAAGAACACACTCAGAAAAATGCTAAACGCCCCTGAACACCTTATTTTCACATTTTCTTTTTCTGAACAGGACATGTACAATAGTAGGGTAGACAAATCTAGAGAAAAGAAGAAAATGGGCAGGGCACAGTGGCTCATGCTTGTAATCCCAGCACTTTGGGAGGCCGAGGTGGGCAGATCACCTGAGGTCAGGAGAGTTCAAGACCAGCCTGGCCAACATGATGAAACCCCATCTCTACAAAAATACAGAAATTAGCCAGGCATGATGATGGGTGCCTGTAATCCCAGCTACACAGGAGGCTGAAGCATGAGAATCACTTGAACACGGGAGGTGGAGTTTGCAGTGAGCCAAGATCGTGCCATTGCACTCCAACCTGGGTGACAAAACAAGAGTCTGTCTCAAAAAAAAAAAAGGAAGAAGAAAGAAGAAGAAAATGGCCCTGCATTTACTAAGCTTCTACTATGCTTCAAGTGCATCATATATATCCTCACAACACCTTCATCCAACAGATGAGGAAGACAGAGGCTCAGAGAAGTGAATTACCTCTCCCAGGTTCACACAACTAGGGAGTGACTGGCCATGATTTGTTCTGCCTCTACCTAGCTCTACTATCCTTGCTCTTAACTGCTATGCTATAGATTCTTTGTCTCATTTTTATGCAGAGTTTATCAATTATGTGTCACATGTGTAGGGCACTGTTCAGGGCACAAGAGCAGCTACAGAACTGGGCTTTAGAAAGGTATACTGGGCTGGGCACAGGTCAGCTGAGATCCCAGAATGACACTTAGCTGTCTTGGGCTACCCATGAGGCCATCCATGCCCTGGGGTAATTTCTGCTGCATCAAACTCCTCTGTGAACAGCATGCAAAGCTGTAATTGTCCAGTTAAGCCTTGTTTGAGACCTAAACTCCTCGTGGGGTAGACCATTCTTCTTATACAACTCTCCCCACTTCTCCCCCCAACCACAGGGAAAATTATAATTATTAATCTCCATGAAGAGAAATATCAGACTTGGATTCCCTTACCACGGATCACCATTATTCACACTTTAAATATTTGGTAGAGCTAAAATGATGAGTATAGAAATAAGTTGCCGGGAAAGGGAAGGGCCAGGACTGTTGGGTACTGTTTTCTCCTGGCTAGGGAGCCACGATTGAAATACTTACCCAACTGTTGCTTTGCAGATTCAAGATTTAATGTGGGCTTGACTCTAGCACATTCTAGAAAGAGGGTGATTCTGTGCAATGGGCCTTTGTGGTTGTATGCCTTTGCCCACATGTCCTTCCACCCAACCACTTTTTCCCACTTTCTCATCCTGGTAAGCAATACCAGGCTTTTCAAGGACAAGCTCCAGATCCACTGTGTGAGACTTCCAGCCACAGAGCATACCAAGTGTGTGTTCTAGAGAATTCTGTGTAACTCTTCTGGAGTCCTGGTTTAAGCATTGGTTTCCCCAACGTCCAGGACCTCCCTGAGGTAAGAACCTACTCTTCTCTCTGTGCTGGAGGGGCTCAGTCCTGGATGGCACAGGCAGCACCCTTACAGCCAAAGACATTTAAGGTATAATGATCAGCTTGGAAAAAAAAAATCAGCAAAGGACAACAGAATGAGATCCAAGAGGTTGTTTTTAGGTCAAAGGCCTAACTCTGCCTGGTAAGCCACATATCTTACATTCTTGACTGAGGAACTTTTGAGACACATGGTGCAACAGAAACATTTATTCTTCACCAGACTGGGCACAGTGCAAATAGAGGGAAAGTCATCCGAATTGACTTGAGCAAACCTGATAATGGCAGTAAGTTCTTAGGTGACCCATGGCATGCCTTGGTCACTGTGCTTCTCAAATCAGGAGCCATTTATCTAGGGGAGACCAGCTCACAACCTTTCTCTGTGCCTGTTTCCTCCTTCATAAGATGAGAAGTGGCAATCACACTCACACACACACTCGTACATACACACTAAGACATACGCATATGCACACACAGTCCCACACACCCACACACGCACACACTCACACGTATACACACTCATCCACACACATCCAAACACCACACAGAATTGATGCCAAGCTTTAATATGATACCATCCAAAAAAAAAACATTTTCATGAATGGCAAAACTAAAGCTCCAGGAGGCTCAAACTAGTATTCACCAAGTATCCCGCTGACTAAGGCATTGTCTAAGTGTTGCACACTTATAATATCTCATTCCATTTCCTGTCAGGTCTATGAGGTTGATTTTTTTTTCTTCGCATCTTCCAGAAGTGGAAAAGAGGCTCATTTTTAAAGCCAGGAAGCCACAATTTTTAATCTAGACCTTGTGTCTCAACAGAACATTTTTGCTCACACTGCAATGCTTCCACTGGGAGTATTTCCACTTCAGAATGTTTCCTAGAAGTCTGGAGGAGCAAGCATACCGTAGGCCAAGCTCCTGCCACCTAAAAGACCCTAGTCAGGAGACCACAGTGCAGAGGGAGAACCAGACACACAGTCCTGAAAGGCCCTAGAACATGAGGGTTAAGTCTGTAGCCTCTCAACTCCCTTCTACCTCTTACCAACTGGGCAGCTTCTGAAGAGTCTGAAGTCTCCCCATCTGTACATGAAGAAAATAACAGTATGCACCTCCAAGGATCTGGCGAGAATTAAATGAGACAATCCATTCAGTTTAGCAGTTTACCATTTGGCATATGGTGAATGCTAATATCAACTCTCATTAACAATGTTAACTATCGTTTGCTTAGACTACAAGGTCATCCATGAAAAAGGAATTGAGATCCACAGTGTACAATGTGAGGCAGCTATCTGAAGCCTGGACATCATATGATTTGACGGGAAGGGGGCAAAAATTGAATAAACCCCTAATATGAGTTCATTGCATACCTTAGTCAGGGTCCACTTCATTATGTGTTTGGCTTTGGTTTGATTTATCATATTTGGTTTGTCTGGGGGCTTCGGATCTCCATCTGAAATATTATATTCAGTCAGGGTTGTTCATAGGGATGGTGGGGTATGATTGGGTGTTAGATGAAAGTGCCAAAAAAGGGCAAAAAAAATTAACATTAGAAAATGCTTTCAAGTATTCAAGTCTATATTGCAGATTTATAGCCAATAGCTCATTTGACCCTCAGAGCAATGCATGCAGCTAGGCAAGAAAAGTAACTTTATACACAGTTTACATATAAAGAAATTGGTACTTTGAGGAATAAGGTGAAAAGACAAGGAAACTGGGAATTATTGAGCAAATATTAGACAGTATAATTTATTCAACAAATCATATGTTAGTGGCCACGTGAGCTAGGCACCAGAGATACTGTCCACTGTCTGCAGGGAGCTGATCACGCTACACTTCCTACACTCAGGGAACCTGTTACCCAGTCTGATAGGGAAGCACAGAAGGAAGATAAGTCATTCAATACAAGGAACTGAGAACTTTGATAAATAGATAAATAACATACATCAGAGTAATCAAGAAGGCTTCACAGAGAAGGTGACAGATACATTCTTGTAAAGCTTGGCCAGGTGAAGAGCCAAGAAGAAGGAAGAGGCTTCTGGGCAAGGTGGCTCATGCCTGTAATCCCAGCACTTTGGGAGGTGGATATCGGCGGATCACTTGAGGTCAGGCATTCAACAGCAGCCTGACCAACAACATAGTGAAACCCCATCTCTACTAAAAATACGAAAATTAGTGGGCATAGTGGTATGCACCTGTAATTTCAGCTACTTGGGAGGCTGAAGCATGAGAATCACTTGAACCCGGGAGGTGGAGGTTACAGTGAGCTGAGATCACGCCACTGCACTCCAGCCTGCGTGATGCAATGAGACTCTATCTAAAAAAAAAAGGAAGAGGCTTTCCAAGCGTATGAACAGCAAAAACTGCAGTCACCCTGTGGCATGAAGATTGGAACCAGCTCTGAGTCCTTGAAGTTTAGGGCAAGAAGTAGGGCAGGTAGACCATGACATGGACAAGTGGAGGGATTCACACTTCCATCACTTACAGCCCCATGAGTTATCCTCAAGAGATAAGATGTGTTCCTGTAGATGATGGGGTGCATTAGATCGTTCTAGCAGCTGTATGGTGGTTGTAAAAGAAGCAAGGAAAATAATTAAGGCTGAAGGCAGAGACGCCAGTGTGGAGGCTGATGCAGTGGTCCAGGGGAGAGCAGATGAAAGTCTGAACCAGGGTGGTAGCAGTCAAGATGGAGAGAAAGAAGGATCCAAGGAGGTAGTGTTGGCAGGGCTTGGTAACTGCCTGAACGTGGGGAGGGGTACAAGGCCCCTCATTCATCTCAAGCTTCCCATGGTGACTTCCTGACAATGTCACCTTGGAAAAGAGCAATCAGATGAAAGATTGAAAATATAATAGATGGAAATTTTACAAATCAAATCTATAAGGACTCAAAAGAAGACAGAGACTTGAGATGTTAAATGCTGCTTGTTTTTCAGATTTCAGCATTGAAAAGAGTGTTGTTGGATGCTTTAAAGCTCCATGTAAAAAATATCCACTCAGATAGAGATGTACGGGCTCCATAAATTCCTAGTCAATTTCTTCAAACCCAGAACACATTTTTAAAATATGAAGGAAAAGAACAGGTGAGGGGAGAACAACATTTTATGCCAATCATTTTATAAACAACCTGACTTTGCTGATGGGAAAATAGACCTTGAAAAAGTGCAATTCATCAATACAGCAGAGGTCAGACTCCAGTAAATAAAAGAAAATTACTATAATTGCTGATAAAATGCATCTTTTGTCATTTCATTTATGCATTTCAATTGCAATTAGATTAACAAGGATTTCAAGGGGGAAAAATTTCCATTGCAAACTACTTTTCAGATTGAACAAGCAAAGAGTTTCAGAAATAACTCAGAGTCTACAAGCAAGGACCCACGGGAACAGACAGGGTCAAGTATTTCTTCCATAATCCTCAAGTCCCATCTCCATTGAAGAGACATTCAGGGAAGTGGGGTTAGGGAGAATAAGAGAGCAGTACATTTGGGGTATAAGCAATAAAGGGGTCCACTGTCTGCAGGGAATTTAAAAGCAGTGATAACAATCAAAAGTAAGAATGCTTTTTTTTAGTCTCCATATTATTCTGGAAATCCTAAACAATGTCAGTGATAAAAATACTCAGGAAACCTCTACTCCTACCATATTCCCTCCTTAGAAAGCCATTGCCTAAGTCAATGATTTTAGGCCAACTGTAGTTTGATGGTGGGCATCATACATCATTTATCCACTCATCAAGTTGAACGTAATGTTCAGCAAACACATGCACCCCACTTTATCCTCTTCATTATCCTATGTGGTAGCTTTTATGACTCCTGCTTTACAGTGAAGATCCTGAGGCTCAGAAAAAAACTTGCCCAAAAAATCTAAATCATAGGTTTAAACAATGAGAATTTGAATGTAAGGCTGTTTAAAACTCCAAAGCATGTGGTTTTTTTCACCTTAGCAGCACTCTGACAATAGTTGGTCCTATGTACCACCTGTACCATCTGGCCTTTTCCTAGAGGGAGAACGCTGCATCTCAGCGAACAAGTTCTACTTGGCTCCCCGCACCAGGTTTCCCTCAAGATAAGTTAACCTTGGGGACTGGGCTAGAGTGAAAGCTGGTGGAGGAAGGTGGTTTAAGATCCCATATAGAACTAACTTAATTTTTACCTGACATGCAATCCCTTCAAACTGATATTTCTGTATTTATTATGGAAACAAGATATTTCAATGCCAATAGAAGAAAGAGCAAAGGAAAAGAAGAGGAATAAGAAAGACTTTTCTAATGTACTGAGATATGAAGATCTGACTCAAAGAAATGATGCTAAAAGTCAGACAGACAAGGATCATACAGAAAAGAGCTATTCATGGAAATGGGATATATTTAACTCACCAACATTCCCAGAGTGTGTATATTTTGTGCCTAGGGTGCCAAAGGGCTGAAAACATAGTCATGATAAAGTCAGGATCCAGGGCCCAGAGCTCACGTTCCAGTGAAGGGCTTTTCGTTCTTCCTCCACCACAAAAGATCATGTTCACATAGGTAAATCCCTAATCCCTCACCCCTGCCCATCCCTGAAGTAACCAAATGTTTATAAAACTACCAAAAAATGGTGAGGAAAATTTCTTTAAAAAATTAACTACAAAAATTATATCTCACAAACATTACAGTAATGTGTAATTGTGAACAGATTATCAGTACCACTCGGTGGACTAGGACATGGATAAAATAGGTCATATGCAATTGCTGATTCACCAGCTGTTCACTGTTTATGAAAAAAAAAAAGGCAATAGATGCAAGTAAGGAAGCTCTGCATAACGTTCTATGGGAGCCCAAGACTAATGTGATTGCTTCCAGTTAAAGAGCTAGAACTGTTCTCCCAGAACTAGTGGCCTCTGATATGAGTCTTGATAGACTTTTGACAAATGTATCTGGGAGAGTAAGAAAACGGTTTCAGGTGGAAGGAATAGCTTGATGCCCAACAATTAGACCTACAAAACCATACAAATCTAAGATAGAATTAAGAGTGTAGTGGATAAAAGCCTGAAACTTTGAATGCCAGTACAGTCCCTACATCAATCACAATAGTCTCCTCGAGACCTCCTAATACTAAAGCCTGGCAAGGATATCACAAGAAAAGACCAACATCCCTTCTGAAAACAAACACAAAATTCCAACCATCAGCATACAGAGGCATATTAAAAGGATTCTACTCCATGACTACATGTGATTTATCCCAGGAATGCAAGACCGATTCAACATATGAAAAAGCATATGATAAAAATCTAATAACCTTTCATGATTAAAAAAATTCAACCAACTATGAGCAGAAGGGAACTTTGTCACTCTGATAAAGAGCAACCACAATCCTGACAAGATCAGTGTACAAAAATCAATTGCATTTCCATACAACTTGCCATGAAAAATCCAAAAATTAAGTTAAAAACAATTTCATTAAAATAGAATCAAAAGGAATAAAATATATAGGAGAAATTTAACAAAAGAAGTATACTCTGAGAACTACAAAACATTGCTGAAAGAAATTTTAAAAGATCTAGATAAATGGGATCATATTCATGGACAGAAGACTTAATTTTGTTAGGATGACAATACTCCTTAAATTGATGTATGAATTTACACATTCTCTAACAGAATTCCAGCTCACTGTTTTGCAGAAATTGACAAGCTGATCCTAAAATTTATATGGAATTGCAAGAGACCCAGAATCGCCAAAGCGATGTTTAAAAAAGAAAAGTAGAAGAATTCACAACTTCCCATTTCAAAACTTACTACAAAGCAATGGTAATCATGATAGTGTGGTACTATCACAAGGGTAGACATTTAGATCATTGGAATGGAATCAAGAATCCAGGAATAAATCATGAGTCTATGGTCAACTGATTTTTAGCAAGGGTAGCAAGATCACTCAATGGGAGAAATAATGATCTTTTCAACAATTGGTGCTGGGGCTACTGGATGGCCACATTTTGAAAAAAAAAATGAAGTTGGATCTTTACTTCACACCATATATAAAAATTAACTTAAAATGAATCAAAAACCTAAATGTGAGATCTAATACTAAAAAACTCTTAAAAGAAAACATAGCAGTAAATCTTCATGATCTCAGGTTTGCCAAGGGATTCTTAGATATGATTTAAAAAAGCACTAGCAATAGAGAAAAAAACAGATAAAACTGGCTTCAACAAAAGTAAAAGCTTTTATTCATCGAAGTGAAAAGACAACCTACAGAATGGGAGAACATATTTGCAAACCGTGTATTTGATAAGCATTTAGTATCCAGATTACATGAAGAACTCTTACGACTCAACAACAGAATGACAAACAACCCAATTTATATAATGGGCAAAGACTGTGGATAGACATTTCTCCAAAGAAGACATACAGATGACCCCAAATCACATAAAAAGATGTTCGACATTACTAGTCATTAGGGAAATGCAAATCAAAACCACTATGAGATACCACTACACACCCACTAGGATGGTTATCAACTTTTTTAAAGAAAAATGTTGCAAAGGATGTGATGAAATTGAAACCTCATACTTTGCTGATGGAAATGGAAAATGGTTCTGCTGCTGTGAAAAATAGTTTGGAATTTTCTCAAAAACATATTATTGAATTATTATGTAAGCAAGTAATTCCCTTCCTAGCTATAGACCCAAGAGAATTGAAAACAGGTGTTCAAGCAAAAACATGCACACAAATTTTCAGAGCAGCATTATTCATAAAAGGCAAAAAGTGGAAGGAATCCAATTGTCCACCTACTAGTGAATGGATAAGCAAAATGTGGTATGTCAATACAATGGAAGAGTATTCCACCACACAAACTACTGATACATGGTACAATACGGATAAACCTTGAAAACATTACACTAAATGAAAAAAGCCACACACAAACGGCAGCATATTGTATGATTCCGTTTCTGTGAGATGTCCAGAATAGGTAAATTCATAGAGATGGAAAGCAAATTCGTGGTTGCCAAAGGCTGAGGGGGAGGGGAAAATGGGAGATGACTGCTTGATGGATATGGGTTTGTTTTTGGTGTAATGTAAGAGCTCTCAAATTAGATAATAATGATGTTGGACAACATTGTAAACATACTAAAAGCCACTGAATTTTCCACTTTAAAATCTTTAAAGTGGTGAGAAAAAAAAAATGCACTGATAGGATGAGGAGAGGTAGAAGATACTACCCACAAGGAAATGCCAGAACAGTTGGGAGGCTGTGATATGTACATAAAAAAGGATTAGTCATGACAAAAAAGTCATCAGTCAAAATCCATGAGAGAAATCAGAGGAAAATAAAATCTCTGGCTGAAATATAAAAAAATGTATGAGCAATTCAGGAACAAAATTAGAAAGCTAAGCATAGACTAAGAATATTAGCCACAAACAAGACAGGTGATTGTGTGTGTATGATGTACTCATAAATAAGCAAAAAACAACCGTAGAAAATGCATAAAAGCATGAACAGAACAAAAAAATACAAGAAGGCTGTAGATTTGTGAAAGATGTTCAACCTTTCTCTTGTAATTAAAAAAAGGCAAATTAGAACAAGATGCCATTTTTAGTTCATCAAACTGCTATTGTAATAATAATGCTGCAATAGTATAATAAGGCAGGCATCATAATACACTGTTTGTATGACTATAAACTTTATAATACAAAAAGGAATTTAACCATAGTTATCATAAGCCTAAAAATATTCAAACTCCAAGATGCAATCAATAGCTTTTTTAAAATGAGATATGTAAATATGGACTAAAACACAAGGATTTTTCATTGCAATATTATTATTTTTAAATAAAGTATTCATACTTACTGAAAAACTTTCAAGCAATAACAAGTACAGAAAAAGTGAACAAAACCACCAACCAACCAAAATCTTTTTCTTTTTTTAAAAAATTTTTGAGACAGGGTCTCACTCTCTCGCCCAGGCTGGAGTGCAGGGACATGATTATGGCTCACTGAAGCCTCAACTTACCAGGCTCAAGTGATCCTCCCACCTCAGCCTCCTGAGTAGCTGGGACCACAGGTGTGCACCACCATGCCCAGCTAATTTTTATATTTTTAGTAGAGATGAGGTTTCGCCATGTTGCTCAGGCTGGCCTCAGACTCCTGGGCTCAAGTGATCCAACTGCGTCAGCCTCCCAAAGTGCAGGGATTACAGGCATGAGTCACTGCGCCCAGCCCCAGCCAAAAACTTATGACCATCATTAAAATAAATAGCCATCATTAAAATAAGATGACAAGGCCGGGCGCCGTGGCTCACGCCTGTAATCCCAGCACTTTGGGAGGCGGCCGAGGCAGGCAGATCACGAGGTCAGGAGATCGAGACCATCCTGGCTAACACGGTGAAACCCCGTCTCTACTAAAAATACAAAAAAATTATCTGGGCGTGGTGGCAGGCGCCTGTAGTCCCATCTACTCTGGAGGCTGAGGCAGGAGAATGGCGTGAACTCGGGAGGCGAAGCTTGCAGCGAGCCGAGATCGCACCACTGCACTCCAGCCTGGGTGACAGAGCGAGACTCCATCTCAAAAAAAAAAAAAAAAAAAAAAAAAAAGTGACAACATTTCAAATTCTTTTTTGAACCTGCATACAGAAAAATAGGTGGTTGAATTTGTTTGGTGTTTGGATAGATGGAAATGATCTTATAAAATAGCCTTATCTAATGCTATAATCAGGAAAATAAACTATTTCACTTATTTTAGTTGATGTACAGAAAAGAATAGAAATTGAAATAAATCTGGGAGATTACTAAACTTCAGATAAGTGTTTATGTACAAGAGATTTCATTTCTAACAATCCCCTTTAAAATACCGTGTTCATTTCCTAGGGCTGCTATAATAAACTGCCTCAAACGAGGTGGCTTAGGGCAATAGAAATCTATTGTCCCACGATCTTGGAGGTCAGAGATCTGAAATTAAAGTGTCGGCCTGACTCTCTGAGGGTGCCTGGGAAGGTCTGTTCCAGGCCTCTCTCCTAGTTTCTGGTAGCCTCAGTTTTTTGTTTGTTTTGGGGTTTTTGTTCTTCTGATGGCCATCTTGTCACTGCATCCAAGTCTGTGCCCAATATTTTTCCTTTTTGTAAAGACACCGGTTATACTGGATTAGCATCTACCCTTAAGACCTCATTTTAACTTGATTAACTCTGTAAAAACCCATCTCCAATAGAACCACCTTCTGAGGTGCTGAGTGTTAGGACTCCAGTGTCTCTATTTAGAGGGACACAATTCAACCCATGATAAATATATATATCAAATAAAAAATCTTTTTTAAGAAAAAAAATCCTAAAAAATTCTTGAGAAGTTTGAGTCATTATGTTTTTGACTCCATGGTCCAATTTGACCCTTTGCTGCTAAAGATGAAAAAAAATAGCATTTTTATAATCCTTCTCCCACCCACCCCCCCACCCCCAGCCTTATTTTCCAATATTTTGGGAAATTTTACTTTGGCAGGATTTGTAATATTTAAATTCTATAATACAACAATGACTTCTATAGTTGTTTAGCTTTTGTTTGAAATATTATATTGAAATAATTTTAAAGTGTTTTTCCTTATTTTTTGGTTTATTTTAATGTTTAAAAAATTGAATGTTAACCTACAGTCCTTTACCAAAGCATATCCATTCTAGAATTCTTTGTATTGGTTCATCTTATGGTGGCTGAATTTCATCATCAAACAGCTTTTTTTTTTTTTTAACAGAGAGTTCAGAATTATAATCTCCAAGTTCCTAAGAGCTTGAAAATGGAGTATTCCTTTGTTGCACCTACGTATACAGGGCAATTTGGCTGAAGATAGCAATTTTGGATCACACTTTCCCCCCGGATCATATAAATGCTGTTCTACCACTTTCTGCCTTTGAGTGTGGCATGAGCCTTTCTTCCCTGTCTTCTCCATTCCAGCCATCCACAGCTAGATTTCTGTTGAGTCATTTTCTCTGGAAGGGTTCATGGATGCTGAGTCCTTATATTTCTTTTTGAATGTCTTCTTTTGCCTTTGTGCTTCCACAGTAATTTGGTCACGTATGATAAGGTTTACTCCCTCTGACTTTCCCTCACAACTTTTTAGGCATTATTACCTTCTGGCATTGAACACCTTTGTGGAGAAGTTTGAAGTGAGCTTTACTCTCCTCTCAAAGATCACTTTTTTTTCTCTATTTAGGCACCAGAAGAATTTTTCCTTCATTATTCAACCTTGGAAGTAACAGGATATTCTCTCTTGCTTATCATTCTGAATATTTTTTTTCTGGAATATGGTATGCCCTTTCAATCGTTAAAAAACAGGATGAAATGTATTTTCTACTGCACTTGTTGGAGTTCTCTTCAGCAGAGAGACCAATTATTCTTACTTTTGAATCAATTTTGTCCTTCATGTATATTATCTTCTTTCCAACTGCCTTAATCGATGTCTTTTTTCTCAGCTTTCATCAATATTCTAGCAAACCTTTTCTCTATGTCAGAGATATAATTTTTAGCTGTCTGGTTTGGTTATTTTTGTTTATAGTTTATTATTTCTGTAATAGTATAGTTTGAGTCCTCAATTTTCTTATCATTGAGTTGTCATCTCATTTCTCATCACTGAGTCCTTGTTTCATGGAATTCAGATTTTTATTAAGTTCTTCTGTACTGCAAAATACACAATGTAATTTCTCTTTTCCTTGGGATATATTTTCGTTCAGGTTAGGTTTTTCATTTGTCTTTTGCAAACAATAGTCTCTTTTGTTTATTTCTTCCAGCCTTTCTTTCCTTTCTTTCTTTCTTTGGGGGTCGGATGGGGTGGGGTTTATATGTTTGCTTAGTTGCCACATGATTTCTTTTCATCTGTCTGGACATGGACAATTTTTATTTGTTTTTATTTCTTTCTGTTTCTATGCAATGTGGTTAAATTTTTCTTGACTCTCTTCTCATTATATCTGATATCTGCTCTTCTTGAACTCTATATCAATAGCTGTAGTATTACAAGATTAAGAACTTTTTGGTGGTCTCAGGCAGTGCTTCCCAATGTTTCACAACATGAGCATAATGTCCCAGAAAAATCGTGAATCAGGGAAGACTAGCTCCTTGGCTTAAGGGATAGTAAGTAGAGGCCGTGAGGCTTTCCTCTGGACAGCCTGCTCACATCCCACATTCTCATTCTGGTCCCCTCCAGATGTGGGATGATTAGTGAGAGACCTCAGCATTTTTCTGAGTCACTCCTTCTCCCCACTCTGGCTTCTGACCTGATAGAGTTAAGAACAACACCAGCAGGGTCAAAATCTTTTCTTGAGGTTTATGGCATTAAGTTGTAAACCTTTTTTTATCTGGTGCTACTGATGATTGCAGGGAAAGAGATGAGCAGACTTTTAATTATCTACTGTTCATTTAGTCAAAAACTAAGTGACAGCAATTGTTCAGCTGGCTTTATTTTGCTCCGTTAGTTAGAAGTTCCATGTAATTATTTATATAAGTTAAAAAGTAAAGTATCAAAGTACTCAATAACAGGATGCTAAATAAATTATAATAGATCTTATGACAGAATATTAAAGTATTAAATATATTTTAGAAATTAAATAAGAAAATAAAATTTTAATAACATAATAAACAGTAGATCAAACAACATGTGTAATATGACCCATTCATGTTTTGATTATTCATGTATATGCACAGCATGCATGTGTGTGTGTGCACGCACGCGAGCACGCATAAAATGCAAACAGAAAGATTTAATCAGTATACACGGTTTTTAAACCTGGATGGTAAAGATTTGGTTACATGTGAGCTGGAAAGCTGAGAAGCCAACAGGGAAGAATGAGGCAACTCAAAGATTAACAACAGCCAGAAGCAGAAGATCCCCCTCTAAGGTCAAGAGGAGTCCCTAAGGAGTGGTCCCTACATGGGAGACGTCCCACAGAGTAAGGCAGCCTCTGCCTTCCTCCTCCAGCCAGTGCCCTCCACTGGCCAAATCCAGGGGAAGCCAGGAGGCTGGGGTCAGAGGTCAGCCCCTGCCAAACAGAAGAGACGAGAGAAAGTGTCAAGAGACGAATCCAAGAGCACACAGGCCCAGATCCACCAGTTTCCTCTTTCATAGACAGGAAACTGATTTTGTTGGCAAAATCACAGCTGTAGAGCAAGTGTCAGGACAGAGGCTCACCCAGGTCAGCCCCTTCTTCAGAGATGGAAGGATACCAGTTAGGGCCTAAGGAAGGGTTACTAACTATATGTACACATCAAGGACATGGGGAGGTGGGGAAACTGGCCATCTCAAGCATTGTCTAGTGGGAGACCAGGTGAGCAGGGGCCAGGAGGCTCAGATTACTCAAACTGGGAGAGAGACTGGGAGGCAGGAGGAGTGTTGTTCCCCTTGATGTGGTGGGAACAAGCCTGACTGGTCTGGCGACTCACGGGAGCAGGTGTGCAGTCAGCTCCATCTTCATACCTCTCCCCCACCCCACCCCTACCTAAGACAGGAGGCGGGATAGCCATTGCTTCCTGCCCAATGCACATCTAGAAACACCTTAAGTAGAGGCTGTGAGAACCAAACCTGAGAACACCAGGCATAGGCTGGTAGCCCCCGTTCCACCCCCAAACCACGATGCTCCTCATGTGGGATCTCTCAGTTATCTGCCTCATTTTTTCCCTCTCGTTCTTTGCAACTGTGGAATTAAGTGTGGGATCATAGCCGCCAAGCAGCCTCCTTATTAGCATCAGAACTATAGTCAAAACACATTATGCTTGGCTAATACATTTTATTTTTTATGTAATGGAAATGCCATCAAAGCATAGTTAATCGGAATTGAATTAAATAATAATTGGAGGCTTTGTGCGCAAGGAAGAGGAATTATTTTTTATTATTGCAAACAGAAAATGTGCCAATTGTAACCTACTTTTTTAAGTAAATAGCAACTGTTGCCCAGAGAGGTGTGTACCAATGACACTGGCTACCCAGTGTGGGACCCCCCGCCCAGTGTGCTTAGTGCCAGATACCTATGTCCATGGATATTGCTATGATGAGAAAAATGCACTAATCCAAAGTGAGGCCCTTCCTAGCTGGGTGACTTCTTGAAGGCTTTCTCCTTCTCTCTGAGAGGGGGATGATGCCACAGGAACACAGAGGGACTCTGAGAAGCAAATGAGATGATCCATCAGAGCTGTGGGTCTCTAGTTAGTCCATATTGGAAAGGAATTCAGACCCAATCTGGATCATACACCATGACCTGTCTACTGTCTCCATGGTTCCCAACCTGGCTATTCATCAGGAGTACAGGGAAAGCCTTTTAAAAATACAAATTGGTACCTCATTCCTACCCAGGCTGTATCAAGCTCTCTAGAGGTGGGGCTTGGGACTCTGCAGGGTTGTTTGCAAGCTCCCCAGGTCCTAAAGCATAGCTGGGCTTGGGAACCACAATACTAGCCCTCATTGCTCCTCCTAGTAATGAGGAACCACCTCATACACCTGTGTGTATCTCCAACAGACCTGGACAAAACAAGCCTATTGCACCTTGACAGAACTAGAGACCTGTCACATAAATATAGAATCGCTCAAACGAAGGTCATGCAAATATGTGCACACATGCACACATGTATGTACCAGAAAAGCTTCCATCACCAATCTGCTTATCTCTTATTTACTGCCCTGCCTCAATGTCTGCAAGAAGCTGTTGGTATTCACCTCTGGGGACTCCTCCTCCTCATAAACAATAGTATGGAGATATTTTTCTTCTTCTCCATAGTATATGTAGAACAAGTATATTTTGCATTACCCTGTGATGAATGTAGGAATTATGCACTGGACAATGAGTCTGATGAACCCAACAGTTTCCACCATTGGCAATGGTTCATGACCCAGAATGGCCCTACATAGATGCTCACTCAGCCCTGCTCTCCCAGAACTTCCAGGCCCAAGATCAGATACAGGAGGGGAAAAGATAGGCCAGGTCTCCTAGGGCTTTTCAGGGAACTTTGAAAACTGGCATGGAACCTTCCAGAACTGGCCACAGCTTACAGCTATCACTCCTAAACACTTATGAGTCAGACACTTCATATGTTGGATTTCAACCCTTAGGCATAGATATTATTATTTCCATTTCAAAAGATGAGGAGAACGAGGCTCACAGAAGTCAGGGAACTCACCCAATATCATGGCATGTAGAATTGTAGCAGGAACTGAGCTGACGTTGAAGTGTTCTTTCCATTTTGCCATGCTGTATTTCTCCAGGTATGTGCATCTGCCTCAGAAGAGCAGGAAACACAGTGGGAAGGGGAGGAAAAGGAAACATCCCAGAAAGGGACACCTTATACCCACTCCCTGAGTCACAAACACCTACCATGGGACTTTGCAAAGGCTGAGCCAGTTGAGTGAGAACTGCCACTGGGGGAAAAGGATAGGGATTCAGGAAGGAACATAGGTTTAGAGTCATGTCCCAGTTCCCATATTCCCTAGCTGTGTGTCCTTGGGTAACTTAGCTATTTTAGGCTGCCTGCCCATGTGTAAAAATGGGAGTAATATTTGCCTCATGTATTTTGTAAGGATGAGAAAAAATATACGTGCGTGTTTAGCATGGCATAGTTAGCATGTAGCAGGTATTCAATAAGCAATAGCTGACATTTTCAGTGGTTGTATAGTAATGGAGTAAAATGCCTAAGGTAGTGCCAGGCAGATACTAGGTGCATCATAAATGTTATTTCTCCTATGTCTTCTCCTGGGACCAAGACTCCATGATTTCTGCAAGTAGAGAGTCTGAAGGCCTGGATTCTAGTACTAACTGTACCTCATACTGGCACTGTGACATTAGGGGTTGATATGGTTTGGCTTTGTGTCCCCACCCAAATCTCACCTTGAATTGTAATAATCCCCACGTATTGTGGGAGGGACCCAGTGGGAGATAATTGAATCATGGGGCTGGGTTTTTCCCATGCCGTTCTCGTGACAGTGAATAAGTCTCATGAGCTCTGATAGTTTTATAAAGGGGAGTTCCCCTCCACAACCGCTGTTGCCAGCCGCCATGTAAGACATCCCTTTGTTCTTCCTTCATCTTCTGCCATGATTATGTGGCCTCCCCAGCCATGTGGAACTGTGAGTCCATTAAACCTCTTTCCTTCATAAATTACCCAGTCTCCAGTACGTCTTCATTAGCCACAAGAGAACAGACTAATATGGGGTAGTCACCTCACCTCTCTGGACTCTATCTTTCCTCTCTCAATTTAAGAAGTTGAGCTACATGTCTTGGATAGTTCCCTCAGTTCCTAAGAAGGTGCCAGTCCACATGTGTTGAATCGCATGGAGGGGCATCTGTGCCCCATTTCATTGTTTCCAGAATCAAAACAGGCAGGAATTGTTTTCTGCAGACTTCTGGAGTCTAGCAAGACTCTGCAGGAATGCCCCTGTAGTAATTATGTCAGGCTCCTCACTACCCACCCTTGGTCTCTAACTACTGAGGAAGAAGAGACCTGACAGTGAACCTGGTCAAAAGAAACTATGATTTGGTTATTCCCCAAAAAAAAGAAGAAAACACTTGAGATGTTACAGTTGGGAGGCAGGCAGACAGCCATTAAAAAATAAAAAAGCAAAAGAGGGCAGGAGCTTTTAAACATATATATTAAAAGCATTTAAGGCTAGCAAATGATTTACTTAAGTCCAAAGTGATTTCTAATGTTTGGTGGTTAGCAACTAAATTCCTGGGTTCTGTTTTTAGTGGTCTTGTTTTAAGCACAACTTTCTGGTATTACAACTTTTTAAAACATCCAACACAGAGGGAAAAAGCCTTTTTTTTTTTTTTTTTTTTTTTTTTTTGTAGCCAACTTGAAAGTAATCACACCAGCTCCTCGCCTGGGCACTGTCAACACATCTAGCCATTCTCTTCCTCCTCCCTGCATTAACCCATGTGTTTCCACCCATCAGCTCTCCCCCCACCCCCTACCCCACATTATCACTCCTTCTACCTTGGTGGCTTCCTGTGAGTCCCCCCACCCTAGGTCCTATTTGCAGCTCCTCATCATAATTGCTCTACAACATCTCCACTGTAGTCAGAAGTTGAGGCTGGCATTCAAGGGGAGCTTTGAATGTCCTTTTGCTTTATTAAAACTACTAGTTCTTTTTATTGTGTAGCTTTGCCAGGATTATTTATCTGGGTAATAAAGGATAAGGACTCAAGAAGGTGGGAGGGGAGGGGAGTTTAGGCAAGGAATGAGGGTTGTCCAGTGACCACATGGGTGGGAGAAGGCAGAGGGAATGGAAAACAAACAAACAAAAAAATCTGGCCCCCTTAGAGTGTTAGAAATGCTGGTGTATTTAGGTATTTGTAATTTCTTGAATTGATTTCCATTCTGCCTCACCCTGGGAAGGACTTGAGGAGAATTACAAAAAACGGATATTTACAATAGACTTAATAAAATAATAAGGAAAGGGATGGAGGTGGAGAGAAATAACAATTTCTTTAAATGAAATAGGAGAAAACAAATATGTGCAAAACCTGGCACCTGGGCTTTCAGGCTGCCAAGGATCAAGGAGGAATGTGATGATTTCTGTAGGACTCCTTATCACAGCAGGAGAACAAGTGACCATTCCTTGGGAAAGTGATGCTTTTCCTATACAAAACTCAGAGAGAAATTCCTGATGTAGGGCACATTAGGAATTTAGGAAGTGATCTGCAAGTGTGAAAAGATAATGCAAGAGGCTGCTCCCTGGGAGTTTTGCTAAAACCCAAAGGCTTGGACCTGCAGAGCAACTCAGGGAGGGCATGCAGGGGTTACCATGGCAGCCAGCCAATGAAACTGTCCTTTCAGTCAGGCAAATAAGAATTTTCTACTGTCCAGGATTTGGGGGGATGGGGAGAAGGGAGGACCTTTAGCTTCGATAACATGGAAAGAAAACATCTCCTGATATTGCTTAAGCATATGCCATATCAAAATTGAAAAGTTTTGTTTCTGCACATTTATAGCAAAATTATGCCATATTTATTCTCTGGCTTCATTCATCTCCTGGCAGACCACTAACAATCCCCAGCAGTTTGAGAAGCACTGAATGAAAGGTCAGAGTGGGCATTGCTGAGCCTCCTCCTGCATTCCATATTCTGGGAATCAGGCTTTGGGAAATAACTCTGCAGCAGAGTTGGGTGTGAGCTACTCAGATGGATGAAAGTCTAGCCACATCTAACCAAGTTGGCTCTTTGTCTATCCCCATTTTACAGAGGGGGCAACTGAGGTTTGAAGAAAGTGAATCACTTAGGAGGCAAGATGGCACAGAAATGAAATTGGTACTTAAGCAGCATGTCATGCAGCCATAATCACAAGGCCACAATGTCTATGAGCCTTCTAAAAGGCAGGGTGACAGAAGAAAAGATGTTTAACCCACAAGATATCCATAAGGTTGAACACAAATAGTTCCCTCCAGAAACACAACCATCTGTGATACTAAAAACACAAAGGTCTCCTGAAGATCCTCCAAATTATAGTATATGAAAGTGATTGGAAAACCACAAATGCTGTAAAAGTCATATCTTTATTATTGCTTATCAGGTAAATAATGCTAGTGAATGCAACAGATAAACCCCAATATTTTAGTGACTTAACATGGCAAAAGCTTTTTTTTACGTCACAGCTCAGTCTGAGTTGGCAAGCAAAAGCAGCCATCATTCAGGGACCCAGGCTCTGTCCATCTTGTGGCTCCACCATCATTTAAGTCCTCTAGCAAGGTCCCAAGGGGGAAATTCTAGGAGCCACACCTGAAAGTGGCACATACCCCATCCACTTGCATGCCATTGGCCAGATTCAGTCACATGGGCACACCTAACTGCAAGGAAGCTAAAAAACTAGCATAGCCATGATAATGGTGAGCACTAGCAGTTCTGTGCCACAAATTTCTCCTTGGCCCAATGCTCTTTTCTCTCTCCAGTAATCCTATGGGTCTCTGTGGCCCTAATACTCTTTCGTCTGTCTGCCATGCAGCCTCCTGCAGAGTCTTAGGGAAAATCCGATGTGAGAGCGATGTGAACACACTTAAGTCCAGGCCCTGCAAAATGGAGGGTACCCATGTCCTTCAGCTCCATGTGGCCCAATTGGATGGTTCTCGAGATTAATCATAGTTTGCACTCTCATGAATCTACCTCGGTGCAGTGTACTCACATCACTTTGCCATCATTAATAATGCAGACACACCCCAGGAGGCAGGCACATGAGAGCAATGAGGAAACAGAGGTGCAGACAGAGGTTAAACATACTCCCAAGGAAGCCTCGTAAAAGTGGGCAAACCAAGAGTGACTCTTCCAACTTTAAAGTTATTAATTCTCATTCTTACTGGAGGAGAAAGCTTTCTGGAGCACTGAAAGAGGAGACAGGACAGGAGGCTTCTCAAACAGGACCATACCAGGACTGGCAGCACTCCCTCCTGCAACCCTGCATGATTTAAATCTAGCTCTCATATTTGCTAGCTCTGTGGCCTTGGGCTAGTTACTTAACATCTGTGAGCTTTCTAGCATGCCTGTTTTCTCATTTTTAAAATAGGTTAAATAATACCTAGTCATAAAGATTTTGGGGGGATTCAGTAGGGTAGTCTATGCCAGACACCTTTATATCTAGAATGTGCCAAATGCCCAAAAGATATTGGAAGGTGATAATAAAGATGGTGATGATGATGATGAGCATGTCCAAACACCCTGTCCAATTCAAATGCTTTCATCTCAAATATCTTCAAGAATAAAAGGTATTCTCTACTGCTCTTGTAACATCCACAATTTGGGCCAATAACAGAGATCATATAAATCCTTGGTGATTTACTAAAGTTGCCTAGAAAACTGGGTGACAGCCTGAAAGTCCAAATAGCAGGTTATGATGAGCTGGATTATGAATCTGGCTTTAATTTATACCTCTCTATTCTGTCTTCAGACACAAATCTCCTCTCAGACATACCAAACTGAGGATTGGCCAACTATGTGTTTGGTTATGAAACCTCACAAAAGTGATTTCTCTCTCTGCACCTCAGTTTCCTCATCTACAAAATCCAAGTGATAATTGTTCTTGCCTCCCAGGATTGTTATGAGGATTAGATAAAAGAATGCATGTTATGTGCCTGGTGCCATGCAGGGCATATCTAGAATGTGAGCTATTTATATAGCAAAGCTAATTGCAACTTTCCCTGCTGGAGCCAAAAAGGCTTTCAGGTAACCAGACCCTGGGTGATGCTGAGGATGTAGACCCAGGCCCTTCATGACTAACTGGACTGATGCTTCCCCAGCTGGATCTCTCAGGGGGCAGGGTCCATATTCAAGGCAATTCTGTATCCCCTGCAGCATACAGGACAGATGCCTGGCATTTGTTCGTGGAGAAAGAAATCAGATAAATGACATGACATAGGTGTCGCACCTGACTGATGATCATAACAAGACACTTAGCATTTAATGAAGTTATGCTAATGCACCTTTATGTCTGGAATACACCAAATGCCCAAAAGATGCTGGATGATAATGATGATGGTGATTCGTAGCTCTAAGCACTTTGCCCATTTCAAATGCTTCTGTCTCTGGAAAACTTTAAGAAAAAGGTATCCTGCACCACACTAAGCACTCTACAAACATAATCTCAGTTATTTTCACTCTCATAACCCTGCAACAAAGTGATTATCTCCATGTAATAGATGAGGAATCTGGAGTGCAGGGAGCTCAAACCACTTGCCAAAGGTCGCACAGCCCTGCATGGTGGTGCCTGTGGGCCTGCAGAGCTTCAGCTCTTCCCCACCGCTCTGCACTGCCCCCACCAAGGCAGATTGGCTGCAATCCCTGCAGCTGCCCATGGGACATGGCCCTTGAAGTCTGCAGTTGCTCAAAGTAACTGAGGACTGATGAATCCAATCCCCACTCAAAACCTTGCTTTCACTATAGCCTCAGGCCAATAGTTTAATCACCTCATGTTTCAGTTCCTTCATCTAAAAGCAAAACCTTGTACTTATCTACACACAAGGGTACTGAGAAGATTAATAGGATGCTCCAGAAGTGCTTTTAAAATGAAAAATATGGATTATTTGCATTATTATTTTAATAGCCTTGGACTCTGTTATCTTCAGTTTACACAGAGGTGAAGAGCTTGGAAGAGGGAGATTGGTGAGATTCATTTACTTCAGCCTTATTCTCTGAACCAAGCAGGGAAAACACAGACACCTCACCACCTGCGTTTAGGATGGGTCATCCCAGGCCCAGCCTGGGTGTGCCATGGCACTGAGGGCCAATGACTGCCTATGGCAGTTTGAGAAACTGATATACAAAGAACCATAGAACAGCTGCTTCCTCCCTCCCTCTACAGCTATGATGCAAGCACACCAAGGTCAGGAGCCCTCTCTGTCTTTGTCAACATATCCCCAGCACCTAAAACAGGGCTTCCTATGGAGTGGTGCTCACTAAATATATGTTCACTAAATGAATGAGTGATTGAGGGAGGAAGTGAGAGAACAAACAACAAAACAAACCAGAAAATGTCAGAGTGAAAAGAACACACGAGGAGACTCCCTTTGCCAGAAAAGAGCGGCAGAGGAGTCTTCCAATGGCCATCCACATGACAAGCATCTACCGTGCTGCAAGCACTGTGCTAGGTGCTCAGAGAGAAGCAAAATTTGACAGTCCTCACCTTCAAGGAGTTCTCAGACTAAGAAAAGGAGCTTCAAGTTTACCGACAGTTATGGCAGAGTGAGTTTGGCTCTGATAGACAATTAGAGTGTCACGTAAGCCATTAATTTCTCCTGGAAGGTCAGGAGAGGAGGAAAAGTAGCATTTTAGCCTGACCCTCATGAAAGAGCAGGAGCTCCAATGATGAGGTAACGATACCTCCTGCCACGGAATGGAAATTCCATGAGGGCAGGGATTTTTGTGTGTTTTGTTCACTAAGGCATTCCGAGTCCTACCTTAGTACCAGGTACATAGTAAAACCCTATGAGTGAATATGTATGTGTGTGTGTGTGTATGTGTGTGTGTGTATGTGTGTGTGTGTAGAGTACACATGCATCACAGACAGGCTAGTTAGCAAAAACAAAATTGTGAACTTGCAAACAAGGGAATCTCCTGTACGTTCTCTCTACTCCAGCATTTCCTGGTTCACTTTCTTGTTTGCTCTCTCACTCATTTGCACAGGATGGTCAAGTATTACTTTTTTCTACAGTGAGATAGAAACAAGGGAAGGAACAGGTAAAATGGGACAAGTTCAGAAGGCCTTGAATACCACACACTGAAGAATCAGGGATGTTTCCTGTACCCTGTCCTTCCATATTTCAATTTAATGTTTCAAGCAAAGGTTTTTTTGCTTTTGTTTTTGTTTTTGTTTTTTCTCTCCAAAGGCTTTCTTTCCTCTGCCAGGCCTGAGGGCATGCTCGTAAAATGTAAAATCTGTTTAAATAATTAAACCTGTGGCTGAGAGCAGTGGTCAGGGTAGAGGACACTGGCCTGTGATACCGTAAATCACTGCCATTGCTGGTATGTGGCGGAGCCCAGAAGCGTCTGGGAAAGCCTATGAACAGCCAGGCCCTGCAACCAGAAGTGCCGAGTCAGCGCTCCTCACTTGGTTTGGGATGAATTATGGAGAAGAGGCAGGACACTCGGTGCCACCAGCCCTCTGACAGCAGAAGCTGCTTTGCTGATGGACAGCAGGAGGTGTTGACACCCCCTCTGCTCCGCTTCCCTCTTCAGCATCAAGTCGGCTTCCTCTTCGCCCAGCTGAAGGACCAGGAGTAGGAAGAGGGGACTGACATATGAGGGTCTCCACTCAGAGACAGGCCATGCTAATTCTGGCTGGGCCCAAGCAGCTGCCCTTCTGCCCCTGAGAAGCACAAAGCCCCAGAGGTCTGTGGAGACAGAGGCTGAATGAGGGAGAACTTAAGAGAGAAAGGAATAGAGCAATGGGGCTGCCTCTACTGTAAGGCCACTGGGGCAGGGCCTTGTGCCCACGACTTTGTCCAGGCACTCCCGTCCACTCGCTGGTTTGGAATTGGTCACCTATGACGTGTGAGGCTCTTCACATACATGATTCCAAATAGTGGTTCAGAGTAGGCACCTCGTCCTAGACAAACCAGATCCAACAGCCAACTCTGCTCATTAGCCAGGTGAATTTGGGAAAGTTATTTGACCCCTATGCATCTCAGTGTCCCCATCTTTAAAATGGGATAAATAATACAGTGGTTGTGAGGATTAAAAGAGGATTACATACACGTCAATCATTCAGAGTACTGCCTGGCTCATAGTAAGTGTTATACAAATGTTAGCTCTGCTGGCCATCCAGTTAGGAAATCTTCACCCAACATCTATCTGCCTGTATGCCAAGCTTTGGAATACAAGCTTCATGGATAGCCTTGCTCATCATTCATTTAACAAGTGTTAACAGCACCTACTACATATTAGACACTGAGTGAGGTATTTGCTCTGTGTTATCTCACTGATTCATTTTTACAAGCACTTATTGAGGGTATACTCTACGGCAGGCTGGAGCCAGGGATTTACAGCATATGGAATCCCACTAATGCTCCCTATCTTAGTGCATTCAGGCTGCTATAACAAAATACCTTAGACTGGGTAATTTAGAAGCAGTGTGAATTTATTGCTCACAGTTCTGGAGACTGATAAGTTCAAGATCAAGGTGCCAGTAGATTCAGTGTCTGGTGAGGGCTGTTCTGTGCTTCAAAGACAGCAATAGCGCCTTCTAGCATTGTTCTCACACGGAAAAGGGGCCAGCATGCTCCCTCAGGACGCTTTTTTTTTTTTTTTGAGACAGAGTCTCACTCTGTCACCCAGGCTGAAGGGCAATGGTGCAGTCTTGGCTCACTGCAACCTCTGCCTCCCAGGTTCAAGCGATTCTCCTCAGTACTCTTTTATAAGGTCACTAATCCCATTTGTGAGAGCTCTGCCTTCATGACCTAATCACCTCCCAAAAGGGTCCACCTCTTCATGCTCTCACATTGGGGTTGGGTTTCAACATATGAATTTGGAGGGGACACAAACATTCAGACCATAGCACTCCCTGTATTCATTCTTTAGGGATGCCATAACAAAATATCACAAACTTGAGTGACTTAAACAGCAGAAATGTATTGTCTTACTGTTCTATGAGCTAGAAACCTGAGGTCAAGGTGTAATCAGAGTTAGTTCCTTGTGAGGGTTGGGAGGAAGAATCTATTCCATGCGCCTCTCCTAGCTTCTGGCAGGTTGCTTGCCTTCTTTGGCATTCTTTGGGTTGTAGATGTATCACCCTAATCTCTGCCTTTATTTTCATATGGCATTCTCCCTGCATGTGTCTGTATGTCCAAATTTCCACCTCTTATAAGGACATTAGTCATATTGAATGAGGACCATCCTGATGGCCTCATTTTAAATTGATTACCTCTCTAAAGACTCTATCTCCAAATAAGGTCACATTCTGAAGTACTGGGGATGAGGACTCCACATTTCTTTTTGGGGGGACACAATTCAACCCATAACACTCCCCAACAATAATCTGCTCTGCTAAGTGCTACACATACATACCCTGTTTCACTTAGTCAATAAGCATTTGCTCTAGTGGAAGCCACACCAATGTGATCTCATGCATTCACCGACTCCTTGAACAAATATTTCTTCCTTGACTGTTCCAGACTCCATTATAGGCACTTCAAAGACAGCAACACAACCTACAGGGTGGTACTGTGATGTGCATTTTACAGCCAAGGAGTCTATGTCTTGGAAATTCAGGTCTACCTTAAAGCCTACAGTCCTCCCAAGGTAGCTGCCACCTCCAAAATTTAGGAATCTTTGCTTTTTCCTATAACCCAAGTCAAGGGAAAGCCATGTCCCCCATTCTAGGTGTCTTAAGAGTTACAGAATTATTAATAATACACTGCTTATACTTCAGAGCAGCTGAAACAGCCAATAAAAAAAAAAACTACCCACAAACGGACAATTTCATTAATTGCTTGGAAAACTAAAAATAGCCTCACAGTGACTAGCCAAGGGGGGCATTTGGTGGCACCGTCTGTCTCCAACACAAAAAGGGAGTGGGAAATTGCCAACTCTGGCAGAGGCTTAGGATAAAGGCAGTGGCAGAAAGGACAGAAAAGTTCACCCTTAATGAGAAGTGACCTTCATAACTCCCTGGGTCTCCCTAGAGTTTCTTTTGTAGAATATTACATTTTTCCATATCTAATTCCAATCTATCTGTCTTATCACTAGTATGGAAATATTAATAAAGAGTTTTGTTTAGGTCTTTTATTTATTAAATATGTATGAAATGATTTTCTGTTCTTTCTTCCCCATTCTTTTCTCTTGTTTTGTAGAGTCCTTGATATGTGTGTTAATATCTTTAATATTAACATAACAGTGGCCAAGGCTGACCCCTTGGGCCCTTTGCTACATACAGACCCCTTGTAAGGGGGCTGAGCACATGCCTCGCAGTCCACCATGGGTTGTGGCTGCAGCCGGGACTGGCTGGTGGCTTCTCCATGTCACCTCCCTTCCTGAGCTGGCCCGAAGCCTCAATCCACAGCTTGGTTCCTCCTGGTGCCCCTACGGTTCACCCCCATAGGCCACTCAGATGGTTCACCCCACCATCCCACTTTTTTTCACCTTGTTCCAGGCTAGGAGCAACTGTAAGGGCTGAGAATTTGTTTGGTTTCCCGTTGCCTTTGGTTCTGTTTTGTCCCTACCTGTAGGCTTAGCTTTGACCTCAACCGGGCCTCTGTGTGTACTGGGAAGCCAGTACAAGCCCTGACACATTCTGGAATTTGAATCCTGGGTCCTCCTCTCACACGTTCTCTGCCCTCAAGCAAGTGAATGTGCTTCTCTAAGGCAGTTTCCTCAGCCATAAAACAGAACTGGTGATGTTCAAGTCGTAGAGTGACTGTTGGGATTAACCGGAGGAAATGCTCACAAGCACACATCAACGGCAGATTTGGTTACCAACACGTAATAATAGAGTTCCTGTTAACACTAGCCTTTATCTACTTTGGACTCCACATTTTATCTGGTAGAAAAAAAGGCATATTCATTGCCTGATTTGACACAACAACCAGAAGAGAGACTGGAGCAGGTGTTATAACCCCCATTTCACAGAAAAGGAGACTGAGTCTTCTGAAATATCATGAAGCCAGAACTGGAAGGGACCTGAGACATCCTTGGGTCCCTTATACATGGGACAAAACAGTGGCCAAGATAGAAGGGGATTGCCGAGGTCAAGGTTAAAGCAGGTCCCTAACTCTCTGTCCCAGGCTTTCAGTGATCCCCAGATTTTCAGATGCTGGTTATATGCTCAGTGGTCACATGTATTTTAGCTCATCATTAAATTATTTCTTCTAAAAATGCTAATGAAAAGTTTGAGGATAATACCATTGAGAAAGTCTGAAACTTTTGTTAAGCAACTCAAATTGAGAAACCTTTGTTGGGCCGGGCACGGTGGCTCATGTTTGTAATCCCAGCACTTCGGGAGGCCGAGGCAGGTAGGTCACCTAAGATCGGTGTAAGGTCAGCCGAGAGAAAGGAAGAATAGACCCAAAGTCAGGCAAGTGAGTATATTAGCCTACCAGCTGCTCCACCACAGACAGAGGAGGCAGCAGCAAGCTTACAGAATGAGGGGTTTATATTGGGGAAGAGAGTTTGAGGGAGTTCTTTGGTAGGGCCTATCCTGGGGTTGTTTGCTGGTTAATTTTGCCACATATCACCTTGTGATGTTTATAACAGGAGGGTGTAGGTAGTTTGTTTATGCTTCCCACGACCTCCCCCTGTGCGATCTGGATGGTTTGTAATTGGGGTTTGTTTATCATAGCAAGGTCTGATAAGTGAAGTCTGCTGGGTTCACTGTGGAACCTAGATAAGGGCTTAGAAATGTAAAGAGGCTTGGGGGAAGGGTGAGCAGCAAGGAGAGGTTTGCAGGGAGTGTCGGCGGTACCAAGAAGCTTTTTGGGGCAGTTTGTCCTTAACAGTCGGGAGTTCGAGACCAGCCTGACCAACACGGAGAAACTCCGCTCTACTAAAAATACAAAATTAGCTGGGTGTGGTTGTGCATGTCTGTAATCCCAGCTACTTGGGAGGCGGAGGCAGGAGAATCGCTTGAACCTGGGAGGTGGAGGTTGTAGTGAGCCAAAATCGCACCATTGCACTCCAGCCGGGGCAATAAGAGTGAAACTCTATCTCAAGAGAAAAAAAAAAGAAAGAAAGAAACCTTTGTTGAGCATCTGCAGCTACTCTCTCCTCACTCGCCCCAAGGCAGCCAAGGTGGCTCCACCCTGACCTGGGAACGTGCCAGTTCCTTTGGGTCCTTGCTCAAAGGTCACAACCTCAGGTTGGCCTTCTCTAACCCCCTATTTAGTTATTTATTTATGTTTGTTTTTTTTTTATTTGAGACAGAGTCTCGCTCTGTCACCCAGGCTGGAGTGCAGTAGCACAACCTTGGCTCACTGCAGCCTCTGCCTCCAGGTTCAAGATATTCTCTTGCCTCAGCTTCCTGAGTAGCTGGGATTACAGGGGCATACCACCACACCAGGCTATCTAACTCTCTATTTAAAAGTGCAACCCTTTCTTAATCAATCCCTCCCTATCCCCCTTCACCTTCAAAAATGTTATATTTGTTCACTTATTTAATTATCCCTTTTCTCCCACTACAGTCTAAGTTCCATGAGGGTCTACATTTGTGTCTGTTTTCTTCACTGCTGTATCCCTAGGACCTAAAACAATGCTGGTACTTAGGAGTTGCTCAATAAATACTTGTTAAGTAAATGCATGAACGAATGAATGAGGGAGAGAATGAATAAATGAAAGAATCTATACTGTAGCAGGCCATTGGTGCATAATTTTTTCACAGAGTTCCATGCAAGCACAGATAGGGAACAGCTGCTTGAAAGGGGAAAGTCTGGGAAAACTAAAGAGATGGGACCTTATTTTAGTTCTTCCTTGGTGTTAGGAGGACTGAGCAGGAAGATGGCACTCCAGGCCAAGGGAACAGTACAAGCAAAGTCCTGGCGTCGGGAAACAGGATGATATAATTTGGCAGTGACTATTTCCAGATAGCTAAGGAAGCTTTTCTAGTGTATATTTTACACACTGCAAGATGCTCCTTGGTAAAGGACTCCCTTGTTCTGTTCAGAACAAGACAGGCTGGAGATTCACAAATCACAGAAAGACCTGGGTTCAAACCTCAGCTTAGGCACCTCTTAGCTCAATGTGCACTGTATTTCTGTTTCCCTAACAAAAAGGATGAAGATAATAAGTGTGGGGTTGTTGTGAGGATCAAGGAAATAATGCATATAGGGTGCTTATCACAATGCCAGGTACATATGGAGTCCTCAAAGTGTGGCTCTAGTGTAGTGGCTGTGAGTGCAGATTTCAGAGCCAGAATGTCTGGGTTGGAATCTTAGCTCCACTGCTAACTAGCTTGGTGAACCTAGGTAACCCGCTTAACTTCTCTGTGCTTCAGTTTCCCCATCCACAAAATGAGGATAATGATAGTGCCTGCCTCCTAGAACTATGGGGACTAAATGAGTCAACAGAAACAAAGCACACAACAGAAGTAAGTGCTATGTTACTGTCAGCTGTTGCTCAAACCAGGAGTCCATACTGTTTCCTTTTTTTTCCTTCTCATTCAGCACCTTTGGTACGTACTGTTTTCCAGGCAGCCTTGCCTGTGGTTTTGTATCAGAAGTTAGCATAATAGAAGTTCTAAGAAGTCCCACAACCAATAAACCTGCAGAACCTCATTCAGTATTTTTCCCATAATAATTTCCCCATGGAATGCTGCCCCCACCTACTAAGAATCTAAAGGCATACTTTCTAGGGACACACCTTTGAGAACTCTTGGGCTTCACCCCCGGGGTATTTGGGGTGGGGGAGCTAGAAGCTCAAAAGGTTGATCTTTCTGGCCCTGGGAAGCTCCTAAGGATGTAAGAAGGGAAGTGACCCCATGAAGTTCACATTTGAGAAGGCCGCCCTCTCAGGCAGCCCCCGTGGATTGGAGATGGGGCCTAGACCAATTAGAGGGCTGTGGCAATGGTCCTGCTGGGGGAAGAAGGTTGAAATCAGGGTGATGGCAGTGGGCTGGAGAGGAAAGAGTACATACAAGAGTTATTTGGAAGACAGAATGGTCTAGGAGAGAGCAAAGCAGGCCAGGCTGAGGGAGACCTACCCCAACACCAGACTATAGAGGCCATATTGATTCTAGCAAACCTAACCCTGAAGGGACAGCCTCTGGGTTTCACACAGCCATGCCACTGATTATAGCAGGACTGGAGAGTAATCTCATGTAGGACCTCAGGGGAGGTCACTCAAGATGACTCTGAGGCTCCTTCTCACATAATTTGTCTCAAGGACACCCTGGAAGCCATGAGGAAGGAGAGAGGAGCTAGATCTTTGCTAACCTGAGCACTGGGTCACAGCTGTTTTTCTTTTCGTGCCCACCAAACTTTCTAACATGTTACACATACACCCTCACCTTGTCTTTATCACCTTCTCGACACCTACACCTGTTCCCTCTGCTCAAATTTCCAAGGGGCACAGCACACAGGAAATGCCTTACATAGGAGAAAGATCTTGGACCTGGAAGGTCAGAGCCCTGGGTTTGAGGTCCACCTCCTGCCCTTCCTAGCCATGTGCCCTTAGGAATTCAATTCATCTCTCTGGGACTCAGTTTCCCCATCTGAAAAATGGGGCTGATAATGCCTCGCTGAGTTGTTGTGGGGTTAGCTAAGATGCCTGCCAAGAGTCAGCAGATGGCCCAGCAGCAGAACATCAACAGCTGACGTTGATTGAGTACTTCCTACAGGCCAAGCACATTTATAAGCGTCTTCCAGGTTTTTTTCTCACTTAATTGTCAACAGTTATGTGGTGGCACTTTTCTTACCCCTACTTTACAGATGGGAAACTGGGACTCAGAGAGGGTAAGTAATTTGTCCAAGATCACACAGCTAGTGAGAGGCTGGGAGGCAAACGCAGGGACTCTGGTTGTACTTTTCCACCACTCTGCTGAACAGATGCTCCTAAGGAAGCAATGACAAAGACAACTGTGATGAGAACTTACTGGAATAATGACCTTAAGGAAGTTATTTCATACCTCTGAGGCCCACTGTCCTCATTTATAAAATAGGAACACCACGAGAGCTGAGTTCCCTGGTGCTAAGAATTGCCAGCGGGTTAAACACCAGCTCATGCAGCCAGCCCAGGAACCAGTGACTGCTGTCCCTCCCGGGCTTTTTTAGCTTCCAGCAGAGGGATGGCTGCTGCTATTAGCAATGCCTGGAATCCTCACCATGAAGGGAAAGGAAGCACAAAGGGCTGGGGTTGAAAGTCACAGACAGCCCCCTGGGAGCCCAGTCCTCTGTGGGAAGGCTGCCTTCCAGCTTGGCATTTTCTCCTTGCACTTCTGTGGCCAAGCACTAAAAATAGCCTGCAATGGCTCTGCAGCCAGCAGAGTTCCCCACCAAAGACTCTCGCCCTTTATGGGCGGTGATCATCAGCTTCCTTCTGACTGCCATTGGCAATTAAAGCACAGATTATCTCGGCAGAGGCTGTTCCAGAACCCAGGCTGAACCTGCGAGTCACGAGGGAGGCCACTGATCCAGCCTCCCCGCTGAGTGGTCTCCAGGCCAGCTGCACAGCCAGAGGTTGGCCAGCATCCTGTCTGTAAGAAGACTGGGGGTGGAAGTGGGGGAGGTGGGTGGAGAAACCAGGTCACAAGAAGAAAGGGAGCTGGGGCCAGAAGAGAGAAAATTAAGGAGCCTAGGTGCTTTCTTCCAAACCAAGAACAGTCTTAAGCCAGAACAAAGCGGACGAGTCAGAGGGAGGAGAATGCTAATTAGCACGGTCCTACCAGCCACCCATCACTGGTAGGCCATGTCCTATAGATGCGCACGTTGTGCACATCACCAAGGTACCCAGGCCAGGGTGGTAAGTGAGGCTGAAACCTGCAAACTGGGTCGCTTAAAAGAAGGGGTAACTTTACCTAATTCACAAAAGGTAATCTATGGATTAGACTTGGCCCTGATCATTGGATATATACTGTGTACCTGGAAGACTGTTAGGTATGTTCTGTTCTCTCATTTAATCCTCACCTCAGCCCTCCCAGGTAGGTCTTATTTCCCCATTTTGCTAACAGCCAGAGTTTAGTCACATGCTCAGGTAGACAGACCTAGTAAGTAGTGAAAATGGATTTCGATCCCTGATCCTACCAAGTAAAAAGCCTATGCCATTAGCACTCCACCATTGGAGTTAGTTGTAACAACAATCATCGTTTGATTATTTTGCCAGCCATTGTGTTAAACATTTTACATCCATTCGGTTCTCTAAATAACCACTCAAAGTAGGAAAGGTCATCTCCATGTTGTAGATGAAGAAAGCAGAGGTACAGGCAGGCTAAGTACATTGTTCAAGGTCACCCGTAATGGCCCAACTGGGATTCAAACCCAGGTTTCTCTGACTTGACAGTCCTACTCCTAACAACTGTAACCCAAAGGCCATCTGAAGTCCATTAGTTAGTCCTGTAGGAACTACACAGAAATGGACCTGAATGCCCCTCATTTATACCTGAGCCCTCTCCAGATGCCCCTACTTCACAGCTGGCCCTGATATCCTCCGGTCCCAGCAATGGCTCTGCTTGCCTTGGCAGGCAGGGGAAGATCAGCAGTGATTGGCCATCACTTAATGGGCATGTGCTTGGGGGGGCCTTTCCTCCCCAGGTGTGCTCCATTCTAGCCCAGTTTCAGACATGACTCTTGAGCTTTGGTTTTCCCCACAGTGTGCTGTATACTTTATGGAGGTCTGAGTGATGAGAATGTTTACATCACAGTAAAGCAAATAATGTCCAAGGGAACAATGTCAAAGGGCTCCCCAGCATTTGAAAGCCTGTGGCCAGTCCTGTTCAGGGATATCCTCCCTTACCACCATTCCCCGCGGGCACCAGTGCTCTGCCAGGATGCACAGTCCCTTCTCTGTCTTCATCCTCCTCTACTCTGTCCCAATCCAAAATTTCCTACTAAAATCTTATGCAAAACAGTATAGCTTGGTCCTTTCAGATTTTCCCTCAGATTCTTCTGCACCCCCGAAGGAAGTGGCCTCCTAGTGTATTTTCTTAAATAAATACAACTCTCCCTCTACCGTGAACTCTGGTGCCAGCTGTTAAAATATATTTTTTCACTCCTTTGATATACTGCCAAAAATGGAACAGGCTGCTCCCCATTCTCCAAAAAAGGAGAAGCAGTGTTTTCCCCACTAGAGATAAGCAAACAGAAGCAGGGCGGCCAGACCTCAACAATATCATTCAAGAACAAAGGCTCTAGAGTCAGACTGCCTGGGTGTAAGTATTGCTAAGCCTCAGTATCCTCATCTGAAGAATGGGAAGAATACTAATACCTCACTTATTGGTAATATCTACCAATAACCACCAGGTTATTAAAAGGATTAAGTAAAATGGGTAAAGTGCTGATCATAGTGCCTGATACGTAGTAAGCCTATAATAAAGATGAACTATCATTTTCTGTTCATATATTATTTTCTCCTAATCCTAAGGCTTTCTAAGACTCTAATTTTGTTCACTAGGGCCTTTCTCAGGACCTGACACATAGTAGGTATTTGATAGAATAAATAAATAAATGGAAGAAAGGATGGATGAAAAAATGAATAAATAGCAGGAAGATTGTCCTATACACCAGAAGGACATCATGAAGCATTCTTAGTACTTTATTGGTTTGATTTCACTTTTTCACTAATCACCGTGTGTCTTTTCTTGTTTGCCTGGTGTTGCAGACAGAAGAAAGTACAGTCAGTTCTGCTATAATGCCACATTCGTGATTCGTGGTTTTGTTTGTTTGTTTGTTTGTTTGTTTGTTTTTTAGTATTTATTGATCATTCTTGGGTGTTTCTCTCGGAGAGGGGGATTTGGCAGGGTCATAGGACAATAGTGGAGTAAAGGTCAGCAGATAAACATGTGAACAAAGGTCTCTGGTTTTCCTAGGCAGAGGGCCCTGCAGCCTTCTGCAGTGTTTGTGTCCCTGGGTACTTGAGATTAGGGAGTGGTGATGAATCTTAAGGAGCATGCTGCCTTCAAGCATCTGTTTAACAAAGCACATCTTGCACCTCCCTTAATCCATTTAACCCTTAGTGGACACAGCACATGTTTCAGAGAGCACGGGGTTGGGGGTAAGGTTATAGATTAACAGCATCCCAAGGCAGAAGAATTCTTCCTGGTACAGAACAAAATGGAGTCTCCTATGTCTACTTCTTTCTACGCAGACACAATAACAATCTGATCTCTCTTTCTTTTCCCCACATTTCCCCCTTTTCTATTCGACAAAACTGCCATTGTCATCATTGCCCCTTCTCAATGAGCTGTTGGGTACACCTCCCAGACGGGGTGGTGGCCGGGCAGAGGGGCTCCTCACCTCCCAGACGGGGCTGCCGGGCAGAGGGGCCCCCCCCCCACCTCCCAGACGGGGCGGCTGCCGGGTGGAGACGCTCCTCACTTCCCGGATGGGGCGGCTGCCGGGCGGAGGGGCTCCTCACTTCTCAGACAGGGCGGCAGGTCAGAGACACTCCTCAGTTCCCAGACGGGGTCGCCGCCGGGCAGAAGCGCTCTTCACATCTCAGACGGGGCAGCGGGGCAGAGGCGCTCCCCACATCCCAGATGATGGGCGGCCGGGCAGAGACACTCCTCACTTCCTAGATGACGGCCGGGAAGAGGCGCTCCTCACTTCCCAGACTGGGCGGCCAGGCAGAGGGGCTCCTCACATCCCAGACGATGGGCGGCCAGGCAGAGACGCTCCTCACTTCCTAGACGGGGTGGCAACCGGGAAGAGGCGCTCCTCACTTCCCAGACTGGGCGGCCAGGCAGAGGGGCTCCCCACATCCCAGACGATGGGCGGCCAGGCAGAGACGCTCCTCACTTCCTAGACGGGGTGGCAACCGGGAAGAGGCGCTCCTCACTTCCCAGACTGGGCGGCCAGGCAGAGGGGCTCCTCACATCCCAGACGATGGGCGGCCAGGCAGAGACGCTCCTCACTTCCTAGACGGGGTGGCGGCCGGGCAGAGGCTGCAATCTCGGCACTTTGGGAGGCCAAGGCAGGCGGCTGGGAGGTGGAGGTTGTAGCGATCCGAGATCACGCCACTGCACTCCAGCCTGGGCAACATTGAGCACTGAGTGAGCGAGACTCTGTCTGCAATCCCAGCACCTCAGGAGGCCGAGGCTGGCAGACCACTCGTGGTCAGGAGCTGGAGACCAGCTCGGCCAACACGGGGAAACCCCGTCTCCACCAAAAAATACGAAAACCACTCAGGTGTGGCGGCGCGCACCTGCAATCCCAGGCACTCAGCAGGCTGAGGCAGGAGAATCAGGCAGGGAGGCGGCAGTACAGTCCAGCCTCGGCTCGGCATCAGAGGGAGACCATGGAAAGGAGAGACGAGGACCGTGCAAAGGGGAGGGAGAGGCAGAGGCAGAGGAGGGAGAGGGAGAGCCACATTCGTGTTCTAAAAAAATCACTGTACTGTGCAAATTTACCCACTAAAAAACACATGTTTACAGGGCAAATGGGATTAGGGGCATAACACTCAGAAACTTCACCAGTGACACATTTAAAAAAAAAATAGGAGCCCAATAAAAATAGCAGCCCTGTCTTAAACATATTTAATAGTTAAAAATATAAGTACTGTAATAAATATGGCACTTGACATTGATAAAGATCTGCAGTTTGCTTGTGGAAGTGGGCGTCAGGAAGACCATGAGTAATTGTGAGGTGGTGGGAGGAGAATCATCTGAAATTGGACAGAGTTGGAACACCAGATGTGGATGGGTGTGGAGCCTCACACGTACAGTGATCTAAAGTTACTGTGAATGTTTGATGTGTATGTGTGTGTGCATTTTGTGTATTACACAGGTCTGTTCAGCTGGGTTTTTGGCATTCACCTAGTGTTTTTCAAGGGGGGAAATTGTCTTATATTCACGTCGTTCCCTAGTATAAATTGCATTAGAACAAATTCATAGTTTCAAAACAAGCATTATAGCAAAACTGACAGGGTGTTTCAATATTTGTATTTTCCCGCTTGTTAGCTATCTTACTGTTTCTGCTTCCTACAAAACAGAGCACTAAATTACTTATGTCCCTTCCCTCCAGTTATCCATGCTTTCAACAAGTGCCTATTGAACATGTACTAAATGCTAAAACTAGAAACACAAGGACAAAAGTACAGATCGTCTCTAATTTCACAGAGTTTACTATCTCAAGACAGAGCAAATATGAAGCAAGATATTTGTGTAGTAGATGGTAAGTTCGACCCCTTGGCAGGGGCATTTCTGAGCACAGTAATGCCCAGTTTCCCTCCATGTCTCTCTGTGGGAAATTATAGGTAAGAGCACTGTCTCCTGCTGATGGCTTACATCAGAGGTACCCGCCCTTACAGAATTGGAGTGCCAGGTTGGCAGAGAACCCCACACTTCCTAGTGAAGACTGGACATATTCTACAAACCTGGTACAGCACAGGAGAGCTCATTTGGAGGGTGGGTTGGTCTTGACTGAGTTTAAGTTTTTCCCATGCCCCAAGAAAGGGTTTTCATCATGCTAGGAACTTCGGGCAATGCAGTAGCAATTTACTTCTCACCTGGTTTAAAATTCTTCAAGAGCTTCCCTTTTCTTTTAGTACAAAATCTGAACCCCTCACTATGGACTAAAAGGTCTAATAGGATCTGACTCTGGCCTAACTTTCCAACCTCACTTCACCCCACCCTCTGCTCTTTCTCTAAAGTCTAGCTGCACTGGCCCTGTCTTTGCCACTCATCACATTGTGTCCTCTGGGCCTTTGCAGCTGCTGTTCCCTCTGCCTGGAGTGCTTTTCCTTGGACTGGTTCACTCTCATCCTCTCTTCAGAGAAGGCTGCCCCAGTTGTTATCTCATCAAAATATCTCTTTTATTTGGAATTTTGATCATAATCTGTAATTGCCTTGTATATTTTACTTTTTTTTTTTTTTTTTCAAAAACAGATCTCACTATGTCATCCAGGCTAGCGTGCAGTGGTGCAATCATAGCTCACTGAAGCCTCAAACACCTGGGCTCAAGCAATCCTCTTGTCCCAGCCTCCTAAGTAGCTGGGATCACAGGCACATGCCCCCACACCAAGCTATTTTTTTTTTCTTTCATTTTTTGTAGGGACAGGGGTCTTGCTATGTTACCCAGGCTGTGCCTTGTATATTAGTTTCTTGTTGCAACTATAACAAATTACCACAAACTTAGCAGCTGAAAGCAACATCAATTTATTCTGTTATAGTTCTGAAAGTCAGAAGTCTAAAACGGGTCAGTGGAGCTGCACTTTTTCTGAAGGCCCTAGGGGAGAATCATTTACTTGTCTTTCCCAGCATCCAGAGCCTGCCTTCTTTACTTGGCTTATGGCCCCCTCTCATATTCAAAGCTGTCAATCAAATCAGTCTGACCTCTGCTTCCCTCTTCATGTCTTATTCTTTAACTCTGATCTTACTGACTACCTTTCCTAAAGGTTCATTACATTGGGCCTCCCTAGCTAAAATCAGGTTAATCCCTCCATCAAAAGACCCTTAATTTAATCATATCTGTGAAGTGCCTGTTGCTATGTAAGGTAAACTTTACAGGTTCCAGGGATAATGATGTGGACATCTTTGAGCAGGTGGATCACCATTTACCTACCACACCTTGTTCATTTCTTTGCTTACTTGTTAATTATCTAACTACTACACTGTAAGCTTCATGAGATAAGGGCCTTCTTTGTCCTATTCACTGCTGTTTCCCTAGAACCCCACATAATTCCTGGCATATAATATGTGCTTGGTAGGTATTTACAGAATAAAGCAATTGATAGTTGGTAGTTTGAGTAAAACTACAACAAATTTCAGGTTTTAAGTCACATATAGAATACTGTATATATATATATATTATATATTATATATTATATAATATATATTATATTATATATAATATATAATATATATAATATATATTATATATATATTATATATATATTATATATATATATACTTTTTTTTTTTTTGAGACAGAGTCTCGCTCTGTCACCCTGGCTGGAGTGCAATAGTGCAGTCTCAACTCACTGCAACCTCTGCCTCCCAGGTTCAAGCGATTCTCCTGCCTCAGCTTCCTGAGTAGCTGGGATTACAGGTGCACACCACCACGCCTGGCTAATTTTTGTATTTTTAGTAAAGACGGGGTTTCAGCATGTTGGCCAGGCTGGTCTTGAACTGCTGACCTCGTGATCCACCCACCTTGGCCTCCCAAAGTGCTGGGATTATAGGCTTGAGCCACTATGCCTGGCAGAATACTGTGTATTCTAATAAGAGGAGGACAGGCACACTAAATTTTCTCTGAACTTTGCAACTAGCTAGCTGTGACTTTAGGCAAGTCACCTCACCTTTCTGAGTTGCTGTGGTCATATCTGTATAATTGAATATGATTTAAAAATGCATTCCTCAGATATTGTACAAATTAAATAAGATTATGACTAGGAAAAGCACTCAGAAAATGCAAAGTCTTCAGTTATGATAATTACTGTTACATGGATTATAGATGAGCAAGGCTGGGTCTAATGGGGAAATTACTTACATAAATAACTAATACAAGGCATATGTATGCTTTAGTAGGGTTATGGGGTGCTGAGGGAGACTATAATGAAGAAAAGGTTCATTCCAACTGGGGAAACTAGAGAAGATAGAGTTATGACTATTAGGGAGTGACCCAAATGGTGGCAGGGAAAGAAATGAATGGTGTAAGATTATTATAGGGGCTGGACGTGGTGGCTCATGCCTATAATCCCACCACTTTGGGAGGCCAAGGTAGAAGGATCACTTAACTCCGGAAGTTCAGAACCAACTTGGGCAACACAGCAAGACCCTGTCTCTAAAAAAGAAAAGAAAAAAAAAGATTGTTACAGGGAACCAAATTCAAATAAGTCCCCTGAGAGTGGCCAAGGCAGAAAAGGGAGATGCTGGAGGACCCGTTTGCAATGACCATCTGACTTGTTAGAACTGATAAAAGGTAAAAGGAGAAATCTACCTCTATGGCATTAAATTAATTACTCCTCCAATGACCAGGTCTGTGAACAGCAGACTTTCCTTGCTGCAATCTCTCAAATATCCAAAGACATTATTTCAATTTATAAAGAAAAGTCATTTTAAAACGCCACTAAAAGCAGGCTTCATTGAGAAATGTTCAACATGGCTCAATTACATTATTAAATCTCATTTTATTATGTGTTATGAAGGGCAGTATGGTATTCTGCAAAGATGAAACAGGCTTTGTTTTGTTTCTAACTGGGGAGTGGGGACAAGGGTATTCACTGTATTCATCTTAAACCTTTTTAGATTTTTTGAACATTTTGTAACACATTTAGAAGAATTAAAAAATAAATAGACTCTGGAGGCAGACCTGAGACCAAATATTGGTTCCACTGCTTCTTGGCCGTGTGACCTTGAACAAGTTATTTACATTTCTGGGCCTCAGTTTACTCTTTTGTAAAGTGGCAATAATCATGACTACCTCACAGGTAGCTGTGAGAATGAGAGGTAATGCAGGTTAATATTTCCTATCCATGCCGCAGAATCGAACTCAACGAATGTTTAGCAAGAACTAAGTAATGTCCAAGAGATAGGAAAATCATTCAGAGAAGCAAATCCTGGTGGAATCAGAGATGCTGTTGTTGCTGTTGTTCCATAGTGATGTACAGGAGTCATTTCCTTCTCTGAGCCTGTTTTCTCTTGTAGAAAGCACAAGTGTTTATCTAAGATTGCAGAGTAGCAAAAAACAAAAAACAAACAAACAAAAAATGCTCTTTTGCTTGCCAGCCTCAATCAAAAGCTATAATCATCTGGGCATTTTGTGGCAAAGATTCTGAAGCCATATCTGGATTCACTAGAGAAGACTGATCATCAGTATCTGCCATGGGCAAGGTTGGGGAAATGGCAGCATGAAACACTAATATTTGCTCTCCAGACTTCTGGGGAAAATACTGACAATGTCACTTAATGACAGCCCCTCTTCTGAAAGTGTTAACACATACACACACAACCCACCACCACCACTAGTTCTTTGGGCCAAATTAATAACTAAATAGCTCTTCTGAATTTTGAGAGCTATGGGTAGTCTCCCTTATTGCACTAGTGCCTTAGCTGATAGCAAGCATTTGTCTATGTGACTCTGTCTGTTCCTTTAGGCCCTGAGCTCCTTGAAGGCAGAGGCTAAGCCCTAATCATTTTTCTAAAACCTCAGAGGAGGCAGCATATTGTAATGGAATGAGCTTTCACTCTGGTCGGCTTCTGGTTCCCCCACCCCAAGAACCCTCGGACCTCAGACAAGTGATTTAACATCCTAAACCTCAGTTTCCTCATCCGTAAAATGCAATGAGAGCTTCTCTTGGAGTAGTTGTGGGAGCCAAAATGGGGTTGGGATTGAGAGACCAAGTAGAAGGCCACCCCAAGATTCAGAGAGGGGAGAGGAAGGCCTATGGAGGAGCAAGGATGGGCAGTGCACTGAGTCAGGAGCCAGGAGCACTAGGACAGATCCAGGGTGAGGCTGGATGGGTTGGCACAGACCCGGGGGATGAGGCCCAAGAGGTGAGTGGAACCAAACTCTCCACTGAATGCACTTGCCACCTCTTTCCTGTTACCCTTTGTAAGCCTCTCCTCAACTCTTGGGAGCATATATCTGATGCAGGCTTGAAGATTGGTAAGAATACTGACTCAGGTTGGAATAAGATGACCATGACTGGTTTTAACAGCAATCAAATTTCCAAGCCAAGCGCAGGTGGTGAAGTGGATACAGCTCCCCAGAGCTGCCTTTGCTCCTCCCGGAAGCACCGGAGGTCAGTGGTCTCAGCAGCCTGAAAGGATGGAGAAATCTGCGGTTCCAGGAGCCACAGTTCCCTAGATGGGAGGCTTATTTCTTCTTGGATTGCAGGACCTGCTGGAGGGTCAGGGAGGCGGGCTTGGCTAAAGCCTACCACAAGGGGGAGCCCAAGAGACTAAGCAGAGGTTGGCCGAAGCCAGGTGGGGAGACGGAGGTACCAAGGACTACCTGGGAAGGTGGCTGCCTGAGTCCTGGGGCACACTGGGGTTGCCCTCAGAGAAGCTACTCTGTCTCAGGCGCAAAGACCAGGACCGGGCTTACACCACAGTGGGCAGATGCAGGAACGGGATAGGATGCAAGGATGCAAGGTGCCGGTTTGAGAGCACATCCCGCCAAGCTTGTCCAGGCCTGTAAGGTCAACCCTGGCTTTCCTAGCACCCTCTTGCAGAGAGGGTCGGCTAGGCTTAAGTGAACAGGATGGGGGTGAGGCAGAAGCAGGGGACTTGATAAAGGCCCCACAAAACAGTAATATTTATTTCCCACAAGTATGCCATACATTCATGCACGACGGAGAAACAAGATTTTGTTCCACTTAGAGCGTATTCTTCTTAATAATGATGAGTTGTAAGATGAACATTAGTAGGACATAAAAATTATGATCATGATAACAACAATAATAAAAAAGGATTTAAATTCGTACAGCACTTTCTACTTTACAAAATGCTTTCTCATTCATTAGCTCGTGTGAGCCTCATAATAGCTCCCTGAGGAAGGCAAGATGACTATCATTATTCCATTTCATGGATTAGAAACAGGCTCACAGAGGTACAGTGATTGGCCTGAGATCACACAGCTGGTGGGGGCCTGAGATCTTTACCCCAAGTCCAAGGCTTTTTCCAAAGTCTTCAGAGAGAGGCTTAATCACCCTCAGATCTCTGCCTGCCCTGAGCTGTCCAGCATGGGAGACATCCCGGTAAGCCTAGTGAATGGACCATCAACCCCACAGTCTGGCTCCCACCAGCCTCTCTGTTGACGGAGATCTGGCCCGTTAGACCTGAAACACATTGCTGGGTACTGTCTCCACCAAGACTGCTCAGAATATAAGCAAAGCTAACTGCGGAAGTTCCAGAATTCCAACCTCCCTCTGTAACCGTTTGGTGACGATACTGTCATCTTCAATGACAGCTGCATGTGTCACCCCTTCAGGAACAAAGTTGCTGAAAGTGACAGATATCAAAGTTGGGAAGAGCAAAGCAGAGAGAAACGTGGAGAGACAGACAAAGGATGAGAGAAGGCAGAGAGGGTAGAATTTGGAGAATAGGAAAGAAAGCGCAAATAATGGAGAGGAGGTGAAAAGAGGAAGGAGAGAAAAAGAGAAGAGAGAAAAACCCAGTTTGAAAGCTAGAGGAGTAAAAGTGAGAGAGACTCAGAGAGAGAGAGAGAGAGAGCATGTGGCTTTGAAAGTAGCAAGATGGAAAACATTTATTAAGAGTGGCTTAAATATCTTATTCTCCAGTCCGAAAATGTAAATTTCCCTTTTCCTTGTGAGTTAATCAGGTTTAAACCAATTCTAAGACCTGAAGGGCTTGGCTTAACTGCAACAAAGAATGTGTCCCATGAAGCTGACCTCTGTCCAGTCAATATGTAAAAGTGCCAGAGGACAGGAGATTAAGGAGATGTCCTCACACAGGCAGGGCCAGCCAGTTTTACACAAAAGGTCACTCCCCGTCCTCAGTAGGGAAGAAAGCTGCACCAAAACAAGTAAGAAGGGTCCCCTAACATCCCCACAGTTTGTGACTCAAGACGCCAACAGAACCACTTCCCACATCCTCTCGGCCTCCTGTGCCCCCAGAACCATGTGGCAGGCGTGGAGAGGGGCTCACAAGCTAAATTTTCATGGACTGAGAGATTGGGGGTGGGGCAGAAGCCTGGGGGGCTGAGTTCTCCTGCATACTGGGGCCATGTAGACATACCCTGCGAGATGGTAATAATTCTAATAATTGCTCTAACAATAAATGCTCTTATTTTGTCTCATCTGGTCTTTACTATGCACTACCCCATAATGGCTTTCTTCCATTCAGGACTCCATAGGCAAGTGGCAACAAGATGGAAGCCACATGGCATCTTATGGCCTAGCTTAGGAAGGTACCTAGTATCACAACCAGTGCATTCTGTTAATCACAAGTGTCCTACCAACCCACCGAGATTCAAGGACAGAGAAATTCAAGTCCAGCTCTTGATGGGGAGGGAGGACAGCAAAGTTCTAGAAGAGGATGTCAGATGAGACATATTAATGTGGCCATCTTTGGTAAATACAATCCACTAAAACTCTTAAAATACTTTTTTCTCTCTAATCAGCACCACAATTGTATAAGGTAGAATTATCCCCCATTTTAGGGATGAAGAATCTGATCTTAGAAAAGTTAAGCAATTTACCCAACACATCTCAACAAGCAATTAGCAGAGCAAGAGTTTGAACCCAAGTAGATTCCAAAGCTCCTGCTCTTCTTACTACATTTTATTGCTTTCCTAAAATAAGAATTAAAATGCTTACACACAGCTCTTACAGTCCCTACTATATACCAGGCAATGTCTTAAACATTTTTGTTCTTTATTGAAAAAAAATTGCTACTATTTATTGAGGTTACTATGTGCAAAGTATTGTGTCAAATACAGAAGGTGTTGTATCCAGTCCTCAGAACAACAGCCATAAGAGGCAAGAATAATGCCTATTTTATAAAAGAAGAAACTGAAGAGAAAGATGATATACATTACTCAAGGTCACAACAAAGTGAGAAAGTTCCTCAGCTAGGAATCTACCTTGTGTTTTCTGAAACCAGAGCAGGTTGGCAGGCAGTGAACAGTGGGTGGGAACCACTGGTTCTGCACCAAGACTATGAGAGTACAGAGGAGATTCAAGGTTTCTTTCCGAGTGGCCCAAACTTTGCTGTAGGGGAATGGTGCAGGAGCTAGGGGAGCCTGTGCAAAACTGGACAGACACCCTGCATCTCACTTCCAAGTAATTTCAGAGTTTTAAGATATCAGAAGATAACCTTACCTTCTCTGAGCTAGACAACACATAGGGGTAAGAAAGTAAATCAAAAGTATCCCCGCCCTCAAGGGACTACCAGTGCAGGGGGAATACAAGATGAACACACCAATAAGTAAATGTATGGAAGAGATTGTAAGAAGTACTGGTGTAGAGCATAAAGAAAAAGGTATTATTGAAGGAACAGGAAGGAAGCAATCTGTCTAACTAGAGAGATTAAGGAAGGCTTCTTAGAAGAAATGGCACTTGAATGAGATCTTGAAAGACAAAGAAGACTTAATAGTACAGAGATAAAAGAACAAAACATTATTTTCTTCACCTCCCACCTCTACTCCTTTGCAGAGTCTTAGCTTCAGAGAGCTATCTCTTTAGAGATGATTAAATCATACTAATGTGTGAGTGGCTGGTTGCTTCATAAGATATTTTCACCCGGGGGAACTCAGAGCAGGCCAAGAATCCTGTTTGCATAAAGGACATAGAAACTCCTGGGGAAAATATTGAAGGAAACCTATGTAACCTCTACCCAAGTTCCTAAAATGCTAAGATTTAGACCTCACCCCACCCTTCCCCCCAAAAGTGAGATTGTATAAGCTAAGACCCTTGCTTTCCAAGAGTGGAAATTGCCAGAGACACATAACCCCCCTTGGAGAGCAGTTAGTGGTCTAAAAGGACAGCTATTTATCTCCATGCTAGATTGTGGCCCTCAAATCTCATCTAGCTCAGTTTTGCAATTCTAGCCGTATTTTTTCCAAGACAACTTGTGTTGTCTTTGACTTGTTGTCAAAGAAAATAATGCTTTGTTCTTTTATGTGAAAGAAGTCATTTAATTTTCATAGACCTCAGTTTGCACAGCCATAAAATAGGAACAATCTAGAATTAAATACTACATTTATGTGGCACCTGCCCAATCTCAAGCTCTGTGCCACCAGGTATTAATTAAGAACTCCACCAAATGACTATGATTTATGCATACTTTTAAAAAACTTATTAAAGATTAGTTTATAAGCCACCATGTTCCAACATCTGGCTTTATCCACCTTTTCTTAAGATAATTCTAATGTAACATTGGTTTATGTTTTATTTTATTTGTATTTTAGAAATTTTGAAATATGAAAATGTAAATACCAGAGGGATTTATATACATTTTAAAATTTGAAAATAAAAAAGAAACTTTTTCTATAGATAGCCAGGAAAATTGAGGCAAAAATAAAATATAAGTAGCAAAAAAAAAAAAAAAAAAAAAAAGAGAAAGCTTTTATGAACTAACACAGGAACCAGAAAACCAAATATCTAATGTTCTCACTTATAAGCAGGAGCTAAATATTGAGTCCACATGGACACAAGGAAGGGAACCACAGACACTGGGGCCTACTTGAGGGTGGAGTGAGGGAGGAGGTTGAGGATTGAAAAACTACCTATGGGATAATATGCTTACTACCTGGGTAACAAAATAATCTGTACACCAAACCACTGTGACATACAGTTTACCTACATAACAAGCCTGCACATGTACCCCTGAACCAAAAAGTTTTTTTAAAAAAAAAAAAAAAGCTTTTACATAGATATCTTAAAAGCACATCAAAAATCCACCTAATCTTGGAATCTTGAGGAAAAATTATATAAAACATAAATTAAGAAACTATAACATTAGATGATGCAACAGTTAAGCTTGGTGACCCAGGCATGCCAGGACCTAATGTTTCTGAGACATGGGACAGAGGCTTGAAAGTTTTACAGGGTCTGACTGTATTCTCCATAGCATGCCGCTGATAGCAATCCCTGCGTTTGCAGAGCAGCATAAGAAGCCCACGAACAGGGCTCGTGATGTGAGGGTCGTTCTGTTAGCGTTTTTGTTGGCCTGTCCCTCATCAGCAGCCGATACTATTGATCATGCTGGTGGGAGAGGTAGCAAGATGGCCACTATATTATCCTCCTCATTTTTGAGACTGAAGATTTGTTGCTCCCTTAAGAGTGGAGTACTAGAAGAAAAAACAAGTTGGTATCCCAATCAGCCAGTTTCAAATTTCCAGCTGTGGCATTTTCTAACTGAGTGACCTGGGCAAGTCACACAACCTCTCTGATCCCCAGTCTCTGTATAAGTGAAATAAAGATGTTGTGAGAATTAAAGGATACAGTGATGTGAATTCTCTTCAGTGGCGGGTCATCGCCATGCAAATGGAGACCCCTCAGTTCTTTTTGTGGAATAAGGAATGATTTTAAGGAATAAGGAATGTATGTAAGTCAATCCATACATAACACATTTACAATTCTTTTAATTATTCCAGGACGGGAAATGAGGTTAAAGTCAGCAGGCAGTGTTGGGAAAGCGCCTGGGAGCTGGGTCTGGGCCAACAGACGGTCCTCCTCCGGGAAGTTGTGAAATGTAGCTTACCTAGAGATTTTGGAGCAAGGGTTAGATTGCTCTCCCCCGCTTGGCTAAGTCATGGTTCCATGGGGAGAGGGCTGGTCCTTGGTGGCTGCCAGAATCTCTTTAAGGTATTTGTGGCATAGCTGGCATTTTTCACATCTCAATTTTATCAAATCCTCACATTAACTTTATGAAATAGTTGTTATTATACCCATTGCACAAATGAGAAAACTGAAACTCAGAAAGGTCAAGTAACTTGCCAAAGATCACAAAAGAATGGAAGTCAGACCTCTTTCTGTCCCTTCTCAGGAAAGATGTTTCTTGATGACTGAGGAAACTTCTAGAAGTAGAGTTTCCCAAAGTGGCATTAAAGCATGGCTTTACATGATTGAGGCCAATTGTTAAGCAAGCAAAACATGTTCTGCCAAATGGATATAGTCCTGTTTTGGGGCACCAGGGTACAGCCCTAAAGGCCAAGCTGAATTGAACTCACTGGACTGGATTATTTCCTGGAACCCAAAGCATTAATCTTCATATTCCTAGTGGCCATCTAAGTACCTAGCACAGCACTTCTCTAAGCCTCAGTTTCTTCACCTGTTGAAGGGAGACAATACCTGTGCCTACCTTATACTGTTGTTAGAAGACTAAATGAGTTTCTATATGTGTATTAGTCAGCCTGGACTACCATAACAAAATACCATAGACTGGATGGCTTAAACAATAGACGTTTATATCTCACAGTTCTGAAAGCTGGAAGATCAAGATCAAGGTGCTTGCAGATTCAATTACTGTTGAGGGTCCTCTTCCTGGCTTGCAGAAGGCCACCTTCTCACTGTGCCTCACATGGCGGAGGGGAAGCCCTCTTTCTTTCTTCTTCTTCTTATAAAGCCACTAATTTCATCATCAATGCCTACCCTCATGACCTCATCTAACCCTAATTATCTCCCAGGGAACCCATCTCCAAGTGTCATCACATTAGGGATTAGGGCTTCAACATATAAATTTTCCAGGGACACAATTCAGTCTATCGCAGTATGTAAAATTCTTAGAACAGTGCCTGCCATACGGTATGTGTTGGCTGTTACTATTATTATGTATTATCATTGACTGCAAAATCCACATTCTTTTCACTATCCTATCCTGCCTCCTATATTGGAGTGATTATTTAATATAAAACCCAATGCAAATGTAAAGAAAGGAAGGAAAAGAAAGAAGGAGGGAGGGAAAAAAAGAAAGCAATCTGACTACACAGTGGAGGATGAGATTATAGTTAGGGTGCCCATGTAGGTGTCTATAGCTATAAGACAATCCAAACAGACATTATATGAGAGGATAGAGTAGGGGAGCACATAGCATTAAAATTCACTTGTTCCTCCCACCTCCTCTGAGGAGAGATGTGGCTTCATCCTGGCACGCAGGAGTAAGGGGAGCACCACCCTGAGAACAGGCAGATCTAGTTTCTAGACCTTGCCAATGACTTTGTGTACAGCCTTGGGAAAAGCACTTATCCTTCCTGAGCTCTGTTTCCTCACTCACTTAAAGAAAGGATTGGGGTGATTATTTTGGAAGTTCCCTCCAAGTCCTGTGACAGGAGGGAACAGGGTGTAGTAGCAAGGCTGCAGACTTTGCCACCAGGCAGACCTGGATTTCAGTACTGGCTGTGGCTCTTACCAGTCGTGTGACCTTGATCTAGTCATAACCTCTTCAGGCCTTGTTAATTTCAATAATTCGACTCAACACCTCAAATAGTTTCCTCTTGTTCCTCACTCACTGAGATTCCCTGACTTCTCCAACCAAAGGCACATCCACTGTGCCTCAGAGAGAGAGACTTTGCCCCTGGAGAAGAGAGTGAGCCCACTTTTATTTTCCTTCAAGTATTTAGGCCCTTTCATCTTCAGCTTATTTGAAAAGGCCACGAGGACAGCTTTCAGGCAAGTTCCCAGACACTGCTGTTGTGAAAGCTCATGAATGACGAGCGCATTCCCAAAGTCACCAGGATCCAGCCAGGAAATGTCATTTCCCTACATGACTAAGCCCCTCCCAGTTAGCTTGCAGATGCTCACACCTGTGATGGCCCTTTAGACAAAGTGAAAGCAAAGGCAGTAAGATCAAAGACCAAAGACTGGAGAGGAACTGTTCTTAAGCTGCAGACACTATAAGGAAGAAAACCAAGAAAATCCAAATTACTTCTGGGGATGCTGAGGGAACACACGGGGGAGGAAGTTTGGATACCTGTAAGAACTTGGGGATAAGGAAGGCTCCGTTCTGAGACTCAAAATGCACAATCACCATCATTACATTGTCTGAGCAGGATGTCTGGGGTGTGATCCAAAAACAACTTTACTCAATGTGCTCTGTATGGCTAGATCTACCCTGTCCCCTCGGATAAAATCTAAGGCAAGTTCCATCGGGTAACAAAAAGTCCTCCAGTCACTTTCCCCACCAAAAAAGGCTCAGTTCAGTAATCAGCATAAAGCGCCCCATGTAATTGTTACAGTGTCCAAATCCATTTAAAGTGAAAGCTTCTCCATCCCCTGGCTTGAGCCTGCTCCCTGGTGGCCCTCTGCATTTGAAAGGTGGTGTTCTGGTTGTAGCTGAAGGAAGGAGAGGGAGGGGCAGCACAGTTCTTGCCTGACTGGTACTCTTGCAGGCTCTGAAGGCACATCCCGGCTGGCCAGCCTCTCAGAGGGCACATTCTTGGCTGCTTCTGAGCCCTCAGTGCTAGGAAGGGTCACCCACGATTCTCTTAAGCCAGACAAAGACCCCTCCCCTGGCTGATCATTTAGGACTCTTTTCTCAGTCCCTAGGTGTCATCTTTTGCTTCCTTCTGCTTGTCCCTAGCTCCTCGTGGTGCCCCTCATTGTCAGTACGTGGGACCACCCTGCTCTCTTTCTCAGGTAGCCCATATACCTGGTGCTGAGAAATTCTGGGAAGGCAGGTGCCCCCTTGGTCCAGCACCGTCTCTTTGCTCCTGTCTGCTCAGTAGCCAGCCACAATCTCTTGCCCTTTAGATTTCTCAGATGTGAGTTGAACATCAGAGTAAAGAGTGCCCAAGCACCGCAGAGACATATGGAGTTCTCTGAGTGGGCTCATGGAAGCCTTGTCCCTAGGCACAATGAGGGAAGGACATCACCTATCTCTGGGGGCAAAGCTGGAGCCCAAAGCTCACTGATGGCTCCCTCAAGAATCCCCTCCAAATTTTCCTAGACCACTGAATTCTTTTAAAGGCAGGGGTCTGTGAACAGTATGTCTGACCAATCAGCCCTATTGGTCTTATACCTTACTTGATAACTGGGAGTATTGGACACCCTTTCTCAAAATGTTTTAGCAGAAACAAAGACATGAAGAGTCCTTTGTTAATCTCTGTTACAAAACAGCCCAAAACTGAGCAGAGCAGAGTCAAAAATGGCTCATTCAGCAAAATTTTAACATAATCTCACAAGAAGTATTTCATTTTCTAAAGAAAGAAGGTGTATATAAACCACAGTGTTAAAAATAGTCAGTGTTGGATGGTGCATCAATGGGCACTTGTTATATTATTCACTGTAGTTTTGAAGTTTCTTGAAAGAAAAGAAAGTCCATATCAAATAAAAAAAGAGAAAAAAGGTGTTAGTTCATTCATTCTTTTTTTGTTATTATTTTATTTTTTGAGACAGAGTCTCGCTGTGTTGCCCCAGCTGGAGTGCGGTGGCCAATCTCGGCTCACTGCAACCTCTGCCTCCCAGGTTCAAGAGATTCTCCTGCCTCAGCCTCCCAAGTACCTGGGACTACGGGCATTCGCCACCGCACCCGGCTAATTTTTGTATTTTTCATAGAGACAGGGTTTCACCACACTGGCCAGGCTGGTCTCGAACTCCTGACCTCAGGTAATCTGCCCACCTCAGCCTCCCAAAATGCTAGGATTACATGCGTGAGCCACAGCACCCGGCCTCATTTATTTCTTTATGCAACAAACATTTACTGAGCACCTACTGTAAACACTGTGTTGGGTACTAGGGATCCAATGACTAAGTGTCCTGGGATTCTGCCCTCCGGGAACACAAGGGTAGAAGCGCTTGGGAGCTTTTACATGGAACATATTTTTAATACCATGGCCTCTCAGTATGCATGCATTTAACTTAAGCAGTGTGGTAGGCAGAAAAGAGCCCCCAAAGATGTCTATGTCCTAATACCCATACCTGTGAATATGTTGCCTTTTATGGCAAAAGCAACTTTGCAAGTGTGATTCAATCGAGGCTATGGAGATGGGACATTTTATCCGGGATTATCCAGGTGGGCCTGACTTAATCACAAGAGGTGTAATAAGTGAAAGAGGAGAGTCAGAGGAGATGTGAAGTGGAAACAGAGGTCTGAGCAGGCAACTTGCTGCCCTTGAAGGTGGAGGGGACCCAGAGCCACAGAATATAGGCAACTCCTACAAGCTGGTAAACACAAGGAAATGGACTCTCCCCTGGCACAGCCCTGCCAACACCTTGTTTTAGCCCAATGAGACCTCTTTTAGACTTTTGATCTCCAAAACTGTAAGATAATAAATTGCTATTGTTTGAAGCCATTAAATTGGTGATAATTTGTTATGGCAGCAATACAAAACTAATATAAGTAATTTTTACTAAAATCATTCAATAAAGGAAAGGAGGAGGAAAAAATGGAGTAAGTGAAAAAGAAAAATGATACATAATATAAAGATTTGAAATAGGGCAGCAATTCTGCCTATCTTTCTGCCAACGAGATGTGCCCCAGAGCAGGCCTGAAGTGGGGTACATGATGCTTTTTCTCTATTTGGTCTCAATTTTTTAATGTAAACGTCTTGCCACGCTATATAGCTTTAGAGAGGTCTTGAGGGCAATGATGCTCTATGCAATTTTATACATATTTCCTGATTTTTTAATGTAAGCCCTAAACAGATGACATTATTCTATTGGAATTGAGAGGCAGTTGACTCTAGTGATTAAGGGTTTGAGCTGTGGAATCACACAGACCTGAATTGAGTAGCTCGTCGGACCTTTACTAGCTGTGTGACCTTAGACAAGCTACTGCACCTCCCCTGGCCTCAGTTTCCTGATCTGTAAAATGCAGAAATAATGGCATCTTCCTCCTTCTTTGTGGTAAGGGTTAAGTTAGATAATGTATATAGAGTGTCTAGCACACAGTAAGCTTCCAATAAATGATTGTAGTTAATACAATTCAAATTATTATCAGGAATATCCCTGCTGTTGGGAGAGAATTGCTCTCCAGTGGCTAATTTGATAATTTGCCTTATAGATACTTTGCCTGCCTCTAGTATCCCTTGCACAAGCCCATTATTAATAGGCTTCCCATTCTTATTTGTTCAGTAGACGAAGTCTTACAAAAAGTTGGGTCCTGTGGGGAAAACAGTGAAAAGTAGATCCTTCATAGTGAAAAAGATACCAAGGATGTCATTATTTACAAATATGATTCAACTAACGTATAGAAAGAGGAACTCATGTACCCAAAGACAGCACCACAGAAAGGCAGACAAAGGACTAGAATCTGGGCCTCCCAGCTCCCTTCTCACTTCCTTTCCAGCATGCCACCCACATATAGACAATGTCTAATTACAAGACTGCTTCAAAATTATAAAATCAGACTATTGAAATCTCAGAGACCTCGACAGAGACCCTGTTTTAAATTGGGGTAAGTGTGTGTATTCCTCGTGCTGTCCCTTGGTGATTTGTATATATCCACTTATCTAAATCTGACTCCTAAAATGAAATATGCAAATATCAGATGTCAAATACCAAAAAGATTGAGTCTTTTCCACTTATCCAACCTTCCAGGACCCTTTGTTGCCATTATTTTTTTCCCCTGCAGAAATGTACTATAAGAACAAACAGACAAAACAAACAAAATTAGCTTTTCTAAGGTGGGCACAAGGTTAAGTTAAAGAGGCAGCCCCTTTTAACCAGTGATCAGGAGAGCTTCCTTCTTGAAAGTACTCCCTTCTGTCCTCCACCCCCAGGTTGTCCACAAAACAACATTGGTTCTGGACTTCTCAATGGGGAAAAGTCTTTAGCTTTTTCAATTGAAATTTGGAAATAATCCTGAGTCTTTTGGGGACGAATCTGATGAACATACTGAGTGGCCAAGTGGGAGACACTGAATTCTCCTTGAGTTCCTCCAGATTCTGCCCGCTCTGGAGGCTCTTCTGAGACTCAGAAATGAGCACCCTGGAAGCTTGTCCCAAAGGAAAACCCCCAGCATTTTGAGCAATGGTAAAAGCTTGGGAATTTGATTTTTTGCTTAGGGGAGAATTTCAAAAATAATGTCCACATTTGCTGAACACAGTACACCTAGGGGAGTCTGCCAGGCATCTCCTGTAAATGTATAATCCTCATAGCTATCCTTTCATGCAGATATCATTATTGTTATTACTCGTGTTTTGCAGATGGGGAAACTAAAGTTGAGAGAGTTTCAATCATTTGTTCAAGGTCATACAGACAGGAAAAGGGGAAGTCAAGATTTGGAATTGTGTCTCATGGGGTCCAAAGTTCATGCTCTTAACCCTACACTGTTCTGCATGGGAAGCTCCTACAAACCCTAACCACCAGAACACACTGACGTAGAAAGAGAAGGAAGAAAACTTCTTGAAACTTTATGATCATGTTTTGGTGTCTCCAGTTCACTCATTCAACAAATAAACTTAAGTACCTACTTTGCATGGAACTCATGATTAATGTGAAGTATTGAGCAGCAAGCAAAACAAACCCAGTCTCTGCCCTCCTGAAACTGAGAGTCTAGTCAAAGAGATGGACATTAGCACTGGAGCTTTTTAAGGAGAAGAGCAACATGATCACCAATTCTCATTTGGGAAAGAGCTCTCTGGCTACAGTGTGAAGTAGACATGACCCACGGAGCACCAGGTTCAAAGGAGTTTTTTTAAAAAACAAGAATTTATATCTAAGAAAGTCAATTTCTCCCTTCCTCCTCTGGGCTGCCCCACTTTTTGTTCTTCTTGTTTTTACATCAAACCAAGTTGTTTTCCTTTGATTTCCAGGTCTGTTTTCACTTCTTGACTGTGAGCACTTTCAGTTTAGAGTTTGTCTGCTTTTGTATCCCCAGCATCAAGCGTATTGCCTGGCACACAGTTGTTTCTTATGCATACTACCTGACATACAGTTGTTGCCTGGCACATAGTTATTACACATATGTATTGCTGGCTCATAGTTATTACATATGTATATTGCCTGGCACATAGTTGTTACATATACATATTGCCTGGCCCATAGTTATTACATATATGTATTGCCTGGCACATAGTTTTTCCCTGGCACATAATTATTACATATACGTATTGTCTAGCACATAGTTATTACATATAAATATTGACTGGCACCTAGTCAATACGTACACCACACCTATTGCCTGGCACATAGTCATTACATACACCACACCTACTGCCTGGCACATAGTTATTGCCAGGCCAATGACTATGTTAAACGAGTGACTTCTTACTGCCCATAAAGTTGAATTATATGTGTTGCTATTTAATAGATAAAAAATATATAGTTTATAAAAGGCTTTACCTGGGGTGTGTGTGTGTGTGTGTGTGTGTGTATCTTTAGTTAATCGTCTACCAACAATCCAGAGCACAATCACTTTTAGCCTCCAGGCCTTACTGGACATTCCTTTTGTTTGCTGTATGGTTGCTAATGTCAATCACATAAAAAGGCTTGTTAGCTACCAGTGGTGTAGGAGATGAGTCTCTGTTGATCATGCTAGTGGTCATTCCATGATTGAGCATTTAATTAATAACAGTTGATTTCTCTTTAGTTGGTTAAGAAGGATATCATTTAAATTTAGTAAAGTGGAAAATTGTGTTTGTGTTTATTGTTTTACTTTCAAAGCTGATTCTCAGGATTTCTTCCCTTTCTTTTTTTTAAAAAAAGCCCTTTAATGTGCCAAAAATCATAAATAAATATAAGCTAACCAAAAATCATGGTGAGAATTGAAACGTCAACATAGACACAAGCTTCTCATTTGCTTATTGTTGATCTTAATTAAATACAACATATGTTCACATTTTAAAATTTCATATATATTTTAATCTATTCTTTTCTCAGTTTACAATTTTAGTTTTTATGTTGGGAACTTCTTATCTTATATTCATCACATTTTAAGGATCTTAGTCCCAGATCTTTGTGATCTCAGTTTTCTTCTACCCATTAGTCAAATCTCCTGTGCCTTCCCCCATTTATTCATTCATCCATCCATCCACCCACCCATCCATTCACTCAGTCAGTCAGTCAATGAACACTTCCAGAGCTCTTCTTCTTTCCCAGGTGCTAAACCTGAACTGAGAAAGGCACAGTCATTTGTAGGGAGCTCGTACTCTGCCAAACAGAGCAGACCAGGCCTGTTCGTGGTTTAGTATCAAAATACAGAACACTGTTTCAATGAGAACATTCACACTGGAAAGCCTCGACACATGCCTGCCTGGTAGATTCAAAGTGCTAATGACATTCGGATGACACTGTACTTTCCCCTTTCTGATGGTATTGCCAAAAACTGCTAGAAAAGTTCTAATTCCAGCCTACTTCCTTGGAATGCTGAGAGGATGAAAACACATAATGAATTTGAGATGTTTTAAAACCTGTAAAGTTCTGTTCCAGAAAGAGTAATTTCAGCAGCAACACTTGTGAGACTAAACTTTAGAGTTCAGTCAGAGTTATAGGCTCTTCTACCTCATAGAGTTGGCTGGGATGGAAAATGTCACCCCCACTTTACAGATGCAAAAAAGAGGATGACTGAGGGAGTCTCCCATAATGCACACTTATCCATTGCTATAATTGATGATAATAATTTCGCGTGTCCCCATTTCCATGACTTAATCACATGGAGTATTTTAAAGCAGTTCAATGTCTGGTGCATAATAGATGGGCAATGAATGTTCCTTGAAACTGACTTCCACTAGCAGTTTTGAATATCACTCTACAATCCCCACCCTCTCTCCAAGTGATGGGTGTCTTTCTGGAAAGACCATGGAAGAAAGGATTAAAGAAAGAGGGATGTTTGGCCTCCTCCCAAAACCTGTGATTGTCTGCCATTTACATTGGTATGTCACCATCAGTAGTGACGTGTGTGTAATTTTTACTTATACTAGCTTATAACACCATCTGCTTGATGTTGCTAATGATTTACTCTTCAAATTAGAGTAGATTCATGACTACTATGATAAATGTCACTCTTGCTCTTGAGTGTTCAAAGGGTTTTTTGTTTTGTTTTGTTTTGGAGGAAGGCAAAGGGTAAACGGATAGCCAGGCAACAACAGGCTGAATCTCTTTATTTCCCCCACTTAACCTTATCTTCAAGTCTTGGTTTCTGGTTTTGGAGCTGGCAGAAAGAGGATCTCAACATCAAAAGGCAGTGATGTTCTACGCCAAGAGATTCTGGCATGAAACGTCGTGGGCTACACTGTCCCCACTCACCCGCTCACCCTGGGTTAGTGGAATGAGGGAAGAGGCCTGAGCACTGCAGAGTAGCGCTGGGGGAAGACTGTCTGTGGAGGAGAATCCTGAGGAATGGAGAACTCCCAGTCCAGTGTGTGTTGGCCAAAGAGGGGCCACCTCAGGATAAGAGATAGGCAAGTAGGTGAATGAGCCTGTGGAAACCTCAGCCCCAAGCAGCAATATCACAGTCCCCAGTGAGCTATCCACACACGGCTGAGAGCTCAAGAAGCAGCCTCTAGCTACTCCCTGGGGAAAAAAATAGGCAACGGCTGGTGGCATGTCAGGGAGGTGATGTCCCAGGCAATGTGTAGGGTATGGGAAATCAGGGATCTAGAATGCTGAAGGGGACACTGAGTCAGATCAATAAAAAGAAGATTGCCTAGAATCTAGGCAATCTATATCTTTGCCAACAAAAGCAGCTGTAGACTCTTCTACTGGTGGAGAGAAGTCTCCTTTAGCCCCCTGGCCTGGAGAGCTGACAGCAGGGTCCAGACTCCCTCTGGAACCTTCTGACCATCTCCATCTGGACTGATGCCCTCCATGCCTGAAGCACACCTGCCTACCTGGCCTTGGCTTCTCCTCTCTCCTGTATTAAATCCCATACTGGGCTGGGCACAGTGGCTCTCGCCTGTAATCCCAGCACTTTGGGAGACTGAGGTGGGCAGATCGCTTGAGCTCAGGAGTTTGAGACCAGCCCTGGGGAACATGGTGAAACCCCATCTCTACCAAAAATACAAAAAAAAAAAAATTAGCCAGGTGCAGTGGCACATGTCTGTGGTCCCAGCTGCTGAGGTGGGAGGATTTCTTAAGCCCGGGAGATAGAGGTTGCAGTGAACCGAGATCGTACTACTGCACTGTAGCCTGGACAACAGAGTGAGACTGTGTCTCAAAATCAATCAATCAATCAATCAGTCAATTCCATATTACCAGTTTCACGTCATTTGCTTTTTCATGGTTTACTTCCTTGTTTGCGGGGGAAGACATTCTCCAAAAGCTTTCTGAAACAAGATATATGAGAGGTAAAAATTTTTGAAACCTTGAATATCTCAAAATGTTTTTATCCCACCTCACGCATAGAATTCTGAGTTGGAAGTCATTTCTTCAGAATTTTTAAAGTATTACTCCTCTGTCTCAGTTTCTAGTGTTACCACTGAGCAACTGGAAGACTTTCAGATTCCTCAGCTCTTGTCTGAGCTTACTCGTCTCGGGAAACTTCTAAACTCTTTTCTTTGTCCCCAGAGTTGTGAAATCTCACAATGATGTGTCTTGGGTGGGTGTATTTTTATCCACTATTCTAGGCACTCAGTGGGCCCTTACATCTCAGAACTCACACCATTCAGTTCTGGAAACATTTTTGAATTATTTTATTAATGATTTCTTTACTCATTTTCTGTTTTCCTTTCCGGAACTCCTATTATTTAGATATAGAATCTCCTACATCAGTCTTCTCTCTTACTTATCTTTTCTCTCATACTTTTCACTTCCTTGGTTTTGTTTTGTATTTTGGTTTAATAAGAGATCTCAACCTCATCTTCCAATCCTTCTAATGGGTATAATTTCCCTGAAAGTTTTTCTTTTCACTGTCCTACTCCCTGCATGGATTCCATCTTCCCCAAGTCTCCTTTCTCTATTTTGGTCTCTGTCTTCCATGCTAGTGGCTCTCTTCAGATATCTGCCCATATTTAAGAACTGGGGATGAGAAGCTGGTTGAGCTTGTAGGTGGGGCTTATTACAGTGAATGTCACTGCAGAAGAGCCAACCAAGCCAGTGCTGGGAACACCCAATGTCAGTCCCTTTGGGTCTTCTTGGAATAAGTCAGATAAACTAGATTTTCAGAGAAGATCCTTCCAATACCCTGTGTGGTAGGAAGAATAATGGTCCCCAAAAAGGTCCATGTCCTAATCCTTAGAACCTGTGAATATGTTACTTAACATGTCAAAGGGGGCTTTGCAGATGTCATTAAGTTAAGGCTCTTGAGATGGGGATATTATTCTGGATTATCCAGTGGGCTGGATCATCCACTGTAATCACAAAGGCTCTTACAAGAAGGAAGAAAGAGTGGCCGGGCAGGGTGGCTCACACCTGTAATCCCAGCACTTTGGGACGTCGAGGCAGGCGGATCATGAGATCAAGAGATCGAGACCATCCTGGCTAACACGGTGAAACCCCATCTCTACTAAAAATACCAAAAAAAAAAAAATTAGCCGGGTGTGGTAGCGGGCACCTGTAGTCCCAGCTACTCAGGAGGCTGAGGCAGGAGAATGGCGTGAACCTGAGAGGTGGAGCTTGCAGTGAGCCGAGATTGTGCCACTGTTCTCCAGCCTGGGTGACATAGCAAGACTCCGTCTCAAAAAAAAAAAAAAAAAGGAAGAAAGAGGCTCCAAGTGAAAGATGTGATTACAGAAGCAGAGATTGAAATGATGAAGTGTCATGAGCCAAGGAATGTGGGCATCCTCCAGAAGCAGGAAAAGGCAAGGAAACAGGTTCTCCCTCAGGGCCTCCAGAAGAGACAGCTCTACCAACACCTTGACTTTAGTCATTAAAACTGATTTTGGACTTGTAACCTCCAGAACTGTAAGATAATAAAGAGAAGTCACTAAGCTTGTGGACATTACAACAGCAGTAGAAACCTCATACAGCCTGTGGCTGGGAGCTGGCAGTGGGATGGTCTTGGCTTTCTACATGCAGATATATACACACATCCTTTGTTCAGTGGGGTGCTGTATTAGTCCATTCTTGCACTACTATAAATAAATACCTAAGACTGGGTAATTTATAAAGAAAAGAGGGTTAATTGGTTCATGGTTCTTCAGACTGTACAGGACGCATAATGCTGGCATCTGCTAGGCTTCTGGGGAGGCCTCCGGAAACTTACAATTAAGGCAGAATATAGAGGGAAAGCAGGCTTGTCTTATCTGGCCAGAGCAGGAGCTACACACTTTTAAACAACCATATCTCATGATAACTTACTCACCCACTATCCTGAGAACAGCACAGAGGGGACAGTGCTAAACCATTCATAAGAACTCCACCCCCTTGATCCAATCACCTCCCACCAGGCTCCACCTCTAATACTGGGGATTACAATTCAACATAAGATTTGGGTGGGGACACAGATCCTAATTATATCAGGTGCCTTGCCTCAACTGTACCTGGTGTCCTTCAGCCCAGAGAAATTCTATTGCTCACTGATATGGTTTGGCTGTTTCCCCACCCAAACCTGACCTTGAATTATAATAATCCCCATGTGTTAAGGGTGGAGCCAGGTGGATATAATTGAATCATAGGGGTGGTTTCCCCCATACTGTTCTCATAGTTGTGAATTAGTTTCACAAGATCTGATGGTTTTATAAATGGGAGTTCTTCTGCACAAGTTCTTTTTGCATGCCACCATGTAAGATGTGACTTTCCTCCTCATTTGCTTTCTGCCATGATTGTGGGGCTTCCCCAGCCGTACTGAACTGTGAGTCAGTTAAACCTCTTTCCTTTACAAATTACCCAGTCTCGCTGGGCGCAGTGGCGCACACCTGTAATCCCAGCACTTTGGGAGGCCAAGACGGGTGGATCACGAGGTCAGGAGATCAAGACCATCCTGGCTAACATGGTGAAACCCCGTCTCTACTAAAAATACAAAAAAATTAGCCAGGCATAGTGGTGGGCGCCTGTAGTCCCAGCTACTCGGGAGGCTGAGGCAGGAGAATGTTGTGAACCTGGGAGGCAGAGGTTGCAATGAGCCAAGATCGCACGACTGCACCCCAGCCTGGGCGACTGAGTGAGACTCCATCTCAAAATAAATAAATAAATAAATAACCCAGTCTCAGGTATGTCTTTATTATCAGTGTGAGAACAGACTAATATACTCACCCTCTCCAGACAATAAATCTCCAGCTTTCCCCAGGTGGGGAAGGACCAATCTTCCAGAAACATGAAGCAAGGGAGGGTTCTAGAGATCTGACTGCTCTCCTCCCCTCAGTTCCAGATATACCTGAAGCTGCTAATTCCTGAGCCATTTGCAGGCTTGGCAGTAGAAATTAGGATGATTATTGGCTTTCCCCACCACTGACTCAGAATTGGGCTTTCTACAGTCTACTGTCACCTGCTCAAATGCTGCTATTATCTTCTCTCCCATTCTCCCTGTCTTCATCAGATTGTGTCTTAGAAGTCTCCATACTTCCTTCCACCTGATTCTGGGTCCCAGGGGATCTTCTGGGGTAGTTTATGCTCACACCTCCTCCACCTGTCTCTCTCACAATGCCACACTGCCTCTCCACTTACTTGGGAATGTTTCTTCTGAACAGGGTCACCCCACCTACAGCCCTTCCCCTTTATTTAGGCCACACTTGCTCAGAGCCAATGCAGCAGTATGCCCCAAAATGGTTGTAGTCATTGTTAAAATACTGAAGTGCCTCCCTGTTGAGTATGAAAAGCCACTGTTTCTAATCCCCCCAAGTTCCTCTGGCCACCGCAGATGCTCCCTGGCTGGATTAGTTTGCTAGGGCTGCCATAACAAAATGCCATAGACTGAGTGGCTCAAAGAACAGAAAAGTATTTTCTCACTTCTGGAGGCCAGCAGTCCAAGATCAAGGTACAAGCTTGGTTGGTTTTGGCTGAGGCTTCTCTCCTTGGCTAGAAGATGACTGACCTCTTGCTGCCTCTTTGCATGGTCCTGCCTGTGCACATGCCCACCCGTGGTGTCCCACTGTGTGTCCTAATCTCCTCTTATAAGGCCACCAGTAAGATTGGATTAGAGCCCATTCTGAGGGCCTCATTTTACCTTAATTGCCCCTTTCAAGGCTCTATTTCCAAATAGTCACATTCTGAGATACTGGAGGTTACGGATTCAACACATGAATTTGGAGGGGTCACAGTTCAGCCTGTAACACTGGCCTTCTGTGATTCGGGCCTAGGACTCTCATTGCCTCATGTCCCCACCATACTTGTACTCACATATCTGGAATAGCAGCTCTGAACCTGTCACATTCTTAATTTCTCACTGCAAGCCTGGGCTATGAAGCCAGTCCTGCCAAGACAGCCACAGCCCCAGGCCCCCTGCCTTGAAGCATAATGGGAAAGCATGAAGCTGTTTGTGTTTCATGTCATATTTTTATGTCCCAACTGCTAAAAATATTTTAAAATAAAATGAAAACAATATATACTGTACACATATATTGTATATGACTCTAAAATAAAAATTCTCATTTGTTCCCTTGAAGATTTGGCCTACTTCTGTTACATTTTAGGATTCAGTTAGTAAAGACAGTAAAAAAATATTTGGACAATGACCATTCATAGCCTATTCACATGAGCTTTTAGAAAAGACTACAGAGTGTGGAAAACCTTCATGAGGAAGCGTGTTATCGCGGATCAAAGCAGAGATTTTGGAATCAGACAGGCCTGCATTTAAATTCTGCTTCTGCTTCTTATTAATTATGTGACCTTGAGCAAACTGCTGAACCTTTTAGTTTCCTCATTTATAATAATACCGGGCTCATGTGGCCACTGTAAGAAACAAGTGAGATAATGTACACCCAGCATCCACACAAGGTCTGGACAATACAGTGGGTGGCTCAAGAAATGGAGGCTCCCTTCCCTTTCCCCCTGGAACCACAGGACTTCAGAGAGGTGTACACTCCCACCAGTCAGACCCCCTCCTTTCATCCCATCCCCAAAGTGGCACCTGGGCCCTGATCTCCTTCTGTTCTTGATAAAATCCTTCATCCACTTTCACCCAGTGAAGAGGGTTTGTGCAAATCCTATGTTAATAGATTCCTTTGACCAATTCACTTGGCAGGTTTTACATTTGAAAGACTGACAGCTTCCCTCAGCCTTTCTCAGGGGGCCCAGCGGAGGGTCTGGAAACCTCTCAGAGATTAACTTCTGCTTCCTCAGCCCCTCCAACTAGCTCCCTGTGAGCCGAGGGAGATTCACCCCTGGGCTTCACCCCTTCTTTCCTGCTCCACCGCCAGAGTAAGTAAAGGCAGACTTGCTGACAAAGTTTAGAAAATAAATGTAGAGGAGGAGGAGGAAAAAAGTGGACATTACAGAGCCCCATGCCGCCTTTGTTAATCTCATGTCGGTGAACTCACTTAGTCTTCCCAACCCCCCAGTGTGGTCTACATCATTGGAGGAGACTGAGATTCAGAAAGGTTAATTAACCAGCGCCAAGTGGCGGAGCGAGCTTTGAGGCCATGTCAGTGAGACTGAAGCCAAGCCCAGTGTTCTTTCCAATGTTCCCAGCTGCAGCCTGGGACCTCAGCTCTCCCTACAATCTCCCACCTCATATTCCTCTGCCCCTCTCTTAGGGCATCCATCACGTTCTTTCATTAGATTCCTTGAGGACAGACAGGTCTTCTGTCTTTGACTTGTTCAGGACAGGAGAGGTGCCTGATTCTTTATTTTCTTTCCCCCACAGTGCCAAGCACGTCGTAGGCACTTAGGATGTGTGTGGAACATGAACCGATGAAGAGTTAAATAAATGAGTGCATAAATAAATGAACATATAAGCTAACAGACAACATATCTATGAATAAACGAAGTTAGAAGTGGTTGACTGGATGTGGGGATAAATGGATGGATGGATGGAGGAACAAGCACTTGTAAGAAGAAAAAGTAAATAAGTTTTTCTCACATAGGCAAAAATGAGTGCATGCACGTTAATCAAGTGCATGGATTGCATGGGTGTAGTAATAGGCAAATGAATGAATATGTCAATTAATAATAATGTAAATGAACGTGCAAATTAATGAGTCAATAAATACATATATGAATGAGTAATATTAAGTGGGCAAATGAACACATGAGAGTGAATGGATAAATTAATAGGTAAATACACTCATGCAAGGAGGAATGAATGAATAAACACATGAATGGACTGACGAATGCACACATGCAGCAATGAACGAATAGCTGAGTGAATGAGCCAACAAATGGGTGAATGAAAGCCCTCTCTATTTTCCCAGATGACACCACCCGCTAAGCACAGGATTCAGAGGGCCGACTGAGATTCCAGGAGACAGTATTCAAGTTGGTGCTAGAGGTCTGGGGTGGGATTAAAGATTAGGGCCCAACTGTGCATAGACTGCATGTGCTGGAGTTCCCTGTAGTATCTGCCACATCTCCTAAGAACCAGACATGGAGGTGGTTGTGAGGCGCCCACTGGCTCCAGCAAGTGAGAATTATGGGTCATTCCTCCAGGGAGCCTCCAGGCCCAGGGAGTCCTACTCTACCCAGTGTTCCCTTTGTCCTACTCTCTATATTCCCACCCAGCGCCCCACTCCACAACAAGGCCAGAGCACAAGCAGGCAACCACAGACGAGGAAATTAATTCTTAGCATCTAAGAACAGCCTCCTTTAATGAAGAGGCTGCTGCAATATCTTTGCAACAAGCAGCAACCCACATGTTTGATTACAACAGGTTGAGCCATTCCATGCTCCCCAGTGCCAGGGCTCAGGGAAAGAGGGAGGAAAAACAACAAAACCTAAGCACTAAGCAAGAACACACACTTTCTGACACAACCAGCCTGTGGTCCTGGCTCTGTCCAAGTTGAAAGAGCTATAGCATTTCTTGCCGAAGAGCTCAGCCTCTTAACTCTTCTTCCTGCCCATTGCTGAGCAATGCTTTTCTTTGCTTCTTTTTTTCTTTTTCCACTTCAGAATCAGCCACGATGGGTTTTGAATGACTGACACCTTCTCCCTTCTCAGCCCTGGGAGCCGATTTGGTCAGGATTGTGGCAAACCGGTATTTCAGGTCCCTTTGGCAACCCCCAGTGCCCTGTCTCCTGAGGATTGAGCTTCTAAGGGACTACGAGGAGACAAGACTTCTGGGTGAGCATCCACACCTTCCTCTTTGTTTCTTTGCTGCCACATTCAGCATAGGTCGCTGTTTCAAAGAGAGGAGAGGTTGGTTGGGAGGAAAGGCTGTCCTGGAAGTTAGGAATGGCACATAAAAATGAACACACTATGCTGTGTTCCTGCTGCTAGGGGGAGAGGGAGCAACATGAAGATTCCTAGGAATGACAACTTACCGTTTTCAATTTTCACTCTTGTCATTGCTTGTCTTATGATGCAACCTTAGAGTAACACTTGCCACTGGACGTTGGGGTGCCTTTTTGGCCTGAGGCGTTTGTCAGCCATTGAATTAATCATCCCAGCTTTCCACTTGCACCAGAAGGTTTTGTCCCTGCTCGCAGCTGGGGATGAGCTGGAGGGGAGGGGACCTGTGCAGCCTATGCGCTATCTCAGAATTGCGGAGACAGTGCTGTGTTTAGTGTAGCATGTTTCATCTCTGCCTCTGGTTTCCTTTTTCCATGAAGAATTGCTTAAAAATTATGTATTTTTTTTTCAAAAAGGGCTTTGAACACAGCACCAGGAAGGTCTACATAGCTATCCACCCTTATTCCCGAGTTCAACTTTGGGATTTGTTTGGGGAAGGGGGTACAGAGGGATAAAGGCGTCAGGAGAAAGACGTTGGTCTTGGTGACTAACTCCAAACCACAGCCACTGACAAAAACAGTGATGTGCAAATTACTGATTTTTATTGGACACTTTGGGGAATATGGTTGTTTGTCAGGAAATGAAAGAGAATGTTTGTGCTTATAAAATTATATGGAAAATCAATGTGGTGTTAAGTGTATTTTTCAGTTATTTGAGTCAAGGACTGCTCTCTAGCCAATTCTAGCAAGCACTAAAGGAGACAGACTTCCTGAAGCCCAGCCAAGGGGCTGAACAGAAAGGCCAAGCTGTGGTTCATTGCTGTTCTCTGTCACTTGGGGAAATGCCTGGGGTGGGTGTGAAGGGACTTCTGGAGCCATGCAAAGTTGCAAATGTGGATGTTAGACCTTCATTATTAACAGCAATGCTCAGGACTGTGCTAAACAGAGCACTCTGAAGTCTAGACCTATTTCTGGTTTTCCTTTTCTTGTGCTCCAACCCAGGGATTCTAAGTACTGAGCCCCTGTCACAGGTGGGGTGATCCCTGCAGGAGCTGGGAATTCATAAAAGCATGCTGCAGGGGAGGAGAAATGGGAGAAAATGGAAGCCCCACCTTGGCTCAGTGGTTCAAGAGATGCCTGTCATTAGTAGAAGTGGGGTGTTTGGTGCTACTAAATGGACCTGTGGTTCTGTCTATCCCTGGGCCTTGGACAAGGATATGAAAGGAGAGTGTAGAACAGCCAGGGCCTCTGTCCCTTTGGAAAGCACTTGACACTGCACCCTTGCTGGGGGTCTTTGACATGAAAGAATTAGTAAGAGTAAGATGCTGAGCAATCTACACAGAGCTCTTAGAAGATGAAAAATTGACGGTCAAGAAGCTACCAACAAAACTCACCTGTGACTATAAATGTTTACCAATTGATAATGTGATTACTCTTAAGACACTGAATTGGAAGCCTACAGTCTTCACTGCCATTCCTTCACTGTGTAACCCAAGGCAAATCATTGGCTTCTCTGGGCTTTGCATCCCTTTGCCCATGTACTTTCTTTTCACTAGGTCTTGCTCTGTCGCCCAGGCTGGAGTGCAGTGGCACGATCTCGGCTCACTGCAACCTCCCCTTCCTGGATTCAAGCAGTTTCCCTGCCTCAGCCTCCAGAGTAGCTGAGATTACAGAAGCCTGCCACCACGCCTGGCTGATTTTTCTATTTTTAGTAGAGACGGGGTTTCACCATGTTGGCCAGGATGGTCTCGAACTCCTGACCCCAAGTGATCCACCCACTTCAGCCTCCCAAAGTGCTGGGATTACAAGCGTGAGCCACTGTGCCTGGCCTCCATGTACTTTCTTATAAGGAGCTTCTTAAGACCTTATTCCTCTAAATTCTGCGATTGTATGATGAGGGATTCTTATTGACTAGTGGAGATCACAGCTCAGTGGATAAAGATGGGGCCTAGACTGAGAGGGAGGCAAACTTTGTTTGTCGCTTACTAGGTGTATGTTGTAGGCAGGTCACTTAGCCTTCCTATGCTTCCGATTCCTCATTTGAAAAATAAGTTTTTGGTTAATGTGTTGGTTGATTGGTCTTTCTTCCATCAGTAGAGTTGTGGTGAGAATATAATACACAGTAGTACATGCCAAATAGTGAACACAGGGCCTCCACCACAGATACATGCTAGCTTTTGATGCTACAAAAGGGGGTAAAGAAAACTACTTTCTGTTAAGTACTCTTTTTTTTAACTCTTATTTTAGGTTTAGCGGTACAGGCGCAGGTTTGTTCTATAGGTAAATTGTGTGTCGTGGGGCTTTCACCACCCAGGTAATAAGCATAGTACCCGATAAGTAGTTTTTCGATCCTCTCCATCCTCCCTCCCTCCCTCCACCCTCAAGAAGGCCCCAGTGTCTGTTGTTCCCTTCTTTGTGTCCATGCGGACTCAGTGTTTAGCTCCAGCTTGTAAGTGAGAACATGTGGTATTTTGTTTCTGGTCCTGAGGAACACAACAGATTTTAACAGTGTCCTACTGCTGAGACTTACAGGAACGGTCACAGAAGTAAATAATAAATTCCAACTAATTATTATCAAAGACCAAAATGATCCCTTTGTAACTGCAGAGTAGATCCAATCAAGGACTACATTAAAAAGATAGGCACAGCAAAAAACCCAGAAAAACAAACAACAAACAAAAAAGCACTGGCATTCCACTTTTACCTTTTCCACTATGCACCAGTTTCATCATCTGTGAAACGGGGGAATAATGACCAAGAACTGTTGAAGAGTTACTTGTAATATCTACAAAAGAGCTTTCACACAGTGCTTGAGGCACTAGATAAATGGTGCCAGTTGTTATGCTGACATTATTTGAAATCCCTGATTTAGAAAATACAGATCAAAGTATAAACAAAACCTAACGCTGTTTTTAACATAACTTCCTTGAGACTTGGGTTCTGTTTTCTCCACAAGGAAGTTTCTCAGTGCCTGTCTTCTTTCATTTACTCATTCACTCATTGTTTTCTAAAGTGATGGGTGGAGATAACTGAAAATATTATCTAGATTTTACTCAAGTATTACAAATTTCTCAAGGCTTTAAATTGTTTTGCAAACACTATCCCCAAATGTTACTGCTCATTTCAGCAACAGAATCTCCTTGCCAGAGAGCAGCGAGATTTGGGGGTGAACTGTCTCTGGCTGACAAGACACAGCTGGCTGTGACTGTGAAGTATGGCAATTTTAGGCCCAAAGAAGTCTTACAAAGTATTTGATAATACAAATGAGAACCACAAATCCTTTAAAAATACAGGCCATGATTGGACTCATTCTCATTTCTATTAGTGTTGAAATAGATCCAATAAGATGCCTTCAGAGTCTCAAACTAATGGTTAGATTCTATGCCTCATTTCAAAGCCCAAGGATATGAGTTCCTGTGCATACAGATTAAGCCAGAGTTTCCAAAAAGAGAGTATAAGATGTTCTAAAATATTTTAAAATATACTTATCAAAGTTAGGTGATAAAAATACCTCTGCCTGGTACATTATTTTCAAATGCACTTGCAATAGTATTTGCTCATCAATTCTGTCCTGTGGATTTCTCTGTGAACCTCTAGTAGGAGTCGCTTCTTCCTTCATGTGCAAGGAGACAGTATTGTGTGCTTCCCCCAAACCCACTCACTCACTCACTCACTCAGTGAATTACAAATCCCTTATATTATGTTGATTTTTCCTCCAATGCAAAAACATTAAGGAACAACAGTTTAGGTTATTTCTTAGCTGGGTGTGGTGGCTCACACCTGTAATCCCAGCACTTTGGGAGGCTGAGGTGGATGGATCACTTGAAGCCAGGAGTTCGAGACCAGCCTGGCCATCATGGTGAGACTGCGTCTCTACTAAAAATACAAAAATTAGCCAGGCATGGTGGTGTATGCCTGTAATACCAGCCACTCAGGAGGCTGGGGCAAGAGAATCACTTGAACCTGGGAGGCAGAGGTTGCTGTGAGCTGAGATCGTGCCACTGCACTTCAGTCTGAGCAGCAGAGTGAGACTGTCTCAAAAAAAAAAAAAGTTATTTCTTTAGAAACAAAATATGTTATGATCTCAATTTTGAGGAGGAAATAGGACCAAAAACAGATAAATAAAAATACCATTCTAAGGGTAGAAATACTATAAAATTTGAATTGTGGTCATCTTTAACCCGGTAGAACTATCATTTTCTTATCTCTACTTTTCCATATTTTCTAAATTTTCCATGATATACAGACATTATATTTAAGAAAAATATTTTCATATTTTTAAAAGAATTGTTATATAAAGTAAAGGTGCTTTTTTAGAACAGCATGTTTCTACTCATCCAAATAGTAACTAACATTTCACTTTTGTGGTGGCAAATGTCTCATGTGCATCATACCTGACTTTTAAGCAAGTATTCAAAATGCATTTTACAGTTTACTACTTTCATGGTATGCTGACAATAACCAGGCACGCTCTGATTGGCTTAGCTTAACTTTAGCTCTGCGTTCAGGCTTAATTCTAGGAGGTTCATATCCCCAGACTCTGACTCAGCAGCTAAACTATGTGATGGACTCTTGTGTGCAGAGTTGTTCAGGGAAGGACTCTGTGTTTAGACTTTCTTGGTGGGCCTTCAACACAAGCTGCCCAGATATTTTTTTTCTTATTTATTAATAACATTTGTTGGAATTCTTTTCTGATTATTAAGGCAATGCACGTTCATTATAGAAAACATTGAAGTTAAATGGAAAGAAGAAAATAAAACACCCACAATACCGTATTTCCTCCACCAAGAAATAATCACTGTTGCACACTTATGAACTTCCTTCCTTTTTGTGGGTATGTTTATAGGAGACATTTTAAGCAGCTAAGATTATATTGTATATACGTGTGTGTGCCTATGTATGTATACATATGTCATGTTTTCTAATGTCATTACAACTATTTTTTACAACAATTTTTGTGCAAGCATAGTAATACATGTACCATTATTTAGTGAACCAATTCTTTTTCCTGGACATTTCAGTTCTCTACCATTCCAACTTTTGTTAATGTAAATAATGCTGTGATAAACATATATAATTAATGTTTCTGTCTTTGATTATTTCCTTAGCATAGATTACTAGAATTGGAATCAATAAGTCAAGGAACTTCAATATTTTAAAAACTTTTTATAGTCAAAGAAATGCAAAGTTGAACAGTAATGAGAGGTGAATTTGTGTATATCAAACTGAAAAAACATTTCTCACAATACAAACATTAGGAATTATTTTTCTTTTTCACCTTTGACATATTGATATACAAAAACTAGTTCTTTAATATTGTTTTAATTTTCATTTCTTTGATTATTAGTGAGATAAAACTCTTTCATATTTATTAGCTGTTTGTCTTTACTCTTTTATGAATTTTCTGTTTATGCCCTTTGTCCATTTTCCTACTGATTTTTTCATCATTTCATAAAAGATCAATCTTTATGAAAGATATTAGGTCTTTGCCACTCTATTAAAAAATATTTTCTCAGTGTTATTTGCCTTTTATTTTTTAATGAATGTTTTGGTACACAGAAATTTAAGCCTTACATAGTCAATCTATTAGTATCTTTCATGACGTTTTCTTCCACTTATCATCCTTAGAAGTACCTCCTTATTCAGAGATCAGAAACTCACTTTCAGCATTTTTGAGTTTGTTTGTTTGTAATATTAAAATAGGGTGTGACCTGTGGCAAGGGACAAAATTCTGTGAATTTTGTCAAGTAACTAGGGCTTCAAGAGGCTTTTTCTACCTCTTGCGTCATTAGAAGAAACTGAGCATTGGCTTTCCATGGTGCCCAGTGGGTCTGGAGATACAGCCACAGGACAGAGTAGCAAGCTGGGATCTGCTAAAAATCCAGAACAGGAATTTTTTTTAAGTAAGTAGGCATGGGGGTTTCAACCATCATGTAGCAAGTGTAATTCTAAATGTTAGTGACTGGGAAGTCCCATGGCAGCAGGGCCTCCGCAGAAGCGGGTCCTAAAAAGTAAGTCTGAGAAAGTATGTCTGTGTGTTCTCCTTCAGTGAGAAAGGAGAAACGTGGCTGTGGTCTCAGGTGGCAGATATGAAATTAAATGATTCTGAATTAGAGCTTTGCTCTGGGTCACATCTGACAACTCGATTTTCCTCTGTCATTTTGAGGCAATGGTTTTTAGCTCGGAGCTCTGTCAACAGTGAATTCTGCATAGAGGAAGAGATCAGAGTCCCAGACCAGTAGATTAGAGGGAGGTGGTAGAAAGAATACGGGCTTTGGAGCTCTACAGACCAGAGTCTAACACTTTGCTCTGCCAGCTCCTAGCCATGTGGCTTTGAGCCTTAGTTTCCTTTCCTATAAGTTGGAGACAATCAGAGTCAGCCTTCGTGGTTACTGCGAACAGTACAATGCCTCACATATAGCGTACTCTCAACGCATGGGTGCTTTGAAAACTAATTGATTTGAGAGTGTCTTGTGAGTCCTAGGTTAAAAAAGCAGAGGATCGTGTTTGCCAGTCCACCCAAGAGGGTTCTCATGTGCCACCAAACTACAGGGACTTAATTTCTCCAAGATAAAAATCAAGAGACCTGATTTTGGCCTGAAAAAGGATTTGTTTGCTTCAAATTGATGAACTTATATGAAAATCTAACAATGGTTTAAAGGTAGAATTATATCCAGTTGTACATTTAATAAAATAATTGAAAAAAGTAAAATTACAGGAAAAAAAGAAGTGTCCCAGAAAATCAGGCATGCCTTCATACACAGCATTCAGTGCCTTTCACATTGGAAACTCTTCAAACCTTCTTAGAAGGTAGCCCTGTTTTTAATTGACCTGCATATTATCTGAGTATAGCTTGCACATGTGATAATACTGATTCAATAAGTTGCTATAAAGAGTTACTTTATTTTGGGAGGCATTTATTATCACTTCCTTAAACTTATGTTTAAAAATCTCTGTGGCTTTATATATTAGGTAGAATTAAATAAGAATAAAATAATGGCAAAGCTAAACTGCAGCTCTTTATTGAGTAGCTAGCTAGGCACCAGGCACTGTGCTAGTTCCTGAGACAGAAAAAGGAGGGTGTGGAGATGGTAGCAGGAAGGGAGTACAATGGCACCAAATCCATCAGCTTTGCCATTGGGAGTTCAGTTATTGGGGAGAAACATATAAATGTGAATATCTCAATGGTGATGTCAGATCCAAGTAAAACTTCAATCCCTCCACCTCCTTTTGAGCACTTTAAGAAATAGCATTATTACCCTTAAGTATTTATGAATTTGAATTATATGACACATGTGAGAGGCAGTACATAAATTTAAAAACCCAAATCCAAGACCTTTTGAGTCACCGCCTCAAGGTTTAGATCTTTGAAAGTACCAGAACTTCAGAGTGTCAAAGAAGGAAGCCATAGGGATGGTACCCAGGTCAGCCCCCTTACTCTATTAATGCAGGAGCCAGGGTGCCCGGGAAGTCTCTGTCCCCAGACTCCCAGTGCTCCTCACTCCAATCCTGGGAAGAGCACCCTTGATACCCATATGCCTGCAGCAAGTGGGTGGGGAGGCTGTGAAGAGCCGAGACCTGAACTCCACCCGTTCACTCTGTGTAACCTACAAGAAGTTACATGTCCTCTCAGATCCTGAGTTTTGTCATTTGAAAACAGGGATAATAAAAATCCCTGAAGACAGACATCCAGGGATGCTGGGAGGAACAAATGAGAGGATGTCTGTGAGAGATCCTTGAGAAGAGAGCTGCAAACGCACGTACACTTAAGGCATTGTTAAAACGACAAAGCAGGGGATAGGGTCCTTGGCACACATCAAATACTCTGGTTTCAAATTATCCATGAGTCCTTCCAAGTCATGCAAAAGCATCTAGTTTTTTTATGTTTCTGTGCATTTCTAAATAGCAAATGAGGTAGACGAAGCTCCTATGTGGTTGACAGATCTTTACCTGATGCAGTAGACCAGCGCCATAAACAAATTTGAGTCTAAATAAAGGGAAAAGTATCATTTGAAGGAGGAAAAAAATGGATATTTCTTAGAACACTAAAGATATATGTCACATTGTTTCCACGCCCTTGGCAGCTGGAGAAGCCCTTTGTTCATCTGAGAATAGAATAATGTATTATGTATAGGTTTACTCATAAAATTAGCATGTTAGGCATACTAAGTTTAAAGGTGCCATCTATTCACACAGTGTTTACACATTTAGTAATTTAATTTACTTTAAAAAATCTTCAGTGTGGTCACGAACACCTGAAGGAAGTCCTCAGCTCCTTGTCTGTGGCCATTTGGGAGCAGTTTGCAGAAACCTGAGCCCACCAGAAAGCGCCAGCATTATAGGAAAAAAAAAAAAAAAAAAAGCCTGGATCTTCTGGATTTTGTGTTCTCACAAGTGTCAAGCAGATTCAGAAATCACTGATTTTAACAAATGTTGAAGTGGGGGTAAAGTGGAAGAAAAAACGTCTTTTCTGGACACAACTTTTGCCACATGGAATCTAGTCCAATCAACCTCGCTCAGAAATATATGTTTCTTCCAACACATCGTTTCAATTCATACTTCCACCATCCCTATCCCACCCTCATCAGAAAATCTAGCAGCATAGAAATGCTTCCATATGCTAGAGGCTGGGTTCCCCAATTTTGCTGAGGGGGAATGAAGAAAAATGTAGTTGAGTAGCCAGCTTGCATAGAGTAGTAAACACTTTGTTGCAGCACATATAGATTGAGTAATAGCAGCCCTCGGAGTTCACCATAAATAATTTTGCAAGCCTGCAGGCCTCAGCTCACTGCTTATTGAGGTTTTGCCACAAAATGGCCTATTAGCATGGATTTAATTATAATTTACATAGATCATGGAAATAATCCTCGACCATGAAAATAAGGCTCAATGATTCTGAATTTAGAAATATTTAAACTGGGAGTCCACGTATGGCGGACAGTTTGGCATCAGAAACACTGGAATCTAGTCTCTGCTCTCTGAATCTAGCTAATTGAGTGATCTTGGACCAGCCACCACATCCCTCTGGGTCTCAATTTTATCAATGAATTGTGGAGATAATAGTAAAAATATCTACATCACAGAATTAAATGAAATTGAGTCAGCAAAAAGCACTTGGCCACCTGTCCAAGATTAAACAGATATCTATGCTGTTGTTGTTATAAAGCGGAGAGTCCACAAGTACAGTGCAGAGAACTAGCTTTAGAGCCAGACTTTCTGACAGTCACTCTTGATTCCAGTTCCTTGTGTTACATTCAGATTTTCTGGCTCTTGGCTTCTGTTTTGTCATCTGTAATATTGGGTCATCAACAACTCCTATTTCACATTGCTGAGATATGCATATGGAAGAATCTGCTAACTGTGAACCACTCCAAAGGGACCATGTCTACATTTGCTCTACATGGATCCTCATTCCTTAGCACAGTCATTGGTATGTTGTAAATACACCACAAATATATATGTACACACACACACACATATACATATACATATGATGATTGTTATGTTACATATTGTCTCAGAACTCAGGGCAGGGTCAGGTAATATGTTGTTTCCAACTGTAAATCTCTCCAATTCAGGATTAGGCAAGTTATTACTTGTTTTATCTCTCAATGGCTGTTTCTTCATTTCTTTTCCACGCTCAGATTTGGAAATGTAATCAGAGAGGGGAGGGAATACTGTTCCATGCCAGCCTCATGATTTGCCCAGACATACAGCTACTGAGTAGTTCAGACAGAAGTGGAACTCAGGTCAGGTTAACACAAAACTCTCCTCTTTTCTTCTTTCATGAATGCATTTAACAACCTGAAAGTTCAACTCTTGCCAGAGGAAGCCCAACACAGAGTAGGTGCCAGAACTGGCTGCCTTCATTTATGAGCACAGTGCCCACTGGAGGCAAAAATGAACACTACTCTTGGATTTCAGTACTCTGGCTTACTCTAGATAGTTAGGAATTATAATCATGCATTATTTTGGTTGGTTGTAGGTAAACAATTCTCCGTGGCCCAGTCTTGGGAAATTATTTTAGGGAAAATTCAAATACCTGTCTTAAACATCTGAATCATTCTACTGCAATAATTTTCTAATAAAAATATTTATTGTTAGAAAAAATTTACTAAGCCCCGCCCCTGCACTTAACAAAATCTGTGACAAGTCTTCTAAATAGATGCTGTTCTCAATTTGATACTTCCAAAGACATCTTAAGAGGAAATAATCAAATCACCAAACTTCCTCCAGCTCTACCCTCTGGCAAATAGATTCCATTTTTTCCCCTTTTACCCCCAGCCTTAGATATATTTGTTGATCTAACTAGCAAAGTCAAAATAGTTCTTTTCTTTAGATAGCTCTGCTAGCTTCACTAGGAAAGCATGTTTGGGAAGTTTCTACATTAGCCATTGGTTTTCTTCTACAGGAGATAAAAAGAAAATTCATTTATTGTCACACGTGGGTTTTCACTTTAAAGTGTGCTGCAAGCAACTGAACATCATTTCATTTTATCTAATTAATGGCTACCATGGGTTAAGTACAGCATTCTGCTTAGAATTCTGTGCATAGGATAATTACTACAGATACATATACAAAATGTTATTGATACATATAGTAATGGGAGTTTTTATAACATTATGCTTTTAAAGCCTTTTAGGAATACCATCATCATGTCTAGTAAAGAGCAGTGTGAAATTAGAATTTTAAAATGCTAATATGGGTATCAAATAAAGCTGAGCATTAACCCTTGTCCATGGCAGATAATATTAGATTCATCGTTATCCTACTGTTCTACCTTGACTAGATTTGTTCACGTGTCTCAAAATTTATTTATTAAGCATGTGCTAGGCATTAGACACACAGTAGTCAATAAGACAGGCATCTGCCTTCCTGAAGTTTGTGGAACTGCAGGGAAGACTAATATTGAATAAGCAGCTACTGGCAATGCTGAATGTTATTTTCTTTAAAGGCAAGTATAACAGTCAAAATTAAATATTCTCTTTTTCTGAGGCTGTTACAAATACCATTTTCTGGACATATGCTCTTTCTTTGCCTAGAATGTCTGGCTTGGCTTCCCTGTGAAAGGAATCTTGGAGACAAACATGTTGTCCCATGTGTTCCCTGACCCCCAAAGCAGAATTAGGGTCTTTGCTGCGCTGTGTTCCCAGAACATGATTCAAGCCCTTTTATTAAGAGGCTGTTTAGTGCCTTCTAAGGGATTTGGCCCTGAAGTCAGGCTCCTTGGATTTGAATCAAAGCTCTTCCACTTACTAGCTGTGTGGCCTTAAATAATTAAATTAGCCTCTGGCCTCCACTTCCCCATCTGCAAAATGGAAATTTATAATAGCATATAACCCTTAAGATTGTTGAGAGGACTAAATAAATTCATCAACTAAAAAGCACTTAAAACAATGCTCAGCATGAGTATATGCTTAATAAGTGTTGGCTCTTGCTATCATACCACTAATTAATACTTTATATTTAGATTGGAATTATGTGCTTAACATGAGACCCTCAATTTACTCATCCCTCCATTTCTAGCACTTAGCACAGGGTTTGGCACACAGTAGGTGCTCATATAATATTTGCTAAATTACTGCAATTATGGTGAATCCTCATAACCATGATGCACAGGGCCCAGATCAAGGAAACTTGGGTCAATGCCATTCTAGGAACTTGGCTTATGCCCCACATATGATTTTGTTCCATTTCTTGGTGAATTACCAGTAAGAGGAAAAAAAGTGTGTGTAACTTTTGGACAATCTCTTGATGTGCTCCTTGGCTCTTTTATTTAAATGCATGTTCTCCTTGGGTTCCTTGGATACCATAGAAAATAACTGACATTTCTTTAGATTCAGTCAACACATTCTTTGAATGAACAAACAATATCATGCCTCTCTTATTTTAATTATGCCAAGCTGCATGTATGAGAGTCCTACAACACAATGCAATTTTATTTTGTCAAGTGCCTTTCATCTCAAGCTGCATCCCTGGCATTCAAGTTAAATAATAAATTATACAGCACAAGGTGTTTAGGGAGGAGGAGAGTTAAAGGACCAAAACAAAGGAGGAAAGCTATGAGAACAGAGGACCTATAATCAGATTTTTCAGGACCTCCAGCTCTCCGTCCAGTTGTGATTGTTCAGTAACGTTTCAGACAGAATAACTGGAATGGGGATGTGGTTTAGCAAATGGCTTAAACAATGGTTTCGATTTCATGGTGATGACACAGTTGCACTGTATTTGTCTTGCTGCTTTGGAGCTCTTTATGTACCATGCAGCGCTTTCTATTTAGAAGAACATGTCTCAACAGACAAAATGTTGTTCCCCCTCTGTGTTGTCAGAAGAGAATTGAAATGGCAGTGGAGAGTTCTGATGGGTACTGCAGAGTCCATTCATGTCTGAGAGTAAGAGAATGAGAGATCTGATACTGAAATAATGAGAATTAACATTTATTGATACTCACTGCATGCCAGGCATTATTGTATGTGCTCCAAATACTTTATTTCAGGGGGTTAGCAAACTATGACCCATAGGCCAAATCCACCTGCAGCCTGTTTTTGTACAGCTTGAGAGCTAAGAATGTTTGCATTTTTAGAAGATTGTTTAAAAAAAGGAGAGAAGAGAAATAATAGATAGAAGAAGAATATGTAACACAGATCTTATATGGCCTGCAAAGCCTAAAATATTTACTTTCTCTTTTTTTACAGAAAAGGCTGCTGATCCCTGCTCTGTCTCATTAATACAGCCCATGCAATGATGTGAAAATTTTATTATTCCCATTCTATAATTTGGATACTGAGTCTTAAAAAGGATAAGTACTCCCCTGATATTACACAGCTCGTCAGTATGATAGCTGTCCAGGGATCACAAACTCAAATACTTATAGGACTTGAGTAATATAAATGAATAATGTGGAACCAGTAGGAGCTGTGACAGTGCAGAGGGCACATCCCCCTTTTAAAAAAGATTGCCGCAGTGCAGCTCAGCCAATAGTGGCTTTGTAGTAATGGTTGACCCATGTTGCCTAGATTTTCTGATCTTTCAAGAAAAGTCAGAAAACCAGATTTTTAGGTAAAATCTCCTAATTTTTAAATGTTAGTAACTGATTGAAAAATTTTAAAATACTCTATTGATTAAGCAAAGCATGTGTGTAGACTGAATGAAGCCCAAGAGCCTCTAGTTTGAAGCCTTTATTATTATTAATTCAGCTGGTATAACGCCTTCACTTTACAGTGAGAAAACTAAAGAGTTGAAAGGAAGGGTGACATTTAAGTAAGATTACAGGGCTAGTGATTGGGGAGCCTAAGCTATTTGCCTTTACATTTCATTTATTTGTTTATTTTTAATCAATTAATTATTATTTTGAGACAGAGTCTTCCTCTGTTGCCCAGGCTGGAGTACAGAGGCATGATCTCAGCTCACTGCAGCCTCCACTTCCTGAGTTCAAGTGATTCTTGTGCCTTAGCCTCCCAAGTAGCTGGGATTACAGGTGTGTGCCACCATGCCTGGCTAATTATTATTATTATTATTATTATTATTATTTGTGAGACAGAGTCTTGCTCTGTACCCCAGGTTGGAGTGCAATGGTGTGATCTGGGCTCACTACAACCTCCATCTCCTGGGTTCAAGCAATTCTCCCACCTCCGCCTCCCGAGTAACTGGGATTACAGTCACCACCTATCAAGCCTGGCTAATTTTTGTATTTTTGTAGAGATGGGATTTCACCATGTTGGCCAGGCTGGTCTTGAACTCCTGACCTCAGGTGATCCGCCGCCTTGGGCTCCCAAAGTGCTGGAATTACAGGTATGAGTCACTGTGCCCGACCTGGCTTTACATTTTAACTCTCTATTGAGCACTGCTCTAATTTCTATTTAGTAGAACAGATGTTTGGTAAGTAGGAATAATTTCTTATAGACTTATCTAAACCACTAGGTGCTATTAGAAGATAACAGAACATCACATAGAATTGGAAGGTACACATTGAAGGTCATCTAGAGCCTCTTTCTCCTTATAGTTTTGGAACAATCAGAGAGGGTTGCTAAAACGCCTAAGGTCACACAGCTAAGTTGGGGCAGAAGTGGGTCTCCCACCTCAGACTCAGCTTTATTCCAGTAGTTTCCCTTGCCTCATTATGAACTCTGAATCTTTGAAGTGCCTCTCCAATGTCTCCTTTCCTATGCCTTGTGTCATACCCAGAATATGGTTCTAGTTGAGCCTAAGCTGAGATTCACCCCTCCCACCCAAGTTGGAAGTTGGCCTGAGTTAACTTGCTTTCAGGGTGGTGAATTCTAAGAGAGCTGAAGCAGAGGCTAGTGAGAGAAAAAGGGAGGCAGGACGACAGCATTTTTTCAGCTAGTGAGAGAAAAAGGGAGGCAGGAAGACAGCATATTTTCCCAGGACAGTAAGGCTACAGGCAGCAGCTGACAGCGCTGTGTTCACAAGGGAACCTGTGAGATCGAGAGCACAAGTAATGCTGCCTGGGGCCCAGGCAGCCCTGAGTGGAAGAGGGGCTTCTTGTTTTTTTTGCAGTGAACACAGCACAACCCTGCTGAGGGCTGGAGGGAAGGAACTCGATGTCTTTCCACACCTTAAGGCTCTTGCATATTTCAGAATACCCAGAGTTAAAACTCCAGGCATGGTGTGCTCAGAGAAGGCCGTAGAAGCAGGTAACAGTGAGGGTCTACCTTTGACTTCAAAGGTGGTGGAAAGTAGCGAGGATCTTGCAGTCAAAGCAACAGAGAAGGCTAAGTGTGTGAGACATGCCTGGGCTCCTGGGGAGAGTGTGCAGTAGGAGAAATGATTTCTGAGGTTCTGTTTATGCATATTATGCACATAGGGCAGGACGACAGTGTGATGGGTACCATCACTGTTCTTGTGGTCCCATTTGTACCTGGGACAAATTAGGTTCCATATGATGTGGCCAGCATAGAGAGTACAGTCTGGGCACTACTCGAAGTGTGGTCCTGGGACCAGCAGCATCAGCATCACCTGGGAGCTTGTTAGAAACGCAGAATTGCAGCCCCACACCAGAGCTACTGAGCCAGAGCTGCGCTGTGTAACAGGATCCCCTGGTGATTTGTGATGACAGTAAGGTTTGAGAAGCTCTGGCCTCGGTATTAGGAGTAACAGCTCTAAAGCAAACTGTGGGTTCTAATCTAAGACCTGCCACATCTTTGTTGTGTGATATTGACCAAGTGATTTAACATCACCATACCTCAATTTGCTCATTTCTAAAATGAAGATAATAATGGTTTTTATTTATAGTGTTGTCGTGATGCTTAATTGAGATAACCTGTAAAGCACAGTAATTGAGGTACAATAAGCGCTTAGTAAATATTAGCTACTATCATCAATTATTACTTTCTGCAATCCAGGACTTCTTACCGAAGCATTTGTAGAAGAGGATTTTCTAGTTCCCTACTGTTGCCTTACCACTTCCCTTAGTAACTCAATGAGCTGTCCACCCCAACACAGTCTGCCAGTAATTATAATATTAAAAACAGCATAGCTGCTATTTATTGATATTCTTCAAATTATTAGAATCTAAAACTACAGATCAAACATCATCCCAGTTATCCTTACAATAACCAGTTAGGCAGATGTTATTAACTATATTTTAAAGATGATGCCACTCTGGCTCCCGGATTCATCTATAATCCTGTAAACAGTGGAGCCACAGTGCTTCTCAGAGAAAGAGCTCAAGACCCTTGTATGGGTTGAATACCTCTTAAAGTACTGGCCTGGAAGAAGAGTTTGAACTTCAGTTACACACAGAAGAAGAAACACACTTCTACCCCCGTTCTTTCCCTAACACCTACTAAAATGACAGAGAAATGATAAGAAAGCAGAAAACTACAAAGGAAAAAAGAACCAAAGAGAAGACAATAGCATTTTGGAACTATAAAGCAGATGGACAAGAAATAATTGACAGGCAGACCTGAGAAAGTGAAACCTAAGCTATCAGTGGAAAACATCCAGAAGGGGTCTGATTTTCATTGCAGAGCACTAGGAAACCTCAGAAATGGGAAGTCTCAGGCATTTCTGAAAGTAGGGGCCTGGGTGGGGTTGGAAAAAAGGAAAATTGGTTGTTTGTCTTAAGGTTCCCTTCTCCGTTTTGTTTTCCTGAGTGCCTGCACTGTCAACCCCCAAGGAGAGGACTGGAGATTTACTGACTATGGTAAGTGAGCCTGAGAAAGTCTGGACTTCTGGAAAACAGCTCAGCTAAAGGTAGATATACTGTGCTTAAAAAAAGGAACAGGAGAAGTAAATGAAATCTGTATAGAAGTGGTGAGACTATCTCCCAATGGTGATAGTCTCAGCTACTCAGGAAACTGAGGAGCGGGGGAATCACTTGAGCTGGGAAGGTGGAGGCTACAGTGAACTGTGACCACACCACTGCACTCCAGCCTGGGCAACAGAGCAAGACCTCATTTCAAAAACAAAACAAAAAACTAAAACAAGCTTCTGAAAATTAAAAATATGACAGCAGAAATAAAAATGTCTACAGAAGGATTGGTAGGCAAAGCTGAGAAAATCTCCCAAAAGTAAAACAAAGAGACAAAAATGTAGAAAATAGGAAAGAGAAGATTAAAAAATTAGGAACAGTCTGAGAGGTTCAATATCTTATTCAATATCTGAATAAGATGACTTTGGAACTAGAGAACAAAGAAATTATCAATGAAATAAACAAATTTCTCAGAGTTTCTAGAGTAGAAGAACTCAGCCACAGTTCAGCACATTGGATGAAGGAAGACCCACACCGATTCTCATATAATTTTGAACCCTGGGAAAAGGAGACCATCCTAAAAATTTGCAGAGAGCAGGAAAAATAAAAAGGCCACCCAAAGAGGAGAAAGAGACAAAATTCCGTCAGTTTTAATAAGCAACACTGAAAGCAAGAGACAATAAAACCATCAAGGTCATTAAAATAATAAAGAATGTACTTTCAATCTAGAATTCTATAACCAGCCAAAGCAGGTCTCAAAAACTTTACCTTCCATACACTTGTTCTCAGCATAAAGAGGAAAAAAACAAAGAGGAAGATACAGGATCCTGGAAACAAAAGGTACAAATACAAGAGAGAGATCCAATAAAATCCCTAGGAATACGGTGGCAAGGGATCCTAAAACAAGAACTATGCAGCAGGACTAGAAAGTAAGGAGCCTATATTGGGAACAGTTTAGACAAAAGGAAATAAAATTTCTGTGAGAAAGGGAAGGGGAAGAGAGGGGAGGGGATGGTAAGGGAGGGGAGGGGAGGAGATAGATTGATATATTGCAATGTACTGAGAGAAGATTTATAATTTGGTAGTTTGGGGATGAAATAGCGATAGGTACCTAAAACACTAAGCAAATATGAAAGGAAAAGAGGCAATTATTAACTCAAGGGAAAACAAAAATTAAAACAATATAGTACATAATAGTACACTACATGGCTTAGTTGAGAGTAATTTTTCACACATAATAATGACAATACTAACATTAAGAAAAATTCTGATGTAAGTGCATTGAAGATATAGGGAAAACGGAAGTGTCTATAAAGAGGAAAAAGTTAAATGATCATCTTCAATAGTAGGAAGTATACTGATAGTTTCTAACAATTAAAGAATCAAGAATATAGTAGAAGCAGAATATTTAGAAATATGGAAATAAAATTTAGAAGAAACAGCTCAAATAGTTAAAATGGTTGCCTTGGGGGAGAGGGAATATTAGGTGTAGTTGGATGGTGAATTGTAGGTCAGTGGACTCTGTTTTGCATTAAATCCTTGTGTGATATTTAGCTTTTAAAATTATGTTTATGAATAACTTTGACAAAAATAAAGTTGAAAAAGAAGTACTGGCATTTTGGGCCTCCAAGTCTTATGTTGAAGAAAGAGGGCTCTAAGGATAGCAATGGAAGTAGCAGGCAGAACATTACTGGGTCTTCTTGTCTTCCTGAAAAACGAGAGAAAACATAGTAAGAATCATCTACAGATAGAGAGGTAAGGGAGAGAACACTGACCAAATCAGGAGCCCTGAGTTCTAGCCCTGATTCCATCATATGTGATCCTTTCAAACCTCAATTTTCTTATCTATAAAACAGTATTTCTATTCGATCTTCCTCACAATGCTGTTGTGATGATCATGAAAGATAATAGATGTAAAATGCTTTGTAAATTGTAAAGCACTCCACAGATGTAATGGATTATCATTATTCTACCTACGTATAAGATTGGCAGACAGTTTACTATATTATAATTTATACCATCTGGCTTATTTTTGTTTTTTTTAGCAAAACTTTTCTTATAGCAAAAATAAAATGAATTCCTTATGGAAATGTTTAAATACTAAAAAGCAAAAAAAAAAAGAAACTAAAAATTCATTTTAATCTTATTAAGAAATAACTACTGGTATTATACATTTGATATATATATAAGATTATTTTCCACTGAAATATATATTATGACTATTTCCCCAAATTACATATTTTTCTACAGCATCATTTATTATTTGTGACGGAAGAAAGGAGCAATAGATAGAAGACTGATAGGTTAAGTAAAAACTGAGTTATAAGTTTTGTATAAACTCATAGCAAATTTTCTTTTCAAAAAATTACATATATCCTAGCCATTCCAATAGAGAAAGGCTAGAAACAATACCAACCCAGTGGCGATGAGCAACTCCTAGTAACAAGACTGTGGTTTCTAAAAACCATTTCCCATTTAAAAAGAAAGGAGGAGGTCCTGGACAATTTCACGTCTGGCTTAGGAAAGATATAAGATTAGCCTAGAACATCTTTTCCAGAAAGAAAGAAAGAAGGCTATCAAACACTTGAGAATCAATATGAAGATGTTTGCCACAGACCAAAGATGGGACAATTTGGACATCAATATATAAATGAAAATATATTAAACATATTTAAATACATGAGCTCATTACTGATTTATAAAATAGAAACACACACACACATTGCTTGCCTCTGGAAGATTCTTTTTTTTTTTGAATGAATGAATGTCTGTTTTTATTATTATTTTGGGGGTGGGAGAACAGAGTTGACCTTCCTATAGACTGGTGGCTCTCAGCTGGGGTGATTTTACCCCCCAGAGGGGACATTTGGCAATGTTGGAAGACATTTTTGTTTGTCATAATTTGGGTAAGGGGGTGCTACTGGCATGTAGTGAGTAGAGGCCAGGGATGCTGCCGAAAGTTCTACCACATGCCTGAGAGTGGCCGACAATAAATCGTCAGGTCCAAAATGTCCATAATTGTCAGGACCAAAATGTCCAGCTGAGGTGAGAAACACTGCTGTAAAGAGACAGTGAGAAATATGATTGGAGGAGGAGGAGCACACCTTATACCACACCTTTAACGTCCCACAAGTATTTTGGATTATTCTACAGGCCGTTAGAAAGCCAGTGAAGGTTTTTGAGTAGAGAGGATGATGAAGGTCATGTTTAGGAGGATTAATCTGGCTGTTGTATGCAGGATTCATTAACAGGTGGGTGGGACCACCTCTGGAAGATTCTAAGGAACCAACTCGTTCTTTGGAAATCTGGCAAATAAAATGAAAAAATCAAACATTTATCCTGTCCTTTTGGGTAACCAAATAGTTGATGAGAGGAAGTTTCTTTTTATTGAAGTATTCCTGTTAAAAGTAAGGAAGCAATGATAGAATATCATCAGTTTTCAAACTCTAGTGAGATGATGAATTTAGGAAATGAGCGTCAAAGGCTGCTAACAATACAAAGACTTGTGAAAGTACACAGTACAATCTATAAAGCAGTCTTGCAAAAAAAATTAACTCTGAATTGGATTGAGCCTCTAGAATAAATTACAAGTTTACAGGAAATATAAGACATAGAAGAACATGTTAAACCACACTAGAAGGCTGCAGTCAATAACCTGGATTGCAGGAAACTCTACAGGACAAACAACCCAATCTCTTTAAAAGTAATGTACAATGGGTGCAGCGCACCAGCATGACACATGTATACATATGTAACTAACCTGCACATTGTGCACATGTACCCTAAAACTTAAAGTATAATAATAATAAAAAAATAAAAAAATAAAAAATAAAAACTAGACAGAAGCATTCTCAGAAAAAAAAAAGTAATGTATAAGCAGGGAAAAGAATAGATGGCTGAAAACCTATAGATAGAGACTTAAGAGATAAATCAACCAGTTGTAACACATGGAGTTTGTTTGGATCCTGATGCAAACAAACGAAAAAAAGAGAAATTTATGAAACAATCAGGGAAATTCCTTCAAAATAATGGGGGTAGGGAAGGGTGTAGATAAAACAAGATTGGACATGAATTGACAATAATTGAAGCTAAATAATTGCTATAATCAATTTATGGATTTTTTTATTTTGGGGGAAATTTTTCATAATACATTAAAGAAAGGTCACAAAAATATTATGACTCCTTTCCAGATTCATTAAAAATTCTTCTATAACATGATCTATAATGACTGTATAATACTTCATCATACAATGGTGTACCATAATACATTTGATCATTTAGTAGTTTCTTGACATTTAAATTGTTCCCAATTGGCCTCTATTGCTACTAACACTGATGAAACCCCTTTATATAATTTTGGGGGTCCACCCATCATTATTTTCCATGAATTAACTTCATTAAATGTAGACATAGATACCTAGGTCAAAAGCTCCACACAATAAAAGGTTTTGAGTGTATATTGCCATATTATTTTTTGGAAAGATTGTACCAATATATACCCAATTGGCGGTGTAGGTAAAGTTAACTGTTTTCTGTACGTGTTATTCTTCTCTTACATTTTCTCATTTGATAAGCAAAAACAAAACAGAAAAACTCAATGTTTTTGTTTCTTGCATTTCTTGGAGTTATTAATGATTTAAATATATGTTACATGCCTAGCTATATATGTTTATGGTAAATTAGCTTTTTATGTCCTTTGTGCTTTTTTTTTTTTTTTAAGACAGTCTCACTCCATCACCCAGGCTGGAGTGCAGTGGTGCGATCTTGGCTCACTGCAACCATCACCTCCCACCGGTGATTCTCTTGCCTCAGCCTCCTCAGTAGCTGGGATTACAGGCGCCTGCCACCATGCCTGGCTAATTTTTCTATTTTTAGTAGAGACAGGGTTTTCTTTGTGCACTTTTTTCTTATAAATTCATAAGACCTTATTATATATTAAGAACAGTAGCACATTTTCATGTATGTTTCAAATACTTCCCCCAGAATTTTGTTCTTTGTTGATTTTTATCTTGGATTTTAAAATATACAAACATTTTATTTTTTTATACACTGACATTTTTCTTTACAATATCTTCTTTATCATCTTACATTTTAAAAGGTCTTCCTTCTTCACATCCAAAATCATATACATTGTCACCTATGTTTTCTTTTCATATTTTCCTTTTTTACATTCAGTGTGAACATTTTTAAAGACATACTATAGCCCTCTCCCAATGGTTTGTCAGTTACCTCAATACATCAATTAAAATGTGTATCTTGTGAAACTAATTTGAAACTTCAATTTCCTCTGGGTTACTTTAATAGTCAACAGACTTGATAGTGATAATATAATTTAACTTTTGTGAGCAGCTACTATGTGTCTTACCTTGTTTACTTGCTTGAGATTTATTTAAGTAAATATATCATAATCACTGTGATCTCTGTGATTAAATTCATATGCTATGTCTATATAATAAAATAGTATGCAACTTAGTACAGCCATTATGAAAAACAGTGTTAAAAGAAAAACTTTAAATTTAAAGGAGTTTAATTGAGCAATGAATGATTTGCAAATCGGGCAGGCCCCAGAATCACAGCAGATTCAGAGAGACTGCATAGGTGCCTCGTGGTCAGAACAAATTTATAGACCAAAAAAAGGGAAGTGACCTACAGAAATCAGAAGTGAGGTACAGAAACAGCTGGATTGGTTACAGTTTTGAGTTTGTCTTATTTGAACACAGTTTGAACATTCAGCTGTGTATGAGTGGTTGAAGTGTGGCTGCTGGGATTTGCCAAGACTCAGCTATTGCTATAGGCGCTTACTCCTAAGTTAGGCTTTCAATCTTGTCTACCTGTTAAGTTAGGTTATGTTCGTCCATGAGGACTCAAATATAGAGGTATGGAGTCCTTCTCAGACCATATTTAGCTTGCGTTGACAACAGTATGGAGGTTTCTCAACAAAACTAAAAATAGAATTACCATATGATCCAGCAATCCCACTACTGGGTATTTCTCCAAAGAAAAAGAAATCAGCATATCAAATGAATGCCTGCACCCCCATGTGTATTGCAGCACTATTCACAATAGCCAAAACATGAAATCAACTTATCTCTCCATCCACAGATGAACAGGTAAAGAAAATGTGGTATATATACACAATGGAATACTATTCAGTCATAAAAAAGAATGAAATCCTGTCATTTAGCAGCAATGTGGATGGAACTGGAGATCATTATGTTAAGTAAAATAAACCAGGCCCAGAAAAACAAATGTCTCATGTTCTCATTCATATGTAGGAACTAAAAAAATGATCTCGTGGAGGCAGAAAGTAGAACAATAGTTACTAGAGTCTGGGAAGCATTGGAGGTTGGGGTGAAGAGAGGCTGGTTGATAGATACAAACATACGGTTAGATAGAAGTAATAAATTCCAGTGCTTCATAGCACAGTAGGGTGGCTATAGTAAACCATAATTTCGTGTAGATTTCTTTTCTTTTCTGTTTTTTGAGACAGAGTCTCACTCAGTTGCCCAGACTGGAGTGCAGAGGCATGATCTCAGCTCACTGCATTATCTGCCTCCCTCAAGCAATTCTCCTGCCTCAGCCTCCTGAGTAGCTGGGACTACAGGCACCCACCACCACGCCTAGCTAATTTTTTTATTTTTAGTAGAGATGGGGTTTTGCCATGTTGGCCAGGCTGCTCTTGAACTCTTGGCCTCAAGTGATCCACCCTCCTCAGCCTCCCAAAGTGCTGGGATTATAGGTGTGAGCCACTGCACTCAGCCCATTGAGTTTATATTTCAAAATAGCTAGAAGATCTGAAATGTTCTCAACACAAATAAATGATAAATGACTAAATGACGTGATGAATTATCCTAAATACCCTGATTTGATCATCACATATTGCATGCATGTATCAAAATATCACATGTTCTCCATAAATATGTACAATTATTATGAATCGATGAAAAAGTCAAATGTCTTTTAAAACATATGCAAGTATGAAAAGTAATACACCAATTTCCAAGGTATTATACACATATATACACCTATTTATGTTTAGATGGATAGATCTATTTTTAAGATATATTATACATGAAAAATATAATGTGCAAAACGGAACAGTGTATAAGTCCTAATTGTCCTACAGATTGATAAGGCCTTGAAGTACTGAATTGCAGTCTGGTTTGGGAGTAGTAAAGAATTGATTTTCTAGGGTTGTTGTAAGGATTAAATGTATGAATATGTGTAAGGCTTTAGATCAGTGTCTGACACGTCATTTACATGACCATCATTAGAATCACCCTACAGAGACTTTGGTCATTTAGTGGAGGCTCTTTTGTTTATTCTGTCTGTTTCATTCTTGATTACCTCACCCATGGTCGTCTGGACGAATATGCAGATCTAATGAAGGCTGCAGAATTGTAAGACTAAGAAATGGATGTAATTTACTTTTGCAGAAGACTAGCACCTGTCACCTGATGCATGAAAAAGGCAAATCCACATGAGTGGCAAGGAAGTCTGTTAGGCAAATGATGGGAAGAGATAGGACAAAAAATTGGCGCATCCCTTTTGGAGAGCATCACATGGCATTAAGCATGCAGGAGAATGCTTTAGGAGAGCTCTTTTTGAGGAGACCAGCCCTCAGAAAGAAACATTATGCAAGCAATGTCAGCTGATACACTGCCTCTCTGTTGTGAGAGTGGAGGCTGACCTAATCAGGGGGATGCTTCCACCACGGAGTTTTGCCAGCTTGTTACCTTTGACCACAACAGATGCTGCTATTTTCTGATCAGTGTTTTCCCTGCTATCTGGGAGCAAATGTCAGTGGAGGAGTACAATCTGACATCAGAACCATTACAGGCTCATCTGAATTTGAGCCCCACTGCCCAAACCATATGCCCTCAAAGGCAGAAAGTATACCGTTGGCATGGAGATGGAGTAAATTTGTGTAAAATACCCCCTATCAACAGTGCATAGGTATATATATGTTCACAGGCATTCCACTGCTTAGGAAGGAGGGGAGCCCACATTCATTCATTCATTTTAGAAATATTTATTGAACCCTTACTTTGTGGCAAGCACTGTGCTAGGTGCTGGGGATCACAACAGTGAACAAGATACTCCTGGTCACTCCACTTATGAAACTCATATTGATTGCAGTTGGGCAGATTTAAAAAGTAAAATGAACGCAGAAACAAGTAACTGCAGCTTCTAAAATATACCATGAAGGAAATAAACAGGGTGCAACCATATAGAATAATGGACAAGATTAGCCATACCATAAAATGTATTGCCGTTCATGCAGAGCTCACTTCACTGCTAGTATTATTATTATTATTATTTGAGATGGAGTTTCGCTCTTGTTGCCCAGGCTGGAGTGCAATGGCACAGTCTTGGCTCACCACAACCTCTGCCTCCCAGGTTCAAGAGATTCTCCTGCCTCAGCCTCCTGAGTAGCTGGGATTATAGGCGTGGGCCACCACACCTGGCTAATTTTGCGTTTTTAGTAGAGATGGTGTTTCTCCATGTTGGTCAGGCTGGTCTCGAACTCCTGACCTCAGGTGATCCACCCACCTCAGCCTCCCAAAGTGCTGGGATTACAGACCTGAGCCACCATGCCCGGTGCACTGCTGGCATTATTAATTGTATCTGTCCATCCATCCATCCATCCATCCAATACAGTGTGGTAGCTGAGAACAATCCAAGGTGGACTTTGGCCTTGCCATTTATTAGTTATGTGACTGTATAATTTGCTTAACTTCTCAGTTTTCTGACCCATGGATTAGGGATAATAATTATATCTACCACAAAGTATAGCATTACAATTTAAATAAGATAATGCCTTTTGCTCATCCCCTGGCAAAATGCTCAATGCATGCTAGCTATTGTTGTTATTAGCATTCATTTCTTCACTCAGTGAAGGAATATTTACTAAGAACCTGTAAGTGCCAGTACTTTGCTAAACATTTCAGGATGAGGGGTGAAATGGAGGACAAGCTCCAATCATTTCCCTTTTAGGGAATATGTATGGTGAACCCAAGCAGAAGCTTTCCCCTTATTTTCTATGAGATGATTCAAAAGTCATTGTTAATCACCAAATCCCCAAACACTAGCTTCTAATTCCTATAAGACAGAAAGACAACTCACAGGTTAGACAAACCTCATAGAAAGACAGCTCGCAGATTAAATGGAGTCAGTCAGACAGAAAATCACCACCAGCCTCACCTCTTGGCTTTTAAAAATCGGGCTATGCTGGGAAAGGCAAGTGGCTTGGGAGTTCTGGAGAGCTGGATTCTGATTCTGATTCGGCTGAGCCAGAACCTCACAAGCCTCAGTGTGTTCACTCTCCCTCTCTAGTTATCACAATTCTATGTGATAACACACCGTGGAAGCTCCAGGGCCACACAGAAGGCTCTTCAAGAATGTCTCTTATTCCTTCTTTTAGTTCTAGCCCCTGCTCTGCCTCTTTGTTTGAACCTCTCTGGGTCCCTCTTCTTCTTGGTGCACACTGGAAGTAGGATTCCAGCAGGCGTGGGTACAAGGATTGAGTCAATCAACAGATGCGGAGGCCCTTTGAAAAGGTGAAAGGGCTATGCTGTGTAAGGTGTTATTATTATTAGGTTGGGGAAATTACCCACAGGGTAAATATTTCTGTGAGACGAAAATCAGAGATGCAGATGTAACCTCACCAGGGAACTATTTACAGCAACTTTTCCAAAGACCGAGACTATCCTCTGGCAGGCACTTTTCTCACCCTCTAATTATGGAAGTTTGATGGCATTTATCAGTAGGTGTCCAAATCCTAAGTAACCAACTTGCATATTTGATGTGGTGTCAGACAACAGGCATGAGGCATTGCCTCTTGCTCCTCAGTGTCTTCTTGCTTTGAAGTACTTACTCCATGAAACAATTTTATAGTAACTACTGGACTCTGAAGGGAAGGATTTTTTTGCAAATAAATACATTTGCTAATTAACATTTGCCCTTTAAAGACTCACATTTTCTTGACCCCACTATATGTTTTCTTTTGCTTGTAACATATCACAGAATCAATAAGGGCAATGCAAACATCTTTAATATATACAGTTTCAACAGCTCTCATAATGTATCTGCCTCCATAAGAATGCCCTCTCCCCCTCTCTAGCCCAGCTGCTAATTTCCCCTGATTCGTTAAATGCCTCCTTATTTCACTCTCAGAGATAAAACTCAAAACGCAGTTACTCTTCAGGGGGAGTGGGAACGGTGGATTGAAAAGGGATAAAGTCAGGGGAGGGGGAATGATCATAGACATGTCTTTGTGTTTTTTTAATGGCAGCTTTAAAAAGTTTTTATAATGGAATAATGAATGTTTATAGTAGAAAGATTATAAAATACCAGAAAAAGTATAAAGAAGAAAACATATATTACTCATAACCCCATCACCCAGAAGAAAACATGGTTAATATTTGGCATTTTTTTCTTCAGACTTTTCTGCAAGAGGGTTTTTATGTAGCTAACAATTTTGAATTCTCTTTTAAAATATTATATATGACAATACTAACTTTTTTATGGCACGAAAAACTGCAAAAACACTTTCGAGTAGCTGCATAATATTCCAACAAAGGCTGTCCTCCAGTTTACTTATTTTATTTGACCATTTAGCCTGCTTCAATTTTTTTCCCATTATTACAAATAATGTACTGTCATTATATCCAATCTCTTGTTTTTCTGGGTAATACATAGAGCTGGCTGTTTGGAGGTCTTAGGCTGAATTTTACAACTAGTGTTTCATATGGCACAGAGCAGCCATATAGGAGAATCTCAGATTAGCTATAGAGTTAGATTATAACATGGTAGCAACTGACCTTTTTTCCCACTCTAAAATTCTCCCTGAATTCTACTTCCTCCTGAATACTCTTGACATCACAATGAGTAGTACCACCTTCCACTGAGATACCCAAGCTTGAAAACTGAGTGTCACTTTGGGCTTCTCCTTGCTACCCCCATCCAATCAGAAATCAAAATCATCCTCAATCTCTCTCAAATCTCTCCTCCCTTTTCTGGCTTCATTGCAACTGCCTTAGTTTCCCTAAATGACCTACTTTTTCCTGCCTCTAGTCTTCCTAAGTCACCCCAGTTAATCCATTTCTCTACACTGCTGCCAAATCATCTTTTAAAAACACACTCAAGATCACATCCTTCCTCTTCTTAAAAGCCTTTATTAACTGTCTACCCTCCTTCTGCCCCAGTACCTGAACTTTCAGGATGTTTGGATCCTTAGCCTCCTTCAGGCCCTGTCAAAATCCAATCCCAGACTCTAGGACTCATCTAGACTCCTCCAAGACCCTCCCCCAATATGTCCAACTCTGCTATGAGTGTCTCATACTTTTGTCCATGTCATCATACTATTGCCTGTACCTAAAAGCATCTCCCCTCCTTTCACGGTCTAGCTAATTCCTTGCCTTCAAAACTCAGCTCAAGGCCAGGTATGGTGGCTCACACCTATAATCCCAGCACTCTGGGAAGCCTAGGCCAGAGGATTGATGGTATTTGAGATCAGCCTGGGCAACACAGTGAGACCTCATCTGTAAAACAAACAAACAAACAAAATTAGTTTGGCGTGGTGTGGTGTCACATGCCTGTGGTCCCAGCTACTCAAGAGGCTGAGGTGGGAGGATCACCTGAGCTCAGGAGGTTGAGGCTTCAGTGAACCAAGATGGCACCACTGCACTCCAGCCTGGGTGACAGAGTGAGAACCTGTCATCTCCTATGGGAAGTCTTCCCTTACTCCCAACAATTCCACTGGGCATCCCTCATGATTAGATTCAGGTTATTCATGTCTACCAGGAATATCACAGAAGTGATATGTCCTTCCCAGTGCACTATATCAGGGGCCACATGATGTCTATTTGTCACATTTCTGCTAATACTGATTTTAATCACTCAAGGTGGAGTCTTTCAGGTTTTCTATTGAAAAGTTACTATTTTCCCCTTTGAAATTAATCAGTATCATGTGGGCAGATACTTTGAACCTATATATATTTTTTGTTTCTCAACATACTTTCACCCACTACTTTTAGCATCTGGGTCTCATTTTTCTCACTGGTCAAATGAAATGCATAGACTGAAAGTGATTTGCAAAATTATCACTCTCAAAGATCCCTTTCTTATACTCCCTGTCTTGGATCTTCTGTAATGAAAGAATTTGTCCACCAAACCAATGTTACTCCTTCAGGTACATGTGTCTCATTTTCTCAGTATACATTCATGAAACATGCCTACTGAGCTGTAAGCTCAGAAAACAGGGCCTGTTTGTCTCACCACTGAATGCCGAGACCTGTCACAGCACCTGCCACAAAGTAGGTGGTCAACAAATTATTTGTTGAAGGACTAAATCTAACTGCCAATCACAGCTGATGCCCAGCATTTGATGTCTGCAGTGAGGACACAAAGTTGATAAATGCTATTCAAAGGCAGAGACTTGACATTTTAGTTAATCTCAGAGGCTTTGTCACTGGTCACTGTACACTTATCATAAAGATTTTAAAAATAGATTGGACAGATTGTGTGGAAACTTCCCACCCACCCCAACCCATCCCTGCCTTTCTGAGATGCCCTAGTTATGAGATGTTGAAGGGGCATTCCAGCACCCCACGTTTATAATCTGTGATGCCTTTATAATCAGCATATGGCAACTGGCTAGACAGTCTCCTCACCACACAGAAGAGTTTTCAAAATAGCCTACCCCTCCTTTCACATTTATGTGAAATTAGCATTGTCACATTTCCTCCTTCATTGACTACTTTAGATCAGAGAGACACACTGTAGCAGAAGATCATGAAGGAAGTTGTCTTAAAGAAGGAAACTAACATGAATTAAGCATCTCATATACACCCAGTGCTTTCTTTCCATTGTTCTCTCTTTTAATCCTCACCAAAACTGGTGAAGTCGGTATCATCCATTTTATAGATGAGAAAACTGAAGCCGGGTAAGGGGAAATGGCTTGCACTAAGTCCTATAGCCAGCAGGCAGCAGGGCTGGAGTGGGAATTCCTCCAGTCTCTTCCCCAAAGCCCTTCCAAGTTGCCACTCAGTCAAACTACCGCTCTCATCACATAAAAATGCCCTTCTCTTGGAAATGTGCTTGCCATCACGATCCAAACATTCGAGGGACAGAAATCTCTTGGACAGCAATCACTGCTATTTTTTAAGTGATTGTTATCACGACTCAGTAGCTGTTACCATGGTTTTGGGGAAGTTGTCCGAGGAAGGAGGGCCTTTCTTTGGGCATCTTGCATGCCTGAAGAAGGAACTCAAGATCTCAGCTCTTAATTACTCTGATTGTGCTGCAGTAGCAACTTGAAAGAGACCGTCCCTAGAAAAGTGTTGGGGTGGGGGGTGTGGAGTAACATCCAGCGAGCAGGCAGAAGGGAGGCCCTGGGCGCCAGAGAGACCCAGGGAAAGGCGAAGAGAAGGGAGAGGGGACGAGACCGTGCTACGGGGAGCCTGGAGAGAAAGCCAAAGGAGGAGGAAAGAACAAAAGGCAAGAGGAGAGGAAGTACAAGAAAGTCCAGAAAGGAAAAGAGAAAGTTTCAGAAAGGGGAAGAGAAGCAAGGAGGGTAAAAGAAGAAAGAGACCAGAAAGATACCGAACTGAGAGAGCTCGGAGAACTCGAGAAAGCAAAGGAGGTAAAAGGAGAGAAGATGGAGAAGGCGGCGGAGAGGAAGGGGGAAGGAGACAGAGGAACCGAGACTGGGGTGACGGAGCGGCCGCGCGTGGCCCCCGGAGAGGCGCCCATCACCTGCGTGGCGCCCCCCCGCGCCGGAGTGCGGCCCTGCTCCCAGCGGCAGTGCGCCGCGCGGCTCGCCGGCCTCGTAGGATTGGCTACCGCCTCCCATTCATGTAACCTGCGTGTGCGTGTGCGTGTGTGTGTGTCTCTCTCTCGCTCGCCCTCTCTTTCTGTGTGTAAGAGAGCGAGGGTGGGGGACGGAGGCAGGCAGGCGAGCAGGCAGGGAGGGGAAGAAGAGAAGGGAAGCTATTAAACACACACACACTCACACACGCGCGCGCACACACCCGCCCCAACCCCCCAGAAGCCTCGGGATTGCAGCTGTTTCATGTGGGGCAGCAGTGCTGGCAGGGACGCCGGCCGGGAGCGGCCGGGAGCGGGAGCCGGGCGTGCGCGCGCGGCGGGAGGCTCGCTGGGGCTCCGCTCCCCGCGGGAGCTATTGTTGGTCTCGCTGGAGCTGAGCGCAGAGCCCGGACCTGCTCCTTCCTGGGCGCCCCGCTCCGGCTCGCGGAGCAGAGGAGCCGCGCCGCCGAGAGAGAGAGGAGCCACCGGCGCGGCGCCTTGCCTCCCTGCCGCCGTCCTCCCCGCTTCCCTGGCGGTAGCAGCCTGCAGCCACGGTAAGGCGGCGTGATCCGCTCTACGGAAAAGCGCCTTGGGGACCGCGGCGACGCCTCGCCAGCTCCATCGCCCTCTGCACTGCTGGCCGGGGCAGGGTTCGGGTAGCTCACGCGGCTGCCGAGGGCTCCGGGAGATGTTTGCTTGCTCCCCTGGCCCAGGAGGAGGGAGGCTAGGGCGCGGGTGGCCGAAGAGGCAAGCTGTTCTGGAGCCTGGAGCCGCCGCAGCCCCCGGAGCCCGCCGCGGACTGGAGCCTGGGAGCAAGGGTTGGGGGAGGGCAGGGAGGTGGGAAACGGGTGGGAGGGAGGCGGCGCGCCCCAGGTTCGTCTGCCTCTCCCGGATCCCGTTCCCCGCCCCGGCCCGGTCGCCTGCAGCCCCTCTGCAGACTAGCTCGCCCCAGGCCCCCGTCGGGCGCTGGAGGAGCCCGCGAGGCGGCGCCGGGCTTCAGCGGCTGCAGCCTGCCCTGCGGGGCAAGTGCCGGCTGCAGCAGCCCCGCACGGGCGGTGGTTGGAGCTCAGATCCTGGAGATGCGACCCCAGCTCCTCGCCCTCTGCAACCCGCGGGGCGCCCGCCTCTCCTCACCGGGCGCCCGGCCGCGGTATTGATGTTCGTCTAGGAGCCAACTGAGGCTGCAGCCGCCAGATGGACGCTTGGAGGGCTCCCGGGTGTGAGTGTGACTGTATGACTACTCTCACCCCCAGCTTCGGGAAATGTGCTCTGGGTTGAAATGTGATCACCGAGCTCCTTAGTCATTTTAATTGCCATTTTTAAATGCGGTCGTTACATTGGAGGAGCAGACAGGAAGGTAGTGGGGCGGCGTGTGTGTGTGTGTGTGTGTGTGTACACACACACGCAACCGAGGAATACACAACCAACTACTTGGGTGAAGGGCGGGGGGTTCACCTAGTGAGTCCTTCTTGGCGGGGGGGTCGGGCGAGTTAGCTGCCCGCTGCCCGCCCCTTCTCTGCCTGCCCCCGCCTAGGCGAGGTTGGAAAGTACTGGAAATTCAGCTGCGTGGTCCTTAAGTTTGGAAATTGGCTCCGCTTTCAGGGCAAAATGTTAAGGCGATTTATGCACCCGCGTCCATGTGGATGAGTGTATTACTGCTCAGTTGGGTGCAGAGCCCTCAACAGTACCGCGCCAAGCCCCCACCCGATCTCTAACTCCCTCCCACCCCCTAACCGTGGAGAGAGGGTTTATAGAAATGCAGTTATCCGTAAACCATCGACGCAGTGAAAGGGGCGCAGGGAGGCAGCCAGAGTTTTGCCGGAACCTGCATACTGGCTTGGTGTTTGTAGCACACGAGATCACCCCGCTGCTTTGTAGAAGGCGGTGGTAGGGCAAGCTCGGGATTCCGATCGCCGGGGTGGGGGGAAGAGGGTGCCCATGTACTGAGCTCTGAGGCCGTGTGAGGAGAGAGATCTGCTGAGAGATTCCGCTGAGCGGCATCGCGGGCAATTACATAAGCTGCCTCGGTGATTACCCGGAACTGTGATGCGAGCTCCCGGTTCTGGAAAGACAAGCCTGAAAGTTTGCCTGCTTGGGGATTGTAAGTACCGGGGCGCCCCCACCCCGGCCTGGGTAGCTAGGATACGCCTCGCACCACGGCGCCCACTTGTGCGATGGGCGTCGGGTGCTGATGCTGCTGTCCCCAAAGAACCGGTTACCGAGGCAGGGACTAGGTGGGGGCATCCGGAATTGATCGCAGAGGAGGAGTCAGTCAGAACTGAGGTTTCATTGGGTCTTCAGAGCTCTAAGTCTTCTCTCGGAGGTGTTGGAAGGCCTTCCAGGGAACGCCGTTTTCAGAAACTGACTTGGTGTCCTGGGGAGCCCCAAAGCCCCTCTTTTCCGCCCTTCCTGGGCGCCCCTCCTTGTCTTTCACGCCCTGTGCCCTTCACGTGTTTAGAAACCTGCCCGCGGTGCCTGGTCCCCCTTGGAGATGCCCAGGCAGCCCAGACATCCAGGCCCACGCTGGCGAGGGGTTAGAGGGAGTGGAACGCTGGCTCTGCCGGGCTGCCACCCTTACCTACACCTATTCCTGGTTTCCTGCGCTAGCCCGGCGCTGATGGGGACGGGATGGGGCTGGGGTCGGGTATGGCTTCCGTTCCTTCGCCTCTCGCCTCTGCAGACAGCAGTTTGCTTCTGTTGCGTTTATTCTCCCCGTTTCGCCGCTTCCCTCCAGCGCCGCAGCCTGTGTATCACGTTGATGGGCTTTGATAGAGAAACCACAGTAAGAGTATGCTTTTAAATCTTGATTTTCGTCTGTAGAGGGATAAGCCACCCCAGCCCTGACACAGCCGTGGGGAACGCTGAAGTCTGGGACACATTGGCCCTGAACTCCCTTCCCCCCAGCCCGCAGTCAGGAGATGGTGATGTGCATGGGTGGGGAGTGTTTTGTTTTTGCCACATTCCAGCGTCCTGAAACCTCTCGTCCCCTCCCACTGAAATCCCCGATCTGTCTGAATCTGTTCCTTGCTGTAAAATAAATCCTCCCTCCTGCAGACCTGTGGGGCCCTTCGGATTTCCTGCCGCTGCCATGATCCTTAACAATGCGATTGAAAAGGCAGTGCTCGGCTGGAAAAAAATCCCCAGGTGCCAGCCGGCCGCGCCTTGACCTTGCTGAAGGAGCCTTTAACCCGGCTGCCAGAGGGGCTCTGGTCCAGCCGTGGGAATCCAGGAAGAAGGAGGGCGCCCCGGAGGCGGCTGGGTTAGCTCCCCGGGCAGGGCGGGAATCGGGTCGCGGCGGGGACCGCAGAGGGGGAGGGGACGGGACTCCGCGGCAACCTGTTTCCCGGCGAGCGGGGCCCGCGCATCCCAGCTCCCTCGCCCCAGCCCCTCGCGGCCCGCCTCCCCCGCCGGCCTCCAGTTGTCTTCGGGGTACGGGAGTCGGCCGCGACTCCCTCGCGCTCTCCGCCGGAGTCCGCGGGACGCCGCCAACTTTGGGCTCCTCGGTGGCCGGAGCAGCGGTGCGAACCAGCGGGGCGGCCGGGTGGGCGGGGCCTGGGCGGGAAACTGGAGCCGAGAAGACCGCGTTCCAGGCCAACTTCCAGCCGCAAGCGCCGCGCGGCACAGTGCAGGGTCCCGGCCGCGCCTTTCTCCCCTCCCCCGCCCGGCCGCGTTCCTGCGGACTCACAGCGCGCTCCGGGCGCTCTGCAGTTAGGCTTTCAGCGTGGGAGCCCTTGTCGTCAAAGTTACGAGGGGTGTTTTCACTGGTGGTGACTGGGAACTAGTTTTCTGCGCGCCTGTGTCTGTGTGCATTTGTGTGTGTATGTGTTGGGGAGCAGAGAGATTTGCAGCGAAGTCACATATAGCACAAAAAACAGGTTTCCCCTTTCCAGGTGTTATAAGGGAATGCTGAGGAGGAATCCGTTTTCTCCGCTGAGGGTGTTGACGGGAAGCCCTTCCACTTAGTGGAACTGGACCTGTTGGAGCTGATTGCCTGGAGTGAACGGGTGTCTCCTTTAGCGGCACCTGTGTGCCGTAGGTCCTTGGAAATGTTTGGGGAACTGAAAGTCCTCAAGATATTCAGCCAGGACTTAGGGCATAGATGTTTGTGTGCTTTTAGGGGGCTAATTCGGGGAAGCTTTTATTTCCAGCATGTGTCTTGAACTGAGGGGAGGGCAGGGTGCGGAGGGCTTGTGGAATTGCCATCTTCTGTGGTGGGGGAAGGGATCAGGGACGGAGAGCTTTGGTTTTCTAGAAAGAGTTCTTGGGTTCTTCCTCTGCTCTCATCTTGTTTTCATCAAGGCCTCTGTTTGGGGGTGGAGGTAGAGTGGTGCGGTAAGCGGATCAGCCACCCTAATAGACCGGCCTTGACCAGTGCGGACGCCAACGGACAGAACTAGTGCTTGGTCTGAACAAGAACCATCAAAGGATAGTTCTATAGTGAGTAGAGTGGCCTGGAATATGAGGTAGAAGGCTAGGTGTTAGAGTAATGGGTTCCCACGGACTCTCCTCCAGTAGAATCTGATTCTATTTGGTATAGTCTCCTCAATCTTTTGTGGTTTTGTGGGAGTAAGGTGATAGGATGTGACTTTAATCTCTTAACTATTGGGTTGGAATCATGGCTCTGTGGCCTTAGGCAAATTGTCTTTGGAGCTTCAGTCCTCTCCCCTGTAAAATGGCACAATATTACTTAGTTTGCAGTACTGTCATTTTTTTTTTATGATCCAGTCTATAAACTTTATTCAGATTTTTCCAATTGTCCCAATAACGTCCGTTATAGCAATAGAAAATGCTGGCTTATGAGTTCATTCAGCTTTTCATGTCTCTTTAAACTCTTTTAACCTAGAACATTTCCTCATCTTTTTAAATCATTCATATTATTGAACACTGTCAGTTTTAACATCGATAAGGCCTCTGGCATACTGTGGCCCCTTCACAGATGCTTGTTCCTTTCTACCTCCTTATCCCCTTCCAGAAAGCATCCTGCATTTGTTGGGTGGAGATTGGGCAGAGAAATCAACAGCCCCAAAAGAACCACCAACCTTGCATCCAGCCTATTTAAAACCAGCTTCAAATGCATGAAATGAAAATTTCTTTGCTTTTCTTAGGAAAGTCATTTCCAGTTTTGTTAGAATTTGTGCTTCATTGAGTCCTTTTTTCTGACAGAGTTGCATCCTCATGCAGATTGACATGTTACATAACCCGATATTTCCAAATCAAAAGTTACAAATAAGGGAAAAGAAGGTGATTAGGAATTAAAGATTGTTGGGCAACACAAGCAAAAGACTCAATTTAAGATGCCAGCTCACACTCTAATTGTGCTAGAGGTTGAAGGAAAATGAGATTTGATAAGCACCAGTGGTGCAAGTCTCCGCCCGGGGTTCTCAGCCCCTGTCCTGGTCTAACAAACAGCTACACAGCCCCAGCCCAAACCTTTTGTAGTTCCTGTCCCAGTAACTTCTCCCACATCCATTAATCTAAAAAGTTAAACAAAAGAAGAATAGGATTTAAATCACCTTCTTGGAGATTTGATTCCAAGAGCCTAGCAGGGTAAATCAATGTCAATTCTAGATCTAAGGGGCCGATTTTTACCTGCCTTCTTACATGGTCTGTCAGCTTGGCTTTTATTGTAACTGAAAGCTGAATCACTCCATCTTTGCTTTGCACTGACAGATGGGCTGTGGGGGCCACTTTGAAAGTAATATGCCCCAGTTCTCAGGGAGCCAAGCAAACATGGATCCCTGAATGTTCTCTGTATGGAAAATGTCTAATGAAGCCATGTAAATATATGTGCCTATTGCTTCCGGGGTTATATATTTATTACTTTTTTTTTCTTTTACAGTCTTTATTCTAATGACCAAAGTAATATGTGCTCAGTGTAGCAAATTCAGGCATTACAGAGAAAAGCAAAGCCAAAATGTTCCACCACATTTTAGGTTGTACCTTGTGACTTTATGAATGTAGAAAAAATGATGAGATCCTAGTATAGTGTTTTGAATGCTTATTTTCATCTAATGATAAAGCATGCAAAACTTTTCATGCTCTCTTTTCCTCCTGCGGTGACATTTGTAATGCTACATAGACCGCCAATGTTATAGTATGACAGATATAATTTAATGAGTACCTAATTTTTGACTTTGTGTTTATTTTTCATTTTTTTATTATCATAACAAGACTGTAGTAACCATCCTTGTACATACTGTGCAGTTTTAGTATTTCCTTAAGATGAATTCCTAGAAAGTAGCATTTCAGGGTTAAAGGCAGATACCATACTAAAGCTTCTGTCACACATGAAAAGCAGTTAGGTAAACCATGATGTCTCTTTCATCTTTTTAACCAGAATATGGCTATTTATTTTGCAGTCCCTTACAGGCTTGGAAGCCCAGGTGGTAGAAGGCAGGGGTGACAGTCAAACTTCAAGCAGGGAATTTGCATAATTTTGAGCTGTTCTGCTGAACTGATACACAAATTCTTTTTCCAAGAACATTTTTCTTCCCTGGCTCTTGGAATCATCACTTTCTGGAGTGCTTCAGCCAGCAATGGAGTTGAAATATGTAAATATGTTCCTCAGCGTTGTAGGTGGGGCTGGCTCCATGGTGAATGATAAATGGTTCCTCCGAGAAGAGTGTGTGTCTTCAGCATTTGCTGAGGCTGTGGATTTCCCCCTCCCACCTTTCTCCTTCCCTTTGGTTCAGAGGCCTTAAACTGGCCTGGGAGATCTTACAAAGCAAACAGTTGAGACTCTATCCCACAGCAAGCTTATCTCCACTTGCTGTATGGCATTTTACTGGGAAAAATCAACCCAACGGAGTCTCCCTTCACAGTTCCAGGGCCCAATCAATCAATCAATCAATCAACATGCCTACATGCTATTTTGAAAGTGGAAATTGTGAGGCATCTTGTCCCCTCCTTGCATGGTTCAATCCAATCAGAGGGTGCTTTTGCCGTTACCCCTTCTCAAGTGTGGGATTTCTGTGACCAGAAAAGATGTGTTCCCTGTAGTTAGATAGCTAGTCATCTGACAAAGAATTCAGTGGAACCAGTGGGGGAAGTCCAGTCCTCCCATTTCCAAGGTGCCCCCATGCTCAGCAGGAGACATGAGGAGTTCCTTTAGATCAGGTAGAGAGGTCACCTCAGGATTGTTTCACGGTGTGGTCACCACAGAGGGAGCCCGCTCTGTTGGTTGCTGACTCTGACTTCAGACAACGGTTTAGATGCTGCTTTGATACTTATGCCACTCCGGTTTCACTAGGGAAGGTGAAGGGGTGTTTCTGTTCTTTGTCATGTTCTGAACATCAAATCAGAGCTTTTCTTTCATTTGGAAAACAGAAAGGAAACAGGCCATATGGGATCTCCAGAGCAGTGGTCAGCACCCCGGTTCCCTTTTCCTGTGTGTTCTGCACTGGCTTTACACAATGGCATCACTGTAGCCTCACCCAATAGTGCAAAAGGGTATCAGAGGCAATTGGTTAATCATTAAAATCCTTAAGAACATTAGGTTTTAAGAATGTTTTTCTTTGAAAGTCGATTTTTCTCGCTGTGGGATGAGTGTTGATTTCTGAAAGGCTGGTCTTGCACCCCTTGAAAGTCAAACAAAAGGGTTGCAGTTAGTACATTTATGGCCTGGGGTAAACCTTGCCAATTCCTGATGTCAGTTTTCCTCACTATAAAATTGGTTTGGGAGAAGAGAGTGGTTTCCATGTCTTGTTAAGTTAGTGCAATCTCAAACTCTAATGTGCACACCCCTAGTTCTGGGATCTTGTTAAGATGCAGATTCTACTTCATTTGGTCTGGGGAGGGGCCCAAGAATCTGCATTTCTCGCCAGCTCCCAGGTGCTGCCATGCTCCTGGTCCATTGTCCACACATGGAGTAGCAAGATTTCAAGCTATCTACTGCTCTGACTTTATTTCAGAAAGTCATAATCATGACCCCTGGATGTCAAGAGGAGTTGCTTATATTTGTAGAATGGCACTATAAAGGGATGTGTCCATTCTTTCATTTTAGATTTGGGGAATAATCTTTATTTCCACAAACAGTGGAAATAAAGTGCAGAGGGGCGGCATCAGTCCTCTCATCCTGTGATCCTATAGGAGATGGAAAATGAGGCAAGAACAAAACGAACACATACTCAATGCTTTCTGTGTGTCAGAGAAACTGAAGCTCAGTAAGGCTGAGCACAGGGTCACACCACTGGAACTAGCATTTGATGGTAGGCCTCTCTGGCTCCTAAATCCTTGTTTCTCCGAGAATGGCAACTTTGTAATTTTAAAGAATATGCCATGTAATTCAAACTGATAATTTAGCAAAGTGTTTCCCTTTAGAGGTCCTTTTTCTGGGCCTACTTTGAAAGTGGATCAAGACATGTAAAAATTTGCATCATTATCATGCAAGCAATTAAAGTGCTTAAGAGCTTAAAAGCAATTTGTTCAAGTTGGTTAAATATCCACCCTCCCCAATCTTGTTTGTATTATTAATTTACTCATCAAATTGTGACATCAAAACTATTGTGAAGGTAAATTTCAGTATCTTCTGTTCGGTAAAACTTTTAAATGTGAAGGGCTTGTATTGATGAGGTCCACAGTGAAAGGATCCAGTTCAGGGTGAGTCAGAGAAACCAGCTTTTTACTAAATAAACCCAGCTCTGCTTTGACCTCAGGATGAGAACTGATCATTTAAACGTTTTATTAACGTGCAATTATTCTGAGAACCAGTCAGCAATGCAGCTCTTTGCAAACATTAATTAGCTGACCCTCACATCATCCCACATGACAGATAAATAGCATTCATGTTGCATTGGAGAAAACAAATGGACACACAGAGATGAGGGAGGAAGAAGGCAGCTCTTACCTTGAAAGAAATGTGGTAGAAGTAGGTGGAATTAGAAGACCACGTAAGTTTTTTACTTCATAAATATTTATTGAGCAATGCACTAGATAATCTAGAGCTATTCTATGCAATATAGTAGTCACTAGTCAACATTTTAAACTAAATTTAATTAAAATGAAACAAAACTAATCATTTATTTCCTTGGTTGCACTAGCCAGATTTCAAGTGCTCAACAGCCACATGTGGTTAGTGGCTGCCATACTCGACAGTGCAGTTATAGAACATTTCTATCATTGTAAGACATTCGATTAAGGTTGGGATTAAAAAAAAAATGCAAGGATCCTTGCCATTATGAACTCCAATGTAAAATTTCCTAAAACAATAGCTGACACATGGCAACTACTGAGTAATTCAAGTTGTGGTTAAGTTCTTTGGGCTAATGGTTAGGGACCCGGCTTCTGGAGCTAGAGGACTGAGTTCATTTCCTGGGTATGCCACGTACTGAATGTATGACTACAGGTAGATGACTATTTAAATGATGCATGACTACAGGCAGACTATTTGAATGCTCTATGCTGATTCATGCTGCTATTTTTCACTTGTCTTACTAGCTGAGATTATTTTTAAGGCAGTGTTGGATCCTGGAGAGGGTGCTGGGAGACAGGTACTCTCCTTTGCTGCTGGTTGAAATGCAAATGAATATACCCTTTTAGGAAAGCAATTTGGCAGTAACTGTCAGTAGACTTCGGAACACTTATTCCCTGTAGTCCAGTATTCTGATTCTAGGAATCTAGCCAAAGAAAATAATCAGAGATGGGCAGAGAAAATTTAAGAATAAAAATGTTCATTGCAGTGTTATTTATAAAACAGAGGAAAAAGGTAAACAATTGGATGGAATAAGTAAAGTGTGGCCAAGCCTAACAGCGGAATATTATTCAAAGATTACGTGTTGTTTTGAAAATGTGTTTTGTGACAAGGGAAAATGCCATGATAAAAATTATGTTTAAAAAATACTAAACACTATACTGCTAAACCCCAAAAGTATTTTTAAAAGTAGATATTTGTTGAAGCAGGACTAGAGAAATAAAGTACTGAGTAGTAGCTTATGAATTAATAGAATTTTTGATGGTTTGGGGAAGATTGTTTTGACTTTTTTCTTTATTAAGTTTTGTGTTTTATTTATTTATTTAATTTATTAACTGAACTAACCTAAGGAAATTGGTAACGGTGCGTCCCTGTGCTCTTTCTGCTATAGAATGCCTCAGAGACTCCTAGCTGCTCCTAATCTGTTTTTTCTAGCATGTTTGGAACTTCTGGCTTATCTATTCTAGAGTTTGTCTGCCTTCAAGGCCTAGATGTTCTTTCTAATGTTAAAACTTAATTCTCTTTATGGCCATTTAAGTACATTTCTACATGTAGTAGGTGATTCTGACTGAGCAGCATGGGGTATTGCAAAAGACATCAACTTCAAAGATGGAAAGAACTAGATTCAGACCCTGAACCATCATCACCTCCTTGCCATGGGACCTTGGGCGACCCTGCTGTTCCTCAATGTCCTCATCTATAAGGAGGGATGCAATAGAATCTACCCCATATCTCATGGCTGTGTGTATTGTGCTCACTTCAGTGGGACATCTGGCACATATGGGTAAATAAAAATGCAAATGTCTTCCATGCCTGGGGTGCAGCACCCTTTAGAATGTACACTCCTTTTGTGCTTGTGCCACTCTCTTGAGATTGTAGGATCATCACTCTCCAGAAGAGGGAGAGTAGGCATCATGTGGTTACTCAACATGACCCCTGCCATAAGGGCTTGTGAATGGCAGGCCCAGGACCTGGACAGATGTCTGGCTGACTCCGAGTCTTGTGCTCTCTCTGGTACAGGTTTGGAAGTTCTGTTCCCATCTGGGCCATTGTATTTTGCTTATTGGTTTCCCTGGGCTGCACTTCATTGTGGTGCCATTAACCCCTCAACATTTCCCAGCCTTGCTACTTGTTCCTCTCAAGGAATAAATAAAGCAGACTTTCCTTTTTTTTCCTTTTTTTTTTTTTTTTTGCAGGTTGAATGATTGAAACAACCATGCCTAACTAAAAAAGTAGCCCAACGCTGCTAAGTGACAGCAGCCAAGCCACATTCCAGGAAGAATGTAAACTGCTCACTAGTGGTTCAGCTCACTTTTTGCCACCTTGAAACAAGGTCTCCTCCCAAATTTCACCCCTTGGTGGCTTGAAAGAGGCACTAAATTTGTCATCAGCTACAACTCCCAGTTCTCACACTTTCTATCTGTGGGACCTTGGTCAAATTACTTAATGTCTGTGTGCCATAGTTTTCTTGTCCATAACATTGGGATAATAATAAGTCTTTGGCAGGGTTGTTGGTAGGATTATCATGCAGTAATTTTTGTGAGTGTTGTGAGTCCTTGCCATCCTTGAATCAGCACCATTATTTCCAAAGCTTTAGAAGTAATTTATTGAGGTACCACTAAGTCACTGCTTCATTTTTCTCTGCTACTGATTGTTCTCCCATATATTGCAGTTAAGTCCATATAAGACTAAGGCCATATAAGACAGTGAAAAAATGCCAACAGGTTTTGGGTTGAATTCTCTGCTTTGCTACCTACTAGCTGTATGCATTCAAGCAAGTTCCTTGGATTGTCTATGCTTCCATCATTTTTTTTTTTTTCAGTTAGAAAATAGAAGTGTCTACCTCCAAGGGTTGTTGTGGGATTCATGAAGTAGCTTGGGTAGTGCCTGATAATCACTGTCTATGTGAATGGTAGCTCCTGGCATTGCTCTTTTCCCCACTATCTCCCCACCTCTCAGCTGCTGGTCCGCTGGCTCCTGCTTCTGGACCCTGTCAGCACAGTCCGGTGGCGAGTGCAGGTGTTTACTGGGGAGGAGGCGGGAGGGGGAAGGATGTGAATAGAGGGAGGGTCTCTAGGAGTCTATTATTTCAGGTCAGACTCTGAGAGGACCCCTAGCTTCCTTGTCCCCTGAAAATAAAGTTGCCTGTAGACATAGAAAAACCAAAGGGCTCTAGATTGAGACAGCAGATCCTGGCTCAAATTCCAGCTCTGTTTCTTTGCCACCTTGCACCAGCTTGATCATGTTAAAAATGAGAATGATATTCCACCTGTTTCTCTGAGCTGCTGTCAGGCACTAGATTTAGAGTTACTTGACCCTGGCTGTGCATTAGAATCACCTAGGTGCTTTTTACCAAAGACTAGCACCATGCCCCCACCACAGATTGCTCTACAACTGTTCCAGGTGGGAACTAGTCATCAGAACTCTGTAAAGCTGCCCAGGTGATTCTAAGGTACAGCAGGGTTGAGAAATGCTGCATAGAATAGAGCCTTACTAAATGTTAGTCTCCTCCGTTTTCAAAGCAGCATAAAGGGATCTTATATTGAGTAATTTATGTACGAGTTGAGTGACCTAATTTGTTTGAGCCATGGGACTGCAGATGTGGTAATCAAGGTTTCTTTCCCACCCCTGCCCTCGTTTTTGGCAAACTGGGGCATTTGGGTCAGAAAAGTGGCCTTCTTACTCAGCCTGTCCTCTTCTCATTCCAACACAGCTGCCTTCTGAGTGCTGGGAAATGCCTGGCCCTTGCCTGGAGATGTCATGATAGTCCTTTGACCTACTTTTGTTTCTTTTCTGTTCACTTCTGGGCTGTGCCCCATTAACCATTCATGCACAACCCTCCACCAAGCTGGCAAGGCCTCAGCATTCTTCAAGTGGAAGAGGGAATGCTTGATTTCTGTCCGCATCCTATAAAATGCTTATCAGATGATAATAGCTTTCCAGGGTTAGTGACAGAGACTTAGCATGACCCAAAGGCCTGGAGGCTCTTCACTTATGCATGATTTGGTGATTTTACATCTCTTAGACAATAAATTTTTGGTTGAGAAGTACTTCTACTCAGCGGTCTGATTTTTTCTTGAGATCTTCTCAAACCCACCTCAAACTGGGGAAATGTGTTGTATTTTGGAGAGGGCTTTTAACATTTAATGTGCATAGGTACCATCTGAGAACTTATTGAAATGCAAGTTCTGATTCAGTGAGTGGGAGCATGGGCCTCAGCTCCTGCATTTCTTACAAGCTTCCAGGAGATGTTGATGCCGCCAGTCTAAGGCCACACTTGGCTTAGCAGAGCTCTAAGACCTTGGTCTTCCTTCCTGCCTCTGCTTTCTCCTTTTGTCTTCTTAGGTCCAGGAGCATCGGATGCAGACTGTCATTGAGTGAATGGAATCTGTCCATTTTGTGCAACTGTTTGTCAGTATTGTTGTAGCCTCAGTGGAGGCAATTGTAGTGTGAAGTAGACAGAGTAAATAGTGGCCATTATCATCATGCCGTGGAAAGATTCCTGTTCCACGTATTATGTTATACTCTCCAGGCTTCTTTTATATCTTCAAGCACATTAAGCCTCATGGCACATTGTGGAATAGGCAGTGATTTTTATTACTAGGATAAGTGTTACTTTGAAAATTTTATAACATTTATTATGTTTTTGTTTAATGTGGTTTTCTTCTGATTATGACAATAATGCATATAAACAACAGAAAATTTAGGAAACCTAAGATAACACAGAGAACAAGAAAAAGGACCCATAATCTTGCCATGGAGAGGTAGTTTCTCCTAATCTTTTGATTTTCTTTTCAGTATTGTTTCTATGTAAAATCCTAATTCTCACCACTACCCTCTCCCACCATAATGTGGAGCACATTACACACATTGTTTTGCAACCTTAATCTATCACGATCGTTTCCCCGTTCCATTAATTTTTCCTCCAACATGATGTTTAATAGCTATGTAGTGTTCCCTCATAAGGATATACCATTATTTATTTAACTAATTTTCTACTGTTGTTTTCCATTTCTCACCACCATAAATAATGCTGGAATCAACATTTTCATGTACTTGTCTGTTTATTTTCTTCAGTCCAATTTCTTTACTTGAAATTTCTAGGTCAAAGGTAATGCAGCTTTTTAAAGCTTCTGACAATGTGCTGATCCATGATGGGCCTGTGGAAGCATGGAACCAAGACCAGGGTCCCTCTAGTCTGGTAGTAGTTTGACCAGGGAAGTTTTCATCATCCTTGTGTTGTGCAGGGAGTTTCATCATTCCCATTTTGTGTCACCAGGGTACCATGGTGGCACTGGAGAAGCCCTGAGCAGACAGTCCCCTCTGCCACTTCACCTCCTGGTTCATGTGTGCTGAACTGCATCACACAGGGGTAGATGGTCACTAGGTCACTAGGTCATTGAGATTGATCTAGACCATATCTTGCTTCCTGGATCTGTGAAGGTATCTGCAGTTTTAAAGGAGAGAAGAAAAGGGGAATGAAAGGTACCAATACTGTGTCTATCAAATTCTAGATTCATATATCCAACTGCCTCCTTGATATTTTCATTTGAATAATCTCATATGCGTCTCACACCTAACACATCCGAAACTCATCTTCCCTGAAAGACCTGCTTTACTGGCAATCCTTCCTAGCTCAGCTAATGGTAACTCCGTCCTTCTGGTTCACAGGCCTCAAATTTTGGAGTCATCTTTGACTCCTGTTTTTGTTTTCATACCTTATAGCTCAGCCGTCAGGAAATCATATTGGCTCTGCTTTCCAGCCATAACCTCACAGCGGACCACTCTTCATGCTCTCCACTGCTACCACCTGGGTTCACCCCGATCTTCTCTCATCTGGATGATCACAGGATCCTCTTTGTTGAATTGTGTGAGGCATTTGGCCTATATTATCGCGTTTATTCACATGGAGCTGAGTAAGGTCTTGTTAGTTCCCATTTTCCAGAGGGGCAACAGGGACTCAATGAGGTTAGACATCTTGCCTGAGGTCAGTCTACCAGTGAGTCAGGGAGCCAGGGTCCTCTACAGACATCCACCTGGCCGTAAAGCAAGTTTTCCTCTCCAGGAGGTGCTGGTTGTAAGTTCATGAGCCATGGAGGGGATGGGGAACTTGAATATCTTATACCTGGTGGGAGGAACAAGATACACACCATCTTTTGATGTCGTCTGAACTTGTTAGCTAACATTTTTAATAGAAGATGTGTATCCTCTTCTCACATCTGCCTGCACTGATGAACAAAGCCTTGTATCAAGAATTAATTTTGGAAGGAGATACTCCCTTCATAGCCTACCCCTGAAGGTGGGAAATAGTGTGGGGAAATTCATTCTAGACCAGAGTGTGGGTGATGGTCTCAAGGCCTCAAAGTAGGTTTCTGAAAGACCCCTACATTTCGGCACGTGTTTGTGCACAGGTGTGTGGGCACACACCTATAATTTACAGCACATTCCTAGAACTTTTCAAGTTAAAATGTTGCCTTGTTCACTCTTATGGTTGTTATTTCTTGATCTGTTGTCGTCACATGTCTCACTGTTCTTTCCCCTCAATAATCATGGAATTAAATTCACTTGTTCAGAAGTGGACCCCAGAGGCAGGCAGGCAGGCAGAGACCAAAGAGATGTCACAGAGCTTATACCAGAGGGATGGGAGCCAGGTCCACATGAGCAGGTCCTGCCACCTCAGATAGATGGGCCATTTGTGCCCCTACTGTGTGCTAAGAGGCACCTACTGTGTGCTGAGCACAGCAACTCTGCCAACAGTCTTGTTATGCTCCATCACTGACTATATGAGTAGTGTTGCCAGGATTTGAATTTGGATCAGTCTGGCTCCAAGTCTGTGTTCTACTTCACTTTTCTAGGACTCAGGAGAACATGGCCAGGAGTTTAGGGCTAGTCTCTTAGTAGCTAACCGGGAGTCTTTCCCCAAAGGCTCCAGACACTGAGATACGCTAGGGATGTGGGGAGAGCTGGCTTTAGTTCAGCATCAGCCAGAACATCCCAGAAGGGATTAGATAGCTTGTGGACGGAGTGAGCGCCCTGTCATTGGAGGAGGGCAAGCAGTGCTGTCAAGTCTATTAGGAAGCTTCCTGCAGGGGGTGAGAAATTGGACTCAATGTCCTCCTGAAAGGTTCAGCTACAGAAAGGCTGGGTCCCTTTGGCGGACTCCTCACCTTGATCCTTAGCACCGTTATTAAGTATACTGATTAATCCAATCAGTAAGGGCCTGCTGAGCGAGCTGGGCTCTGGAGTAGATGTGATTCAAGACAGAAAAGCAGGAGGGTACGCCACTCAGATCTCAAGGCACTTAGGATCCAGTTAAAGGTACTATTAAGACATTATCAGCTGAAGAGTCAGACTGACCTAAGTTTAAATCTGGGCTGAGCCACAGCTAGACCAGGCTTTCTCAACTTCGGCACCCCTGACGTTTGTGTGTGTGTGTGTGTGTGTGTGTGTGTGAAATGGAGTCTCATTCTGTCTCCCAGGCTGGAGTGCAGTGGTGTGATCTCGGCTCACTGCAAGCTCTGCCTCCCAGGTTTATGCCATTCTCCTGCCTTAGCTTCCCGTGTAACTGGGACAATAGGCGCCCGCCACCACGCCTGGCTAATTTTTTGTATTTTTAGTAGAGATGGGATTTCACCGTGTTAACCAGGGTGGTCTCGATATCCTGACCTCATGATCTGCCCGCCTCGGCCTCCCAAAGTGTTGGGATTACAGGCGTGAGCCTCTGTGCCGGCCTTTTTCTTTTTTTTGGAGACAGGGTCTGGTTCTATTGCCCAGGCTGGAGTGCAGTGATGTGATTAGGGCTCACTGCAGCCTTGACCTCCTGGGCATAATTGATTCTCCTGAGCTTAAATGATTCTCCCACCTCAGTCCCCCAAGTATAAGAGCTGGGACTACAGGCATCCAGCCATCATACCTGGCTAATTTTTGTTTTGTTTTGTTTTGTAGAGAGGAGGTTTTGCCATGTTGTCCAGGCTGGTCTCGAACTCATGAGTTTAAGTGATCCTCCTGTCTCAGCCTTCCCAAAGTGCTGGCATTGTAGGTGTGAGCTACTGCACCTGGCCAACTTTGCCACAAATGACCAGATAATTCTTTGTTGTAGGGGGTGTTCTGTGAATCACGGGTGTTGAGCAGCATCCCTGGCCTCTATCTACTAGATTCCAGTGCCTTCCCTGCCATTTGTGACAACCAAAAAATGTTGACAGACATTGCCAAAAGTTCACTGAGCAAAGAATTGCCATGATTGTCCGTCCCTGGTTGGAAGCCACTGGACTAGCTTGTATGACTTTTGGCAGACAAACTAAACTCTTGGTATTAGTTCCATCTTTTTTAATGTATGACAACAATACCTGCTGTAAGAATGAAATGAAATAGCATTAATCAAGCTTCTACCGGGGAGCCTGGCACAAAGTAGACAGACACATCTGAGAAAGAACCTTCACACCCAGGTTAGTGGGGGAGGCAGGGAAGCTTCAAAAAGTGGGAAGCATTTGACGTCAGACTTGAAGGATGAGAACATATTTTCCAAAAGGACTAGAAGTATTGTGATTATTATTATTCCTCCTCCTTCCTCTACCCTTGCAGGCCTCCTCTCACTTGCTGGTCACTCCTTCTTCTCTCCTGTAAAAATCAACCAAAGAGACTCTTCTAAATCCTTAGCTCCTGGAAACACGAGATTTGGTTCTGGCCTCACATTTAACCCTTCCTGCGCCTGCTGCTCCAGGAGTGCATAGACTCGCCCCTTGTTCTGGAGCAGGCCAAGAATGACCTGTTTCCCCACCTTGTTAAGTATGAATTGGAAATTTGTACCCATGCAGTTTCCTTGCAAAAAAAAAAAAAAAAAAAAAAAAATGCACTTGTAAGCATTCAGAGCTGGCTTGAACAAGACAGGAGCTACAAATGCAGTTGAATATTTCATGAAGACCCTTTCAAACCATATGCTCTGCTCTTGTGGATGGTATGGGGGAGAGAGCACAGGCTACGAGTCAGACTAACTCAGTTTTAGCCCTGACTCTTTAGTGGAACTTTGCCGTAGGAAGTGTCTTCACTTCCCTGGGCCTCGGTTTCTTCATCTGTACAATGGCGGGGGTGGGGGTTGCAACTGATTTGGGATATATTGTGAGGGCTTCAGGAGATAATATAGGTAAAGGATCTGGCAGGGTGCCTGGCACATGGTAGGTGCTTAGTCAATGTTACCTCTTCAGTTGGAATCTTCCTGTTCTCTTCCCAGTATCTGTGCTTTTAGGGACAGCATAGTCTTTCTGGATGACACAGGCCAATGGCATGGGACTCCTTGGGGGATTGGGTTTAGGACAGCCTCCCGGCCTTCTCCTTTTAACTTAAGCTTTGGGATTGGGCCCGGCATCCTTGGAAGGCTCACCAGTTGGTCTACTTTAGAAGACAGGATGTAAAGAATTCCCTCTGATTCAAATGGCCCAGCTGAGCATACTTTCAGTTTAAAAATAAGTCGGCCTATCAGAAGGCTGTTTTAAAATGTAGAGGTGACAAGCAAATGCCTGCCTTACCTTTGTACAAAGAGGAGTGATTAGAAGAGCCAAAATAGAAGCCCAGAGAGGCTCCTGGGCCATAGTCCCTGCCCCAGGCCCAGACCCAGCCTTGGGTCAGACCCTCCCTCCCTCTGTTCTACCAGGGAGCCAAGGTTGCTGTAAGGAAAACAAGAGGAGTGTGGTGTTTTGTAACTATTTTTATACCTACATCAGACTTGATGTTAGTGCTTCTGAATTATTTAACATTTTTCTTTCTCAGCTGGCCTCTCCAGCGAGTTTCTCTCTTGGGGTGGAGGGAGCTGTTTTTTAGGCACTCATGGAGGCAGACAAACATTGACTGCGGGGCCTCTGCTTTTTTTGGGGAATGACATTCTTAGGTATCCTATTATTAATTAGGGGCCTCATATTAAACATAGGTGACAGGTATTATCGATGACAGGTATCTAGTCTCCATGTTACAAACAGAGATGGTAAGTAACTTGCCCAAGACCACACAGCAGGAAGTGAAGGAGTCAGGATTCAAACTCTGGTCTTTCTTACTGTAGAGCTGGTGCTGCTTCTACTGAGCTGGACTGCTGCTGCTCTGTCCTTTACTCTGTGTGTGTGTGTGTGTGTGTGTGTGTGTGTGTGTGTGTGTGTGTGTGTAAGAACCATGTGGGTGATTTAATATGGTACTCCTTAAGCTAACAGGCTCCTGTCACCATTAGCTTAAGGAGTACCAGATCAAATCACCCACAGACACTGTGGAGGTGAACAGAGTTGAGAAGATGAGCCTCAGAAGGTTGAGCACTGAGAAGCAGGGATGTGGTTCCCTTGGTTATTGCATCCTGGGGGAATGGGAAGATTGTCGCAGCCCTAGCAGGAGGTCCCTTCATTGCACTTCACAGGCGCCACGTGTGGGGTGTGGGTTAAGAGCCCTTCCCTCACAGTCTAGCCACCCTCTTGAAAGGGGTATCTGCACCTTGGGCCTCATTGAAGGGGGTGATGATTGGCAGCTCTAAACCACCCCGACAACAGGAGGCAATGAACTGGACTCTTATCTGCTGCCTCTCATAATTAAAGTCCATCATAGACTTTTAATGGGCATTTTGAAATAGACATCCTGGTTTGAAAGGAATCCTACTGTAGATCGAGATCAGCCTCCCTGCAGAAGCACTGTCTTGCTGATAACTGTTTTTTTTTTTTTTTTATTTCAGAGCCAGGGAAGATTACACATTTTCCTAGTTCCGTTCCTTTAGCTCCTATTTAATTATTGGTGACCTCGAGATGACTCTCTTTCAAGCATTTTAAACTCCTCATTCTACCTTGTGTGAAAACCCCGTTAGAATTATAATATGAACTCTCTCTGGGAGATAGGCCTCTGCAAATTAGCTAGGGACACTTATTTCAAAAGTGCCCATCGTTATAGTTTCAATAAAATTCACTGGGGTAAAGCAGTTGTTAGTAATGTTAATAACAGCTGTATTTTGATAGGAGTGCACTTTATGACTATATCAAGCGATATCACATTCCTTTAAATAAAGTAATATTTGACACAGGTAAATTCCTTGATATTAAATTTCAGATAGCTGTATGAAATACTAGGTTCTCCTTCACATACATATGGATGAAAGTGGCCCTACCTTTTTTTTTGGGAGGGTGACTTTATTTATGAAAACATATAGACAAGGTAATGGAATGATATTCCAAGATAGCCTCTTATGTGAAATAATTTGATTTAAAGCTTTATAAGCATTGCAAGAATTGACTAGTGTGTTTTCAAATGCCTCTACTTGTGATTTTGCAAAGAGGAAAGCAAAGGGAGAGTAGGGAGAGTCACGTTTATGAAATAGTTTACACATTTAAAAAATACTCCCTACCAGGTACCTTTGTGCACTCCTCGACTCATCTAATGCACACACAAGCACTCTAGAAGCCTGGTTTTCACTTACAGCAAAGCTAGGTGAAAGCTTTGGAAGGTGTGGAAAGCTTTGGAAACCTCTGGAAGTTGAAATATCATCCCTGAGGCTACACTGCTGGTGGAATTAGCATTGAACCTGGGTTTATCTGACTCTGGAGTGACTGCTCCTACCTCTGTCCCATCCCAGCTCCAGGGACTAGGTTTCAAATATTTTTTGCATACTGTGTGGATGTGTGAGCATGTGGAGGGGTAATAGTTTTTTCTTTTTTCCTTTTCACCATGGAAGCAAATAACCATCCCCCCACCCCCCAAAAAAACTGGTTTGTGTCCAAATAAGTTTGATAAATGCCAAATTAGAGAGGTTAATGTATTTTCATGCTGCAGAAAGTCTCAGAGTCTTCACTATGCTTATGTGAATCTCCAAGAGAGGCATAAATAGCACATAAGAGTTCCCAAACTTCTAATATGAGTTTTTTTTTTCCAAAGCAAAACCATTTTTAGCACTCTCACAAGAGTAGGGTTTCTTCAGAAGCTCTTTGGGAAGTGCTAACTTTGTGGATTTCTGAATCTGTAGGGTTATGATTATGGTTCCTGTCTTAGTGATATGGTCCAAGCAGGAAGCTTGGAGAGTCCTGCAGGGGCTGAGTGTTTCCCTCTTGGGAGGCTGCAAGCTGCCTCTCTTTCTGACATCTTAGTCGTTCAGATAAATGAAATGCGTTTTTGTTCTAACCCTTCCCAACCTATTTTATGGAAAACATCAAAGCATTTAAATACAAAGAGTAAGGATTTAACATGTTAAAAATTGTATTTCAAATGATCAGGAGGGAGAAAACCTTTACTGTAGATTGGGAAGGATTTGCATCCTTGAAGGAGCTAAAAGACAAAGATAAGCTTTTAAAATACATACATGGAACAAAGAGAACACAGTGGGTTGGATTCAAAATATTTAAATCTGTCTTATTCCATTAAGGGAACTTTAAAATAAATGGTTTCTCATTCATTCTCTCTCTCACTCACACACACATGCACATACACGTAAAATATCACATAGGAAGTCTCATACTCAAACTCCCTCCCCGCACCCACCTTGTATCTTGAAGGAACTAAGGAATAATTTGGCTCACCTAGGTAGCTGGGGAAACTGAAGGCCCAGAGAAGGGAAGGAGTTTGCGCCAACCCACGAAGCCAGTTCATGGGACATCAGGCCAAGGAGTGGAGATGTGGATGATGTCTGACATGCTTTGCACCCCTACTGTGTAGCAGACCTAATCTCTTTACCTCCTTACAACCAACCAGGTTATGGGTGTTATCTTCATTAAAGCTGAGGAAATGAAACTAGGAAATGTCAAGCAACGTGACCCATGGCTGGTAACTGGCCTCATAGTGGGATTTGAGCCCATACAAAGTACATATCACACTGTCAAGTCCAGAATGTGAGTTTCCTTTTTGCCAATCTAATTTAACCATCTCATCCACTATCCATCCCTGACTTACTAGACAGAGCAAGGTATCCACCCAGTTACCTTCTGATGCGTCAAGAGGGAACACATCCATCCCTGTGCCATGGGTGCTAAGGGTGCCATTGGGAACATGGAGGAAGGGAGCTGACCTCTTACCTGTGGGTGTGAACAGCTCGACTACCCCATTCCCAAGTGCTCTGGTGGTTTATAAGCAGTGAGGTGAGTCACAAAGCAGACAAAGGCCACTGACTCAGCGGGTAGAGGGAGGTGCCCTCAGTTCTTGATTCAACATTGCCATGACTTGCTGGGAGTGGTTTTTGATCCTTCCATGTGTTTTTGAAAAGCCAGGTAGGCTTTTCATCTCCTTCACCACTTTAGATGCGAGTTTGTCCTGGAGTCAGGGAAATGGCTCAGCTGCCCTTGTGGGCTTCTGTCAATCCTATGCTTCAAACAAGTATGAGCTAAGCCTATTCTAGATGTGATCTGGAATATAAACAATCCAATGAGTTTGACTTCCTTCAGAGGTGGCACCTGGAGAGGCCATACATTTATTCAAGTGATGCCACCATTGCTAAACACAAGGCTGTATGCCTCTTTGGGAATTTGGGAGTTCAGTCATTCAACTAATATCTGTTAAGAGTGTCCAATTTCCAGGCACTGAAAGAGTGCTGGGCAAAGTCAGAGGAAAGCCAACCCCTGCCTTCAAAGAGATGACAACCTGTTGGAAGACACAGCCGCATAATGGAGTAATTGGAGTGGGGTGTAAATGTACAGGGGACATACAAGAGCCACCTCTGCATGGGGGCAGTCAGGCAGGGTCTCACAGAAGAGGTGAAGCATGAACTAACTGTACTGAAGGGTGATCAGAGTTCACCAGGGTGACCAGAGAGGACATTCCAGTTGCAGGGACTAGCATATGCACATCCACAGGAAAATGAGAAATCATGTTTCAGTTGGGCTAGAGCAGAGGATGTTGTGTTGGGTGGTGGAGCCATATGAGGGAGAATGGATTGGTGGGATTCATAAGAGCCAGAATTGGCGTTTAGAGCCAGCTTGTAAGCCACATGATTGGCTATGACTCAACAGATAGAAGTGGCATCTTGCAACCATTAGTATCAGTATTCTTGTTGTTTTCATGTCCTGCATACTGTAGTTTCAGTGTTTTTGCTTGTTTAGGGAAATCCATTATACCCTAAAGAAGCAAGTTGATAAGAAATCCCCAAAGAGAGATTCTAGGTAGGTGCTTTTCAGTAGAGGTTTCTGTAATGATGGGAATGTCCTGCATCTCTGTCCTCCAATAGGGTAGCCATTGGTCAGATGCAACTGTTGGACCCTTGAAATGTGGCTAGAATAGAATTTTAAATTGTATTTGTATCATATATAATTTATGTTACTTATTATGCATCCTTGTTTGTCATATTTATGTTTGCTTTCTATTAGGCAGTACTAGTCTAGTGCGAGGAGACAGACAATCCCACTACTGATACATACACCGTTTAAAGTATACTGTAGGAAAAGGGCCTTCCTTGAAGCCTGCACCCCAGCCAGGAAGAGTGCAATTAAACAGTGACAAGATCTGCCTGGAGGTCAGTAAGAAAGGCTTTCAAGAGGACAGAACTTCTTATTACTGGGCTCTGAGGGTTTCGGCAATCTCTGAGTAGGGAAATGTGGAGGAGAGAGCATGAGAAAAGGTGTGGAGGTTCCAGAAAAGCACATACCTGGGGGATATGGAGTGGGATGAGGCGACCTCAGGAAGAAAGAAGGCCACAAGGAGCTTGGATTCTATTCTGATGAAGCAAGGACACTTTACATAGATGATGTCACATTGCAAGTATGAGCAGGGATGTCATGAGCATTATCCAGGACTACAGGAGACATACATAGTGTTCTTCAAAGGACAATGTAATTCTTTGGACATGGGGCATAAACACCATGGTTCAAAGCCAAGCTTTTAAAGGCAGAATGCAAAGTTGAAACTTCTTCTACTCAGGTACAGCTCTCTTTGCTATGTGGTAATGTTTACTACCACTGTGGTCATGTTTACCAACCACTCTTGTGGTTGGTATTTCCTGTAAATCTTTAAGTCCAAACAACGGCATCTGGGCACAAAAAAGGATAAGAGGGACCAGTCCCCTTTGAGCCATCAACAAACAGCCCAGAGGAAGACGCTGAAGTCCAAAGAGGCTGGCTGACCTGCTCAAAGCTGCTGAGCTTTCCCTTGCACTACACTGCCTTGCCCTTGGTGCCAGAACTTAGTCTCTGAGCTAAAGGAAACTCTAGACATGTTTTCAGTGCTTACGTAAGAGTCAACGCGTGAAACACACCTGCCTTTAAAGAGCAAAAGTAAGGTTCTTTTAAGCCATTTCTTCAGCACAACATAAATGTGCTAAACATTGACATTCTTATGCCAGCCCTTAGATTTGAGACTCTCAGTTAACTACTTTCCAGATTATCTGTTTTGCCCTTAATGTTATACAGTATTGAAATATTGATCAGGACCTCAGCCACAGTGTATCTTGGCTAAACTGTCCTAGGTTTCTAGCAAACAAGGAATGACTGTGTGAGTGGCAAGAAAGCGTTGATGTTACAGTTGCCTGTAGTGTCTGTCTTTTTTTTTTTTTTTTTTTTTTTTGCCATTGTCTGGTTATGTACCAAAATCCTAACTGTACCTGAGATAGAAGACGCAAGCTTTGCGCAAAAGCAGTGTTAGTAGCAGGCATACCCTACAGGATTTGGAGCAGAGACCTGGAGAGAAACCCTGAGCCTGCCACCAATTAATTTGTGACTTGAGGCAAATTACCTGACCTTGTTAAGCCTCAGTTTCCCCATCTGGAAACCCGGATCTTAATACCATCTCGTTAGGTTGTTATGAGGGTGAGATGATACAGTGCATGTAAAACTCTTAGCATCATATCTGTCACATAGTAGGGTTATACCTTAATAAACAGAAACTAGTAATGTTAATTTTACCAAATTTTTCTGTTATAGCTAAAGAGTTTCTTTTGTCAAAAAAGAGGCACATGAAAGAATGCTCAGTATCATTAGTCATTAGAGAAATGAAAATTAAAACCACCACGAGATACCACTTCAAACCCACTCGAATGTCTAAAATTGAAAAGACTGACCATACACGTGTTGGTGAGGATATGGAGCAACAGAAATGTAAAAGGAGACTACTACTTCAGAGAACAGCTTGGCAGCTTCTTAAAACCATAAATACATACCGACCTTGTGACCCAGCCATTCCACTCCTAGGTATTTACCCCAGGGAAGTGAAAGCGTATTTAGATACAAAGACCTGTACAAGAATGTTTGAGGCACCTCTATTTGTAATAGCCAAAAATTGTAAGTCACCCAAATGTCCATCAACAGGTGAATGGATAAATACATTGTGGTATATCCATAAAATGGAATGTTAATCAGCAGTAAAAAAGGAATAAATTCTTGATTAGCCCAACAACATGGATCAATCTCAAAATAATTATACTGAGTGGAAAAAGCCAGACTCAAAAGCATGTATACTGTATGATTCTTTTTATGTTAAATTTCACAAATTGCAGAGTAATCTATTGTGATAGGAAGCAGGTCAGGGGTTGCCTGGAGAGGGTGAAGGGGTGGGAGGGATTATCAAGGGGGATGGGGAAATTTGGGGAATGATGTGAATATGGTTACTATTTTGATTGTAGTGGTGTTTTCACAGTTGTATACTGATATCAAAACTCATCAGGTTGTGCAATTTAAACATGTACAGTTTATTGTATATCAAGTATAGCTCAGTAAAGTATGTTCAAGTTAATATTCAGTACAAGGAAAGACAAATCACATCCTCATGCTGGAGTTTGTTTACAAGATGATGAGTTCTCTTCAGATGCCACCACAGTGAGTGGAGTTTGACTCCCAGCCCCAGCACTCACTGTCACCTTGGGCAAGCTACTTAAGCTCTCTGAGCTGCAGCTTTTCCATATGAAAGTGGAGATGGTAAACCTACATCACATCATTCCTGGGGCCTTTGAAGGAGTTAATATACATAAAGCCCTGAGCACCGAGTCTGACCTATAGTGGATGACCCAAATGCATGTCTATAATGATAGCATTATTTATTATTTTCAGGTATGCGGAATACTTAAATACCCTAAACCACCTGTAAACGAATGAAAATTCATGTGAGTCAACCTGGGTGAAAACCAAAATGCACTTTACTTCCTTGGGGGCATAGACATGAGTGCTTCCAAAGTGCTCTGAAACAGTTTGTTCTTTTTGGTTGATTAAACATGCTTTAATTTCACAGATCCCAGTTCTGTTCAGCAGACATTCTTTGAGGATTGGAAGGACTTCCCAAAGGAAGTGACTGATCATAGAATCTTGGAATCGGACAAGAGAGAGACAGTCTTAATGCAACCCTGTCATCTTACAGACATGGAAACGGAGGCTGAGGAAGAAAGGTGCCTTGTCCAGGGCTGCAAAGTGGTGGGGTGAGGAGGGAACCGGCCTCCTGGCCCCAGTCAGCATGCTTGCCCCTGCACCACGAGGCCTCTCCCCTAAGCCAGGCCGCTTTCCACAGATAGAACGGTGGCAAGGTCAGCTGAGGCCGTGTCTAAATGATCAGAATTAATGGATTCTGAATGAATGAGGTTTTCTGCCCGAGTTTTAGGTTCAAGGAGCTCAGGAGGCACCCGGCCAAGGTTTTGACATTTTTTGCCCATGATTCAGGCAGGGCTGCTTGGTTGGGTTCCATGTCTCTACTCAGACCCTCTCTCTGTGATCTGTGTTTCAGATCCATTTATATAAGACAGCTTTGGGAATTACTGTTTTAAAAAAATGAAAAAGCAAGTTGTGTTTTTTTTGCTTCTGCCATAACATATACGGCTCAAAGAGTTACATCTGTTTCCAGTAGCCAGCAACTTGGAACAGTCCATTCTTAGAGGCCCAATTCCAGAAGACTGGCACAGAAGAAGCTTTCGGCAGCAGGTTGATACCCTTCTCGAGTTTGAGTTGGCATGTTTTACTTGTCAGCATAGGCGGTAATAAGGCATGTTCAGATGGCATCTCTATAGCCACTCTTTCTTCTGGTCCTTGGACCAATACTCTGGGATTGGGAGGCAGGATGATTACAGTCCCTTGTCACAGTGTGGAAAGTGAGACTCAGGTTAGTTCAGTGGCTTCTCAAGATCACCAGCTACTCTGCAGCAGAGGTTGAATCCGGGTCTTCCAGTGCAGAGTCGAAAGCTCTTTTTACTATTCCAGGCCAGCTATTCTGGGATGTCTCTTAGGGCTTTGACTTTGAAGGAAGTGCTTTTCCAGTGCGTGCATGTGCATGTTTGTGTGTGCGTGTGTGTGTGTGTGTCTGTACACATGTGTGTATATGTGTTCATGTGTGTGTGAGTGGAGTTGCAGGGCAGGACCAAGAGATCTGTCTCCCTTTGAGAGCAAAGCCAAGTTGAATTTTGAGGTATAGAGATAAATTATATGTATCTTGTGTTTCTGTTACTCTTTTTTTTCCTGTTCTTAATATAGGGTACATGAATAAGCTCCATGCAGAGCCACAAGGAATTGATCTTTCTTTTTCTTAAAATATTTGCTGTCTATGACTTATCAGTGTGTGCATGCATATGTGTAGATATATATTTTTCTCCTTTTTTTTGCAGACATGATTCTTTTTTACATACTTTAGCGTGCCACTTCTAAAAGCAAGGACATTCTTCTACATAACCACAATATGATGTTTATTCCTAAGAAAAGTAATAATAATTTACAGTTATCATCTAACTTCTAGTCCATATTCAGATTGCCCCAATTGTTCAAAAATGTTTTTATGGCTTTTTTTTCTCCTAAACTAGGATACAAACAAGATTTATGCATTACATTTGGTTGGTATGTTGAACCAACATTCCTAATAAGCAGTTTTCATGAGCTAGAATCATCTCCAAATTAGAGTGAAACAACCCTCTCCAGCTGAGGCAGCTGTTAGGGGCTGGCCATGAAGGTCTCATGGGAACCTTGTGTCTTCTCTCTCATGTCTGCTGACCAATCAGTAGGAGGAGCTGGACTCTCTGTGTCAGGATGGAGCGTGCCAGGGAGGCGGGGAAAGGGAAAGGGAGAGCTGCCTAGCTTCTTGCTGGAAAAGGCTATGGAGTCCAAGGAGCTGAAACCTGCAGTCCACAGCCAGCTTCTTAGGAAGCAGGGAGTTTTTCCAAAGGAGTGGTGAGCAGCCTGGAGTGTGAGCCTGTAGACATCTTGGGAACTGGGGACAATTGCTGGGAGATTTGGGAATCCTATGTGATGAAATGAGGGCAGATTGGGAACACAAGATGCCCAGAATGTGTGTTTTTACTCTGACTTCATTTTCTGATTCTTATTCTATTTTTTGGTTACAGCCGTTTGAAAATGAACCTGCCCTTGTGGACATAAATAAATAGGTTTTTATTTGCAGTAGCCTGATTTGATGGCCTTTAGTTATTACCACATCATTAGGACATGCTGTAACTAATGCTTCACAAAGGTACCCACCATCGGTGCCTCTAGCACCTGCCCTTGCCTTTGTTATGTAGTGACTCATATCTGTGTCTGCCTTCCTTTCTGGACTGAGTGTTGTCTAGTTCCATTCTTAATGCTGACACAGTGCCTGGCTGTGGTGCAAAGAAGATGCTCATGGAATAGGCTGCAGTGATCCAGAGTTGTAAGACAGAATGTTATGGGAGCAGATAGGAGAAGAAAAAATAAATGAATGAATGGATGCATGCACGAAAACATGATAATCAGGAATGTTTTCCAAGAGGTTAGTAGTTGGAAGTTACTGGGAGATGGGATAAGTATTTATTTGATACATATTTATAAAGTATTTTTATGCCATAGTGCTGTTTTAATCACTTTATAAATAATGAATTTAATTTTCTTACAAACCTAGGAAGTAAGGACTGTTACTTTTCCTACCTCGTATGTGAGGAAACCAAAGCATAGACAGGTTAGGTGACTTATCCAAGGTCACATGGGTAGTAAGTTGGAGCTGGGACTTGATTCCAGATAATTCAGCTCCAGAGTCTACTGTTAGCCACCTCACTCTGTGTGGAGTGGGGTTGGGTGTTCCAAAGTCAGGGAAATCACTTGGTAACTGGTGGACCCCAATTGTCTTACGAGGGCTGTCGCTAAGGCTGTCCTGGGCTTACAGACAACAGAGGGTCTGTCACCCAGCTGGGCCATCGTGAGGGAGCTGGACATCTTTGCCATTCCTGGGGCCTGACATCTCACAGCCTGTTGGTTATCCTTGCGTGGCAGGCTTTCAGTGATGCGGATGCTTCTTGAGAATGCTCTTGGGCTTTACCAACCGGCTAATTTGCTAGCAGAGCTGGGAAGGCTGTGTCCTCTTGGGGTGTTCGGGAGGGCTCCTGAGCTGTCCTGGTGGTGGCACCCAGTCCATGCCAGGCCTGGCCACCAGGGCCTGACTTCTAACAGGAAGGCTGAGCTAGTTCAGCTCTGTTGTTGTGGCTGAGCCAAGCATCAGTGGTCTGCTAGACTCCTTTGTGAAGCTGGAGTCAGGGATATCGGCTCCCACTACCATAGAATTTCCTCTTGAAGATGAGCATTTGTTGATGTTTAATAATGTTGTTCAGTGGTTTGAATTGCTGCCCAATACTTGTCTTCACACATTGACAGAGCTGAAATAGGACTATCAGAGGAATAGCCTTCTAGAGTTGGAAGAGAAGTGAAACATCCCATCCACTCTGTTAAGGCTTTGATCACTTCCATTGAACAAATTCTTCCTGAGCTTACAACTATGCCTGGAGATGAGATAGAGGAAACCAAAAACCAAAAACCCCAAAACCTCAAGGAGCTTGCAATCTGTTGGATGCCCCTCTTTCCAGCTTTTGATGGAAAGAAAGACTGGAGGGAGAAGGGCTGTAGCAGAAGAGCACCAAGAAGATGCAATAAATGACAAAGGGGAAGAGAGGAAGGCTGCAGCGCAAGGCCAGGAGGGTGGTGTAGTCTAAGTGCAGCATAGGCTTTACAGACCTAGTCCTGATTCTTGCTTCTACTGCTTACTTGCTTCATGATGGAGAGCAAATCGCTTCTATCATGTTCTGAGTCTCAGTTTTCTCAACTGTAAAATGGGCTAATAATACCCCTTGGAAGAGTTTGTGTGGGATAGTGCCTAGGGCATTGTTTTAGTTATCATCAAACAAAAGCAAGGGGAGAGCCATTTAGCACAAGGGTTTATATTGCTACACATCTCAGCAGGCTTTTAGGACAATACTCAGTCACAGCCACTGTGGCCTCTAGATTTCTAGGGACCCTAATGAAAATACCATGGCCTGGGGAAGATCAAGGGTTCAGGAGTCAGGCAGGCTGTGTGTCCTACTAGCCCAGAAGCTTTGAGCTTACCCTCTCTGAGCCTCACTTTTCCTATCTGTGAAATGGCCAAGTAGCCTGGGTGGAAGGGCCAGGATCTACCACATGGAAGCAGAAAGTACAAGCTAGTAGAGAATATGGGTGCTAGCCCTGTAATGAGTGACCATATCCACTTGAGTGTGTTTGTATGTGTGTGTGTATGTGTGTGTAGAGGGGCACAGGGATGATTAACAAGGACAGAGGTAGGCCCGACATGGAGAAAGGTTCTCAAAGAACCCTCCCTGTAGAGTACAGGACTTACTATGGAGGTTTAGAGAGAAGGTAAGTGAAAGAAACGGGCAAGCAAGAAACTCACACTTACGAAATGCCTACCACGTACCAGGCACTTCACGTCTCCTAAGCTCCTAGCCTTCACTGTAAACCCATCAGGCAGGCAATACTATTCCTAGTTTTGAGATGGCCTCAGGAAAGGTCAGAGAAGGCAAATAAATTGCCCAAAGTCACAGCTCTTTGAATTCCAAAACTCTTTTCATATACACTTCTCTGCCTGTTCATACATATGTGTTAGGACAGGACTATATTCTGGGAAAAAGATGGAGTTGATATCAAGTGATAATAGTGTAATTCCTGTTTATAGAAACAATTGTAGGAGGAAGCCATTGCAAAGTGGTCATTTAGTCAGTTAATATGTGTTGAGCCCCAGTCAGGCACAGTTCTAGGTGGTGGGGATGCAGTAGAACCAGTCTCTCTGCCCTTGTGGAGAACTGAGAAGAGGAAACAAGTAAGTTCAGAAAGTGATCAGAGAGGAAATTAAACAGTGTGGTATGATGGAGCACTGGGGAGGTGCTGGCGACCTTAGATATTGTCTTAGTTTGGGTTCTTCCTAAAGCCCTGAGAAAAAGATTTGAGTGTAGGTAACAATTTGCAAGGTGATTCCAGGAAGCCTGCTGAGGAAGTAAGGAAGTGAAATGGGAAAGGGAGGGAAGCTAATAGAGCAAGCTTGTCCAACCCGCAGCCTGCAGGCTCCATGAAGCCCAGGATGGTTTTGAATGCGGCCCAACACAAATTCGTAAACTTTTTAAAAACTATGGGTTTTTTTGCTATTTTTTTTTTAGATCATCAGCTATCATTTTAGTGTATTTTATGTGTGGCCCAAGACAGTTCTTCTTCCAGTGTGGATCAAGGAAGCCAAAAGATTGGATACCCCTGTAAACAGAGGGTAATTTAATGATTAGGTTACCACTGTGGACAACTAGAGCTCATTCCTGCTGGGACCTTCAGAGGGACACTGACACATTTGCTGGACTATTGTTCCATCAGGGGCCAAGAAAGCTGGGGTATGTATCCACCTACAGATGTTCCTCATTGGTTGTGGAGCCTCCACCTCCAGAGGGTCCCAAAGCAGAGAAATATGTGTCTGACTTGAGTTAGGAAGCATTTATGGAGTGGAAGCAGTCTATGGAGGCTGCAGGTGGGTTGAGGGCATCCGTAGTGTCTGCTACAGCTGGTGTGCGTGGTCAGGCAGACTGCATTTGAGCTGAGACCTGGACTAGAGGGGGCAGCTATGGAGCAGCCAGAATGGTTCCTGGGGGGCTATTCTTCCACCCTCCTTCATGGGAACCTGCAGCTCCAGGAGTTAAAGTGCATCAGCAAAGGCCCAGCTGATGAAATTCCCTAGCCACTCTGGATTCCTGCCGCCCCTCATTCCATTTTGACCCTTCTGCACTGGGTCACACAAATATGCCTCACTCTTACGAACCTGTGAATAGCCTTAGAAATGTATGCCTCATCAGATGATTTCAGTCCTGCTCTATGCACCAGAATCTACCTTTAAATGCTTTAAACACTCCTAAACAGCTCTAAAATGTGCCCAAGTGTTCCCACCACTCTACCACACAGCTATTTTTAGCTCCAATGCCAATTTCTATTCCTTAGTATAATCTTTTTTTTTTTTTTTTCTGGAAGAGAAGCTCACAACAAAATTTATCTCTACAGCTTATTCTAAAACCACTAACTCTCACGCGTGTGCGCGCGTGTGCACACGCACACACACACACACACACACACACAAAATATCCCTCATAGACAACACTTTATAATTCAGGCAAAGGAAGACCAAAAGGAGAACTTAATACTTCTTATTTATTCCATTCAACAGTAAAGTGCCTTAAAAAGGCCATGCAATTATATTATGTGATAATTATTAATTCTGCTATGAGCTTCCACTGAGCCCAGATCCCATCAAGCACCTCTAATTTTGCCTACAAGTCCTTCTGTACCACCTGATGGGTGCTGGGAAAACAGCTGCCCTTCTCAACTCCTGGCATTTGGCTTTGATGGGTTTCCACTGCATATGCCTTCCTTTTTCATCAGCCACCATTTTCTAACATCTTTATGCATAAAAAAGACAAACTTATTGGGAGGAAATATCACAATCCCCCAAAATGCAATTTTCTTCCTTTCCATCTCCAATAAAGCATGTAGTGGAAAAGTTATTAGACATTTTTCCTAGTGGATTGTTTGTCAATAATATTAACAAAGCCAGTGTGTTGAATACCTGTATATGCCAGGTATTTGGGAGATTATTACAGAGGTTACATATTCTTGTTTAATGTAATCCTCAAAACGATTTTATTCAATAGTGATATTCTCTTTTTTAGATAAGTAGCTCTGCCTCTGTGACTTGCACATAAAGCAAATGGAAAAATCAAGGTTCCGACCCAAGTCTGTCTAATTCTAAAGCCCACGAACTCATAACCTGGCATTTCTCTAAGTGTGGTCTCCGGACCAGCAGCATCAGCTTCACCTGGGAGCTTGTTAGAAATGCAAATCTTGGCCAGCATCCAGTAGAGTTTTTCCTAAGTTTTTCTCTAGGATTTTAACCAAAAGGAAAAGAAAAGGAAAGATGGCTGGGCGCAGTGGTTGGCCCGGCATGGTGGCTTACACCTGTAATCCTGGCACTTTGGAAGGCCAAGGTGGGCGGATCACTTGAGGTCAGGAGTTCGATACCAGCCTGGCCAAAATGATGAAACCATGTCTCTACTAAAAATACAAAAATTTGCTGGGCGTGGTGACCGGTGCCTGTAATCCCAGCTACTTGGGAGGCTGAGGCAGAAGAATCACTTGAACCTGGGAGACAGAAGTTGCAGTGAGCCAAGATCATGCTCCTGCACCCCAGCCTGTGAGACAGAGCAAGACTCTCTTAAAAAGAAAAAAAAAAGAAAAGAAAAAGAAAAAATGCAAATCTTCAGGTTCCACCCTAGAACTACTGAATGAGAAACCCTGGGGATGAGGCCCAGCAATTCCTGTTAACCAGCCCTCCAGGTGATTCTTAGCACAGAAAAGTTTGGGAAACACTATCTTCACCCATTTGTTAACTACTGATAAAGAGTTCAACTAGTGGATGAACTTTGAAGGAGGTTAAAATTTTCCCCTCTTCTTTGTGAATGTAATTAAAGTGATACAAATTTCAACAAATGTGTATTTTTCTTCTAGAAAGCATGTCTTTTACATTTTGGGAGGTTTTAACTTTCTGTCACCTATCCTGATTTGTATCTAGGTCTCGCTACTTATTAGCAGCAGGATCTTGGGAAAGTTACTTAACCTCTGTAAGCCTTGGTTCTGAGTCTGTGTATTGCAGATGAGCAGGATTCTTGTGAGTATTGAGTCAGGATCTGCGAAAGTGCTTAGCATGATATCAAGCATATCATAAGTATCTAACAAATATTAGCTGATTATTACTAATTACATGATTGGTTTGCTTGTTAGCTATTATTAGTAACAGTTTCTAAACTGTTTAATGCTTTTAAATTATATCCCTCATTAAGACGTCCAGCATCAGTTTTATAAAACAGTTTTCTATAACTGGCCTAACTTTTAAATCCTGCCATTCTTATGTTTGACTCTTAGCAGTAAGTAGAATGATCAGAGTAACTGTCTGGGAGAGACCATCAATATTCCCGTAAAAATTATTTATGGAAATCTGACACGTAGTAGGTGCTCATACATGTTTGTGGAGCAATGAATTGAGTGAATGATCAGTCCACACAGGCCACTTCTAGTCCAAATATTGGCCCCGTACACTGACAGGTTGGGGGTCAGGGGCAGGAAACTGTCTCTTGTTCTCTGTTGATGGGCCCAGCACAGAGCATAGAGCCTGGCACAGAAGTAGATTGTCAATAATTACTTGATGATCAAATTTTTTTGCTTTCCTTTTGATACAGATATGCTTTGTTTCCTTAACCTCTTCTATCATAATATGCTTTGGGATCTGATAAGGAAAGATCAAAGTAAATATATATTTCTCTCCCTGTATACTCTGCTGCCCATATTTTTTTAAAAATAAAGTTTTTAAAGAGCTATCAAATAAGACTTAGGAGCCAGGAGACCTAGATTCTCCATTCTGCTTTGCTGCCAGGCTTAGATGTGACAAAGGCCTGACGCTTAACTCTTGGGTTCTTTTATTCCTGTGTAAATGGAGAAGGCTGGACTAGATAGGTGTTTTCCACGGGGAACTGGGACCAAATGGTTGTGTGTGTTACCTAAGCACGGTGTTAAGTAACATTGGATCACATGGTGAGAAAGTCTTGTTTCACTTCCTCTTTAATCTTTCTGATTTAGTGGAGGAGAAAGCCTGATTTTGGCACTGGTAGGTATTTAATACCTCGCCAATGCTTGTTCATCTCCCTGTTTAACAGAGACCTGAGTTTGGATGAGGAGGCAACAGTATTCACCTTGTTTTGTTCATCGTATTCATTTTTTAACCTTTTTTTTTCTATTCATGAAAAGATGGTGTTTTTTTCACTTAAGATAATGAGATACATTTTCCTTTTAAAATAAATTGATTCCAGAAACAAAGAGTCAGTTGAATGTGAAGAAAAAATGCACTAGGTTAATAATAGAGCAGATAGGCTGGGGGTGTGGCAGAAATCCAAAAGGTGGAAGGAGCCTCATGCCACAGTGACTGTCAGCAAGTCTCAGGTGCTACAGTGTAGGGAGAACAGAATCTTGTCTTTGGTCAAGATTGTATGTCTGCACAGTCAGGCCAAGAAACATCAGCCCTGGTGCGGTGGTTAAGGCTGGAACCACCAAAGCGAGCCCCCACTCCAACCTGGAGATCACCGTAGAGATTCTGGTCCCAGCTCTGGGGCAGGGCCAGATGTGTGCATTTGTAGACACCTCCATAGATGGGGTTCTCCCCCATCCGGAGTTCCAGATAAGGACATGCAGTTAAGAGCACATCTAGGAGCTAGTTTTTTTTTTTTTTTTTTTTGAAATCACGAGGCATTCAGAGAAATTAGATGGACAAAAATGTTTACCACATCATTTTTATATGCGTAAATCATTGGAACACACCTACCTGCTCAACATTAAGATAAGAGTTAGTTATGAAATCCCTGGACAAAATATTGTATATCTATTCAAAATGATACGTATGGGGAACTGTAGAGATGTAGAGAAACGTTTATGGTACAATGGAAGGTGGGAGGAATAGTAGACAAAATTGCATCTATAGCTTTATTTCAACTATGTAAAAGACATAGAAACAATTACAAGTAAACATGTTAGAGTGTTACTGGTTGTTATTTCTAGCTAAAGTGATTATGTGTCTTTCAAAAAATGCTTTTTTTTTTTTTTTTTTTTTACATTCTAAGCCTTCTTCTACAATTCTAAATGTTGACTATGCTCTCCCTTTCCTGTCAAATGACGAGCATCAATCAGACCTAATTAAAATCCTGTTTCTGTCTTGACTAATGTGTGACCTTGGAGAAGTCCTTAACTTTGTGATCCTCAGTTTCCCCCACTGAAAATTGGGAAGAGTTCCTTTCTCATGGGTTGCTGTGAGCAGTAAGTGAGATGATGCACGAGAGACACTTATGAGGGTGCCTAGCTCATAAGTCTCCGAAGAAATAGTACCTGCCATAATAATAATGTTAATAATAATAATAATGTTATTGTTGTTATTGTTTTCCTCATTATTACTACTAGTGAATTTGGAAGGCATAACAATTTACTAAACCAAAGAGTCAAGCTGTAAAAAATGTAATTCTGAAGTTCCTCCCCTCTGCCTGTTGCATAAACACACGCAGGCATGCAGAGTGACATAAGTCAACAAATGCACATGTGCACACAGTCTTCTCTGGTGCTGCACACTCCCTGTGCTAGGAGTCTCCATATCCACAGGTTCAGGAACAAGAGGACCAGCTTCATCTGGTCCTCTTTGTCTACTATTTTGTCTACTATTCCCCCACCCCCCGCTGTCTTCTATTGTACCATAAACATTTCTCTACCACTCTACAATTCTCCATATATATCATTTTGAATAGATATACAGTATTTTGTCCTGGGATTTCATAACTAACTCTTGTCTTAATGTTGAGCAGGTGGGTGTGTTCCAATCATTTGTGCATATAAACACTTCCTGAGGCATCTTTTATCTGTCAGACTCTTTGCTCAGCACATGCAACATTCTTTTTATTTTCTTTTTCTAAAAAAAATGAGGTAAAATTCACAGAACATAAAGTTAACCACTAGTCATTCTAAAGTGTACAATTTAGTGGTGTTTAAAACATTCACAGTGTTGTGCAACCATCGCCTCTATCTAGGTCCAAGGCATTGCATCACAGCAAAAGGAAACTGTACCTATTCAGCAGTCATTCCCCATTTCCCCTTCCCCAATCCCCTGGCAGCCTCTAGTCTACTTTCTCTCTCTGCAACTTGGCTTTTAAATTTCTCTGCAGCCACACATAAAATTTAACCCTTATGTTTTCTTAGTTGGTGCTCATTGAGCTTTTTCCCCTTTGCCATTTGGTTAAAGATCCTGTGAAATGAATAAGTGGATTGAATCCCCACTTCCTTGTTTGGAAATTTTAGGTTCTTTGCAATTGAAACCAAAATGTCTGTGTGAATTCATTTAAAAAGCAGATTTTCTTTTCCACAAAGGATTTGGGACTGTTTGGGGCTTAATTATTATGTCAGGTGATCCAGCTTTAGTTCAGATGAGGACGCTTTGTAAGAAGCTTTGCCGTGAGGGCAGCAGCTTCAGCGGAGGGTCAAGGTCCTTCTGAGCTGGGTGGCTGAAATGGAACACATGTGGCTCTGAGCCAGTGAAGTGCTTTCTTGGGACTGCCCTGCTGTCCAGGAACTGAAGCTGGGTTCAAATGCTGACTCTGTCATTCTCTGGGCATGTGACCATGGCCAAGCTAATACACATGATGAGCCTCAGTTTCTGCATCTTTGAAAGGGTGTTCATTGTGAGTATTTTGCAGAGGATTAAATGAGATAAGACTGGTGAACCACCCCCACCACCCCTCTTAACCCCCCGGATTTTTTGGCCTCATAGCTTTGCTTCTATGCATGAAGTGCTGAATGCCATTTCTGGTACTGACTCAGATGTCTTCATGTGCCAGGCTGGATACTGACTTGTGGAGTGGATAGTGGTTGAGGGAAGACAACTGGGGATGGGAGGAATGGGAGAGTGTGAGTGTCGAGGGGTGGGCTACCTCTTGGGCACTGGCAATTATATGACAGTGGAACAGCATTGCAATTTAGTTTTGTGTTTTTCATTGTAACCCAACTGGCAACAGAACAGTGATGGGAGATGGAAAGGGTATCAAATTTGACTAGTGAGTTGCCCCTTTTGGTCCCTTCCTTAGAGTAAGCCTCAGTTTCTTCATCTGCAAAATGGAACTATCAGTGCCTTCTCTGACTACCTCGCAGAGTTGCTGTGAAGAAAAAGTGAGATAAAAGTGTACCTGAAAGCATTTGTAAAATGTAAAGTGCTGTATAAATGTAACTGATTATTGTTTCATTTAAAAGACATGGTTTTGTTGATATCTCATGAAAAATAGTGCTAGTCCTCCCATTTAGTCATGGCGACAACCTTTTTGTCATACATGTGCATGGGAGAATCGTTGGTTAGTAGGTGTTTTCCTTTATCCAAGTGGTCTGAGCTGGAAAATATGGAGAATTCCTTCACTAAAGGGCCATATCTTTTGACTCTATTGACAGCATGTCGTGTGGAACTCAAAACTGCCTTCGTGAATGCAGATAGATTGCATCTATTAGCTGCCTCTTGTCATCATGACCTGCCAGAAGGGAAAATAAAATGTGCCTACAAATATTTCGATATTTATGTTGTGTGAAGGTTTAATATTCATTTGGAGCAGTGAATGGGGAAAGAGAAAAAAAAGTCCACATCCTTTACTTTGGAAATTGCTCAGTTCAACAAGAATTCATTGAGTACCTACTATGAGCTAGTGAGTGAATGATATGCTAGTGTCTACCAAAGAAAGACACCAAATTCTAATATTGACAAGTTCATGTTTGCATACTTTGTCAGAAGCCTTGGAGAATCCCAAGGTCAGGAGTCTTTGCTCATTCCTATGGGGGAACTGATGAAATCTGCCCAGAGGTTGGGGAAGAGGGAAGTAGGTGAAATGGCTGCAGAGGAGAGGTGTTTGTAGTAAAATTGGGGAAGAGAGGATAGTGGGAGGGGGTGGATCAGACCTCAGAAACACACTCCTACCTGTTAGGATGTAGGTGTGTGCTTGCACTTGTGGGTGGGACCAAGAGACAGGTGTCAGTAGCCTGGAGTTATAAAAACCAAAATGCATTGAATAATTGGATGGGAAAACACACATAAGAAAAGGACTCTTGGCAAGTGTATTTTTTCCAGCAATGCAAAAGTGAATTTACAAGCATATTGTTGTAGCTGTGAAGGGGCAAGCTCTACTAAAGGGATAGATGATACATGAAAATAAGTTGTAAAATTTATGTTGTTAATTGAAGAGTATGTTGATAATTTGTGTCACTGATATTCAGTGTTTTGAATATGTTGTCATTGTCATTTCTCATTATGTAAAAATATAATAATTTTACAAGTTCACTGGTGACTTCATTCCCCTAACCCTATTTTTTCCCCAATAAGGTCCTAAATTCCTCAAGCCTGACTTCTCCTGCCCCAGGGGTTTTCAGAAACCTAACCCCCATGGTTGGCGAGGGACTGCTGTGTGTGAAATGGTAACTGCCCTCAAGGAGCTTACAATCTAGCTGGGGGTAAATGACTTGCACATGAACACAACTAGACTGTGAGCTTCTAGAGGGCAGGGACCTTACCCTAGTCATCTCTCTTCTCACCCTGCACACCCTCCCTGAGGGATCTCATCCATCCCCATGGCGTCAACCACCACCTGAGGACCCTCTAGGCCTGAATTGTCTCCTGAGTGCCACACCCAGCTCTCCAGCATCTTCAGTGTTCCTCCACGGGTGGAATGCTCCACAGCACTGCCAACTCAACCTGCTCACCAAAACCCAGCTTGTCATCTCTCCTCTGGGCCAGCCCTGGCTTCCAGGCTCCTGGACTTGGTCCCCCAGATCAAAGATCCAGGGGTCACTCATCTGGACTGAGCTTGATGGAAAAGTGCTTATGTTTCAATGTTAAGTAAACTGGGGAGCCTATCAAATGTATAGACATGATGAACTCATTGATGTTAAGTACATAGATGGAAAGAGAAATGCTTCAGAATGTATTAGTGGTTGCCTCTAATGGTGAAACAATGATTGACGTTTTCTTTTTCTGACACCCTTGTGCTTTCCAAATCTCCTGCAAAAAGTATTTATTACTTTTGTAACCAGCAAAAATGCCTAATAAAAATGATTGACAGGTCTCCATTTGAGTGTCACCTTTTCTGGGAATTATCGTTTATTCCTTTGCATCTCAAAGAGTCTGAGGCTCCAGGGTTACACAGCCTCAGCACGTGTGCTTACCCTGTTGGGGAACTTGTTGCACTGTGTTCTTTCTGTAAGTCAGCTCTTCCATTAGTCTGTGAGCTCCGAGAGGGCAGGAATCATGGTTATTCATCTCTCATTTCCAGTGCCTAGCACAAGGCTTGCATACATAACTGCTCAATACATGCTTGTTCTTTAAAGGAAGAGAGGGAGGGAAGGGGGCAGGAAAACAAAAAGGGGAAGGACACCAGAATTCTCAAATGTTATACCTCCATGGATCCCTTGTATTATTTCCTGTCCCCAAGATCCTTTGTTTATTAAGCTTTTGAATCTACTGTACCACTGATTTTTCACTCAGTAGTTTGAATTTTTCTGTCTTTTAGTAATCATAGGCCTTATAAATCCCAATCAGAGCTTCTCAGGGCCAAGTCTGGCATATGTCACCTGCTGTCCCAAGTCTGACTTGGGCAGAGTGCCCCCTGCCTGACACCTAGGTCATGGCATGCAGGGCTATCTCCAGTTCTCCTCTGGAGCTGAGTGTACCTTCTGGAGCTTCTTTTAAAGTGGAACAATGGCAAACTGCAATGTCTGTGGGAGGAGGAGAGCAAGGGAACAGATAAGAAGAGAAGTGACAATTGCAAACTTCAATTGTGTGTTTCCTCTGTGCAGGCCCTGTGCTATGCATCAACACGCACTGTCCCCTCAGCCCTCACAGCAGCTCTGTGACACAGGCACTATTACAATTGCCATTTTGTAGGCAAGGAAACTGAGGCTTAAAGATGCATTAGATGGGGAAACTGGAATTTGCACTGATTGCAGAGGTTAAGTCCAGCACTGCATCCCTCTTCTGAAGTTCCAGGAAGAGCACAGGGAGGAGAGGGCAAGAGAGATGCCTGTCGGGAGAAAGGAGCAGTGTTTGCAATTTCAGAGCCTTGTTTGGGGATGTGCCAGCATAGAGTTTAGCCCGGAAGGCACAAAGCCCTTCACAAAGTCTGTGATACTCCTGAAGTTGTAGGCAATTTGTTCCAGGTATGTGCATTGTCTGGGAAGGTCTTCAAAGGAGTCTGTGTGGTTAAAAAAAAAAAAAAAATGGTTAAGGAAGCGGACCATGAAGGAGAAAGTTGCAGTGACTGGATTCTGGCTCCAGGCTTCAAATTTAACCATTGAATGTCACCCAACAGGATGGATATGGGATATGGTCTTGTTGATAAAGCATCTCCCTCACACAAGACTTGGAGAAATAATCCTGGAGGGTGTGTGTGTGTGTGTGTGTGTGTGTGTGTGTGTGTGTGTGTGTGTGGTGTGTGTTTATGTGTCTCCCAGGTATTTAGAATCAACTGATTACCAAATCAATCAACAAATATTTATTCTAGCAGAGACTTGATAGCTCTCTGGTTTGTCAGGGTTGTTTAAAGAAGGATTTCTGCCTTGGGTGGGAGTTTGGGCTAATGAGATAATAATAATTGCCATTTATTGAGTGTTGGTTGTGTGCCAGCCAACTCTGCTGGGCACTTTATATACATGATTCCACTTAATCCGCACAACAACACCGACAAGGAAGGTTTTATAACCCATTCTTTACAGCGAAGGAACTCAGAGGGTTTGAATGTCTTGCCTAAGGTCATAGTAATTCAATCTATGTAAGTAGAGGAGCCAAATTTGACTCTACGTCTGTTTCCAAGATTCCACATGTTCCTGTTTCTCTCTTTTTTTTTTTGATGTGAATGTATGTGTTTCCACCAGAACTAAGATCCATCAAATTATCAAATTAATAAACAAATGTATTCAAGCAAGACTTGATGCTGTTAATTAGCCAGGCTGTATTATCAGGGAGCCTAGCTTTGAGTAGCATCTTGGACAAGATCGCCTCCAGGTTCCTCTCTAATTTTAGGGTCTCCTCTCAAATTCCAAACAATCAGTTTTAAATTTTTCTGATAAAAACTTATTGCTCTCCCACTCCCCAGTTCTTCTTCCTTGGCTATGGTAGCAGGGACCACAATTTTTCTCTGCCTTCCTAACAGATTAGTCCTTGTCCATAAGCATTTCAAATAAGAAGAAAGTACCCATGTAAATATGGGAAACGCCTACTCATTTCAGCTGATTCTCCTTCCCCAGAGAAGAATATGGAACCAGTAGATTTCTGCTCATTGAAAGAGTTGGAACTCATATTCTGTGCCTGGTGGACTGGCTTGCTCAGGAAATTGCTCGCTAATCAGAGTGAGAAATGGCACAAAAAATGCTGGGAATCATGTGGGTGGGTGAGATCTGGGGCTGTCTTTATGTTTCTGCCTATGGAAAGTCATGATACAGGGTAGTTACAGTGACATCTCCCTGCTGAATAAATCCTGTTCTTTTGTAATGAAGCATGGCAGCCAGGCCTAGCACACTTCCCTCTGCACACCATCCTGCTCAGGCCTCTGTGCCTCGGCTGTGCTGTTCCTTCTGCTTGGAATGCCTTCACTGTGTCCACTTAGCCAATTCCTACCTATTCTTCAAGCCTCTGTTCCAGTGTCCCCTCGAGGGCAGGCAGTGCTTTCCCATCTGCCCTAGGTCCACTCTACCAGCCTCTACTTGGGCCCACAGCATACCTTATCTGTCTTCCATCTCCTCAGTTCTAGAACCTAACACACTGTGGCACTCTTTTTTTTTTTTTTTTTTTAGAGCATCTGACTATCTTCTCTCACAGGGCCAGGTACTCAAAATATATTTATTGAATACAGTTGAATATATTCTGTGATCATCCCTGATCATGTTAAGTTCTATTGGGTCCATACTATTTAGTAGCCTAACCCAGGTAGGACTAAAACTAAGCCACTTGTTTGTGCAGCAGTTTCTGATTACAAGTGGTTTATATTCCTGTCCCCATTCAGTGAAGAGGAGCTACCACTGTTAGTATTTCCATAATGTGAATATATGAGAAAACCAAAGCATAGAGAGGTTAGATGGTCTGCCCAGGGTCATGCAGTTTGTAAGTTGCAGTGGCCCACAGCCCAGCTCTCTCTCAGGACCCTGAGAAGTAAGGCTGGATGAACATTGCTGACTGTTAAAAGCACCTGACCACTCAGCCAGGTGAGATGCGCCCACCCCTACTTGTCTGCTGCTCCTGAAGATTCACAGGTAAATTGAGCCTCTTCTTATTGGATTCTATTTTGAACTCACGGTGCTGGGGGTTGTCCCAGATTAAAGGAAAGATGAGGTGGGGAGTTGCAAAGCCTAGGAAAAAAAAAAGTAAAGCACAGAATGTGTAGCAACCTTGGGCCACATGCTACATTTTCTACCTCCTGTCTGCACTGGATTCCTTATAATTTGTCTTGCACAAATTGGGATAAATAGAAACAAGCACACATATGTAAATTCATTCATTTAAAAAATAATCTTTCTGAACCTTAATTTTTCCTCAGTGGGAATGATAATGTCTTTTGTGCAAGGATGTCACACAAATTTAATGAGAAAACTCATATAAATGGGCCTTGCATGGTGACAGAGCTGGCATTTCCAGACTGTTTTCTTTCTAACTTTCTACCATGCAACCTCTATTTGACAGTATCTGTGGACTGGTTTGCTGATTGCTCACAAGCCCCAGAAGAAAGGAGGGGGAAAAATCATACAAACTGCCCTAAGTTTTGGGCCACTCAGCAGCCAGCCCTCCCTAAAAATTCTGAGATAAGAGAAACATTGCCAATAGAAGTACTGTGATCCCCCAGACCTGAGTGCCCTTCCTGGCTTTTGCCTTCCTGGCTCACAAAGCCTCCTAACCCTTTGCATTCTCTACTTACTCTTATTCTGTATCTGGTTGCTGGGGTATCCTTTCTTTTTGACCATGAGTGGCAGTTGCCTCTGGCCTGTAAAGGAATTATTCAGATGCCAAAAATTTGGAGATAGCCAGTTAACTCAGGAAATGGTATCCAGAGAAGAAGCAGGAGTGACACATCTGTGGGGTTCCTGGGTAGCCATGTAGCACATAGTTGGAGGGGGCAGGCTTTGAGTCACTCAGAACTGGGTTAGAATCCTGATTCTGTGGCTTACTGGTTTTCCAGCTTTGTTCCAGTTACTCAGCCCCCTGGGCTTCAGTTTCTTTACTTACAAAATGGGGATGTTAATAACAGTAATACCTATAACTATGGGGCTATGTTGAGGATGAAATAAAATGATGTACAAAAATCAATGAGAACACTGCCTGGTACATAGTGGGCTACCATGAATTTTCTGTCCTCAGCCATGACTAGCTGGAATGGCCTTTTCCTCCTTAGCTCCTGCTTTTCCTTGAATCTCATCCCTTTGAGTGTTCTGCCCTAACACGTCAAGCCAAATTCTGTGACTTCCTCTTCTGAGGCCCAGAGGTCTGCCATCTGACCTATAGAGTCCCTGCACCTGCATCCTTGACTGGGTTCTGAAGCCCCGTTGACACAGTGGTCAGGAGAAACTCATTCAAAGAGGAAATGAAAGGCAGAGTCCCTTGTATCAATGACAGCGGCCCAGGCTCCCTCAACCTTTGCCTTGGCAAACCGACTCAGACAGTATTTTCATTTGATTCTGTCTTTCTTGGCTTTGGTTGTGACTCATAAAGCTATTCAAGCCACTCTATTTTCTCTGCCCCTGAGAGACTAAATGGTCCTATGGAGTGTGAACCAGAGAGGAGAGAGGTCTTGGAAGACCCAGTGGCCACCATACCTGAAGGTTAGAGGGGAGAACCATGCATGCGTCATACAAAAGAAAGGGAAGTGGACGCTTTGGCTTGGCCGCTGGAGCGCTATTATGCCTCTAGCCATTCCTTTGCCGGCCTCCCAATTATGGCTGCAATTTGGCAGCCATTTCCTTGCCCTGGGGTGGAAGGGGTCCCTGCAAAGGTATGAACAGTTGGGCTGCTTTGGGAGCCAGGAAGGCAGAAGTGACCATTTAGGTCTGGGGATCACTGGGCTTCTGTTAAGAATGGTCCTCTTGTCTCAACTTTTAGGAGGGACTGAACCCTGAATGGCCCAATTTTGTGTTATATTTTTACCTCCTACTTTCTGGGACTTGCAATAATAAAGTAATCAGCAAACCAATCTATAGCTACTCCTTGAACAAGAACTAGATATAAAGCATGATACAAAGAACCATGAGAGACAAGAAGCTAGGATGGGGTAAGACACAAATTTAAAAAATGCCTAATTGGACCATACAGTGGGGGAGAATATTAAGACTCATACAGTTGGAGTGGTTGGAATTCTAAGAAGCCATTAGGCTGGTCAAGAAAAGCTTACAGAAGGATCAAGCTTTCATCTGAGTCTTAAAAATGTGTTGGCCATGAAATACTAGAGATGGATGGGAAGGACATAGGCAGGGGGAAGGTCTGAGCAAAGGTGCATCCAGGAAAATAAATGCATGAGGACTTGATGTTTGTTGCACACCTGCTGAGAGCTAGACACTTGGTATGCCTACCAACTATAAACTAAGACTAATATTATTGCCTCCATTTTACAGATGAGTAAACTGAGGCCAAGGAGCTCCAACTAGCTCTTTGGCTGCTCAAGAACAGGGACAAATATGTCTTACTTATCTCTGTATCCTGAGTACAGAGTTCCAGAACAGGCCTCTGATAAATATTCACGAATATTAAACGCCATAAAGCAGAGCCAGGATTCAAATTCAAAATCCCCCAAGGCCTGTGTTATCCAGTTATTGGAGTGAGTATGAAAGTGTTTCGAAAAGAGGAGTGGGCAGTAAATGTCCAGAGAGGATTGAGGGGAATTCTGAATAAAACCCAAGAGGTAGGACCTGATGCTATACCTTCTGGGAGCCATAGAAAGCCCCTGGGCTGAGTAATCTGATGCCTGTGGCCTTTTGGAACTTGGGCGAATTTGTCAACAACAACACGGAGCTGGTGACCGATTGAGTGGGTCATGTTTTATCCTCTTGCTGCGTTTCCTCAGAGCACCCTGTATGCCCGGTCCTCTTCAGGAATGTGTTCCTGGTGGCAAGTTCTTGTCCAAAGTATCCTCCATCTAGACTGTGAACTCTGTGCAGTCAGGAATAGAGTCTGTGTGATTCACCCCTGGATCCTCAATGCCTGGCCCTGGAATATAGGAGGCACTCAACTATCACCTGATGTGTCAATTTTAGAAAACGATGGTTGGTACCTATACAGATCATTTCCAGAGGCGTCTTGCTGACAGCAAGGGATTAGAAGGAAAATAGCTGATGTGAAGAGATGGCAGGAGATGTAGGCATTCAGGGAGGAATTAGTTGTTTTTTTCTCTGTGTTGCAACACTTGGCTCATCTGTTTGGGCACTTTCTCCCTGTCTTGATTGGCATATTAGCTTCCTACAGCTGCCATTGCAAAGTACCACAAATGGAATGGTTTAAAACAACAGAAATTTATTTTCTCACAGTTCTGGAAGCTAGAAGTCTGAAATCCAGGTGTTGGCAATGTTGGCTCCTTCTTGGGGGCTCCAGGGGCGGAATCTGTTCCATGCCTCTGTCTGGTTCCTGGCTTCTGGTGATTGTGACACTCCTTGGTGCTCCTTGGCTTGCAGCTGATAAGTCCAGTGTCTGCCTCCGCCCTCACATGGCTATCTTCTCTCTATATCTTCATGTCTTCACAGGGTGGTTTCCCCACTCTGTGTGCCTGCTTGTGTCTCCTCCTCTTCCTATAAGGACATCAGTCATACTGGATGAAGGGCCTGCCCTATTCCATTAGGACTACACCTTAACTTACATCTTGATTACATTCACAAAGACCTTGTTTCTAAATAAGGTAGTATCCACAGGTACCAGAAATTAGGATTTCAATATAGCTTTTGGAGGAACATGATTCAACTCTCAGTAGTTCGTTATCACATATTAGTGTTAAACAAAATAATACTTCTATATGGTGTTTTATGGGTCATGCGACAGTGATGATTGCATTAAATTCTCACACTAACCCTAAGGGTAGCTGGCATAATCAGCCCTATTATATATTCTGAAACTGAGGTTCAAAAAGCGATTTGCTCAAAATTATACAGTGTAGAACTGACAGAAGGAGGAGGACCTGAAGCTGGGACTTCCAACTCATATATTGTTCTCTCCCCTTGTGCTTCTGACCTTGGGAGCTGCTGGGATGTGGGGGTAGGCATGCCACCCTCCTCACATCCCCACAGGGCTCACAGGATGCTTGAGGAGAACCAGGTGCTCTGTAATACTTGTTGGCTTGAATTGCATTCAGAAGCTCACCCTTGCTCTGGAGAGAACCTTCAAGGGTAGCAAACAATGACTTTTACTGAACATGTCAGAGAGTGTAAGCCAAATTTTGAGAGAACTAGGGTTTAGTGAGTCTGTGGGCATTTCCGCAGGTGAGGTGTTGAATTCACTGTACCTCATTCCAAGCTGCGGGGAGCCAGGGTTCAATTCTCACTTTCTTCCTTTCAGAGAACAAGCCTGAGGCCCCTGCCAAGGCTTCTTCTCCCCTCTCGTCTGCTCCCCTCCCTCCTTCAGTGTCACCCTCTTCCTCCAGGCCTGTTCTTACTCTGATGCATCCTCCAACCCCCCACTGCCAGAGCCAGACAGCCATCTGCTCCTCACTCCCCCGTGTCTCTGATGGCCCCAGGGCAAAGTCCAGACTCCTGCTGACTGTAGCAGGCACTGCATCCTCTGGCAGCACCACCTATTGGAACATACCCTCACATTTGTGTATGACACAAATTGTGAAACATACCGAGTCCCTTCAGTAAGACTTGGCTCTTCAATGGTGCTCATATGCATCGTGGAGTGCCCGCCTCTGCTCCTCTGGGCAAGCTCTCTGAAATCCCTGTTTCCTCAGCCTGGCTTTTTTGCATTTCAATCTCATTTGCCATTGTTAAAATAAAGGAGCTTACCAGAGGGCTGACGCAGTCCCATCAGTTTAAGACTTCAGAAGTGGGAAAGAGCAGGTGTGCTTTTGCCCCTTGTTAGGCTGTAAGAAGCCACTCTGACAGCCACTGAGGACTGAAGGATGGCTTTGCTGTTGTCCCATTTTGTCTTTAAAAGCATCCTGTGAAGGTGCTAGGATTAACTTAGTGTGAAGATGAGGAAATGGAGACCCAGAGAGATATCTGTCTAGGAACTTGCCCAACGAGCTGAGTTTGAATATCGCTTCCACCAGCTGCCAGTCATGTAGTTTTGGGCAAATTTCTTGATGTCAGAGCCTCTTCTTTTTTAAAAGGAGGATCTCTGAGACTCCTCTTATATTCCACAAGGCTGTTTCAAGGTCTAAACCCAGTAATCTACCTGGCATACAGTAAGCACTCAGTTGACTGTAGCTGGATTTCAGAGTGGAAAGAAGGGAAAACCGTGACAGAAAAATAGCTACAAGGAAAAGAGGTCAGGAGCCTGGAGGGTGCAGAAGAGGCACGAAAAGGGGAGTTATCAGGCACTGTGGGGGGTTTGGGGAATGACACTAGGGCCTGATAGTGCTCAATATTTGGTGTCCAAGATAGGAGCCAAAATAGATTTCTCACTAAATTCTTAGTTGTGTCTTCACTCCCTTGCTGTATGTGGATCTCTCTGTCCCTTCGGAATGTTAACATGCTGGGAAATTCATGTGTCATTTTGGTCAAACGGAGAGAAAGGGAGATATAAAGGGCAGGATGGGTGATTGAAGCAGCCCAAGAAGGAAAACATGTTTAGGAAGACCTTAAACCCTGTGTCATGCTTTATAAGTCTGGAAGATGACATTCAGAGGGGCTCTGTAGCTTGCCCAGAGTTGCACAGCAAGTAGATAGCAGAGATTAGGACACCTGTTTCCCAGGACCTATTTATCCCTGCTGTGTCATAGCGATGCAGGACAGAAGGGGCAGGGCCCAGGCAGCCCAATCTGGGAAGCCGGGACCTGTGGTTGATTGCCTATATCCTGGTTTCCTTACCCCAGATCCTTGTGATCCAGGAGCACACAAAGAAACATGTGGGTGTATATTCTCCCCGCGACTTTCCTTTTCTAAAGGGACTTTCACTAGTAAGCAACCCAGCCATCCTGGCTGCTAATGTAACCTGTCACTTCAATGCCCCAAGGCCATCAGCAATTCACAACGTGCGTATCTCCTAATTAGCCAATGAAGTAACTGTTCCGTTTCCCTTGCTCCCTCTGCCTCCAAGTTCACAATATGTTCTCTCCTGCTCAGCTTCAGCTCATGTCTTCTGTGTCTGCCCAGAACTTCCCTGTGAGCAAACATCATAAGGAAAGGGTTATCTTGGGATGTAAGACAGGGGATTAAGGTTTCCGCTCTGAGACCCAGCTCCATCTCCAAACGCATCCTGCAGAGTTCCTGGGGCTAAGCCACTGTGGATGTTGGCTGTCCTTGACCTCAGAACTGGATTTTTCTGTCTGAGAACAGGCTGATGGAGTCTGTGTTGGTTATAAGTAAATGTTTTCTGTAATATCAACTGCATGAAAGAGGAAAGCCAATTTTATTTCTTGGATCCCAATAATATATTGATTTTTTTTTCAAAGAGAAATAAAAAATCATTTGGCTATGCCAAACCAATTTTCTGTGTCTTTTGGTGGAGGGGAACAATAGGAGTGCTCACAGCTGTCCCATAGAAATAATAAATGCATGTCCACAGTCCATCATTGAAAGCCCTTGGGGTGAGGTGTGTTTCAGAATTTGGTATGTTTTTAGATTTTTGAAAGGAAATAGGGTGCATATACTGTATATTATGTGATACGTCTGAGGCTGTGCTCCATAATCAAAGCCATTAATTTCTCTGCAGCAAAATGTATGATTGTACACACTAAGTAGGAAAGATAAAGACAGTAAATAGCTTCACATTACTTCATGTCAGGTTTTTCACCCAATGAGTTATAAAAAAAACCCAACCTTTTGGTTTTAGAATTTTTTGAGTGTCAGGATTGATAAGGGCCTGTGGCTCTCTGATTAATATTTGCTACTTTACTATATAAATTCATAGAGAGATGAAGATTGCCTGTATGAGACTGCATAAATCAATTTTCAGTAGTTCCCAAAGACATGTGGACCTCAGGTACCCTAGGGGAGCCTGGTTCCACTTGGCATCCCACAGGCTAGCACAGATCAGGCCCTGAGGAGGGAACTGAGAAACATTGGGTGAGTAAATGCGTCTGCAGGCTCACTGTTGGCACAAGGTCTGTTGGGTCCCAGGAACTGGCCTACTGTTGAAATTATGATGGAAAAAAAAAGGAACTATAAAACAATAGCAATAGCTCACCCTTGTAGAACTCTTACTATTGCCAGGCATTGTTCCAAATGCCCTACATATTTTAACTCACTGAATTTTCATGACTACACTATCAGGTGGCAACTATTTTTAGAAATGACTCCCCCAGGTTCACATAGTAAGTGGCAGAGCCGGGCTTGGCACCCCAGCATTTTGGCTTCTGAGTTCACACTTTTAATAACACTGCCTCTTATGTAAAAACCATGTCCACTAAAGCCAGGCTCAAGCAAACAAGAGTTAGACTGGCAAGAATGAACCTCCCTAATAAAATAATATGCATTATTGAATTCATACTGTGTGCTAGGCTCTATACTCAGCACTTTGTATTATTCTACTTAAGCCTCTAAATAACTATATAAAGTAGAGTTTCATCCCCCACTTCCCAGGTGAAGGACCTGAGGCTCAGCAGTGGAGGACATGTGGGGCAGGATTCAAACCCAGGACACATTGGCCTGGAGCCAAGGATCTTGGAGTGAGGTCACAGATGCTGGCCTTCAGGAGCTTACATGGAAGCCCAGGGACTAATGTGGCATTCTGAGAACAGCTGGAGCCAGACCGATCTCTAGGTTATATGCCAGCATGTTGAGGAGGACTAGAAAGACTCTGAATCGGCCTCTCTTTCCTGACCCTGTGTTCTTGGTCAGTTTCACTTTCTCTGTGGGCCCCAGCTTCTGAAAAATGAGGATAGCAGTACCTGCCCTAACTGTCATAGTGGGTGATACTTGTGATTCAGGGAGCTAAAGGATATTAAAGCACAATTTGGTTCTTTCTGTTCTCTTGTCTATGCACAGAGGTGCCAGGAAGGGAACTATATCCAAGTACTGTAGAGAGCAAATGGCATCTTTTGGAAGAAGAGCAGAAGGGGAAGGGACTCTAGCCCTTTCCCATTAACTGTGCTGGCACAGGCCTTGGAGTACCCCTCCCCCAAGACAGGGAAGGGATGGTGCTGGTGGCTCTGTCTGGTCTTTGGTGGTCCCAAAAAGGTCTCCTGGACCCCTCTCTTGCCCTGACCTCCTATGCCCATTGGCTGCCAACCCCTGCACTATTTCCTCTTCCTTTAACCTCTGAGGTCTGCATTTCCCACCCCACCTTCATTCCACTGCTCTGTGTTAGGCCTCACTTGCCCAAGCCAAGACTAAACGATGGCTGCTTCCCTGGCCTCCCTGTCCCCAGTCTCTCTTCCTCAAATCTATCCGCACACAGCTGCCATAGTCCTCCTCTTAACAAAAACCCACCATGTTACTTTTCCATCAACTATAGCAGGAGTCAGCAAACGTTTTCTGGAAAGGGCCAGGTAGTAAATATTTTAGGCTTTACAATCCAAGGGGTGAAATTGAGTCTATTATGTGAGTACTTACCTAATAAGAGAGAAAACACATTTCACAAATCTGTATTGATGACATTCAAAATATAATAATAACTGAGTACTTTTTTGTGACACAGGTCTACTGATGGGAAAAATGGAACTTCTTTTTGTGGGGGATAACATTTTGCCTAATTGGAGTTCAAATTGGAGTTTGCTTAATTGGAGTTCATGCTCCCTACAATGAAATTGATTGCAAATATTGATCTGTAAAAACCATTCTTAGTTCTCAGGCCATACAGAAATGGATTTGGTCTGAGGCCCATAGTTTGCAGATGCCTGGACTATAGCAATGCTTCTCAACATTGGCTGTATGCTAGAATCACCTAGGGTGCTTCTAAGAAACACTGATGATGGGACTCGGGGCCTAGGCCCATTAAACACTTATCTCTGTGCTGGGCACAGTGGCTCACACCTGTAATCCCAGCATTTTGGGAGGCCAAGGCAGAAGGATTGCTTGAGGCCAGGAGTTTGAAACCAGACTGGTCAACATAGCAAGACCCTTCTCTACAAAAAAAATTAAAAATTAGTCAAGCGTGGTGGCACATGCCTATAATCTCAGCTACTCAGGAGACTGAGGCAGGAGGATGGCTTGAACCCAGGAAGTCAAGGCTGCAGTGAGCCATGATTTTACCACTGCACTCCAGCCTGAGGGATGGAGTGAGACCTTCTCAAACGAGCAAACAAACAGACTAAAAAAACCCCACTCGTCTCTGGGCATGAGGGCAAGATATCAGTATGATTTGAAAGATGCTTCATAATTCTGACCTGCAGCCAGTACTGAGCACTGCTGGCCTATAGGACAGAGGCCAAGAACCTTCCCTGATCTGGTGCTGCCAACCTCTCCAACCTCTTTTCCTGGCTCTTCTTGTGTCCAGCCTTTGTCCAGCAACACCAAGTGGTACTTTTTTATTTCTGGGTTTGGCTCACACTGTTCCCTCTGGGAATGCACGCATCCCAGTTTTCCTCCATTAAGCTTTAGCTCCGGAGTCCTCCTCTTCTCCAGGAAGATGCCCTCTCCTCTCCAGTTTTGGAGTCACTTGTATTTTGTCATGCTTTAGCATGCCACACTGTGCATGGAATTGCTCATTTACCTCTTGGAACCCTCCATGACTGTGAGCTCCATGAGGGCGGTGGCCACATCTCATTCTTCTTGGATGCTTTATAGCTGGCATCCCATCGAGTGGTGCTCAGTAAACGTTTGCCAGAGGAATAAAAGGATTAGGCACAAACTAAGTAGCCTGGGAGGAACTCCTGCCTGTGTGCATGAGGCCCCACTCTTACGCCCAAAGGAGCCAGATGTAGTGGGGGTGGGAATGAAGGTATGGCAGGCAGTGGTTGGTTTCCTATTCCTGGTACAATAATCACCAGTTTATTTTCTGGGAATCTCATGTTTTCTGTAACTTGCATTTTCTCACATTGTGACTTGGCACTTGTAAAGCAACAAAGTGGTTTCCCTTGAATTTTTTGGTTTTTTGTTTTGTTTTGTTTTTGGTCTGTGAAGAATTTTTCTGCTGAAAAACTGAGTCCCTGTGTGGTTAAAAGGAAAGAAAGTATGGTTGCTATATTGGCATGCAGCATCCCACTGCATTCTTTCTGTAATTTTAGTGCAGTCCCCACTGTCACTGTTTCTGAACCAGCCTTGCTCTGGGGTCGATCCTTGTGTTGAACTCACATCTCTGTTGCAGGGGCCCAGGCCTGGCTCTAACCTCAGTGAAGGTGGCAACTGTCTCCTTCCATATAGAAACTCCCAGAACATTTCAAGACTATTTGTGAAAGGCCCTGTACCACCTTTCACCCTCAAAACATCTTCTGTTTATTCATGTTTTGAGTTTCTTTGTTTATTTTGTTTTATTTTCTGAGACAGGGTCTTATTGTCACCCAGGCATGATCATGGCTGACTGCAGCCTCAGCCTCTTGGGCTCAAGCAATCCTTCCACCTCAGCCACACAAGGAGCTGGGACCACAAGCACATGCCACCACACCTGGCTAATTTTTGTATTATTTCTAGAGATGGAGTTTCACCATGTTGCCTGGGCTGGTCTTGAACTCCTGGGCTTAAGTGATCCACCTGCCTTGGCCTCCCAAAGTGCTGGGATTACAGGCATGAGCCACCACACCCAGCCTGTTTGTTTATTTTCTAATGTTCATAAGGGGAAGAGACTAGGTCTCAGGTCATAAGAGGATATTAGAGAGTTTCAATAGGGAAGGGAAGGGAAGGGAAGTGAAACTCATTTATGAAGTACATGCTGTGTGTGTTCCATATGTAAGTGTGGGTACAAGCTTCCCCCACTGTCATCCTGCAACAACCTTGCAATATATGTGGTATTATACTTCCAACTATTACAGAAGAGGAAACAATGCTGGGTAGATTAAATGCCTTGCCCAAGGTCATACACAGTTAAAAGGTGGAACAGCCAAGTTTGTGTGTATAAACTTTTTATGGACATAATATAGCATAAAGAAAACTGCCCAACTCCTAAGTGTATAGCTCAGTGGATTTTTCATAAAATTAACATACCAATGTAACCAGAACTTTAAATAGAACATGAAATATAATGTGATCCCCCCTCCCAGTCTCTATCTTTCCCCTTACTTCTTGCAAAGTTAACTGCTATCCAGACTTAGAATACTATAGATTTGGTTTGCCCATTTTATAATTTAATGTATATGGAGTCACAGAGCATATACTCTTTTTTGTCTGCTTCTTTTACTCAACATTGTGTCTGTGAGATTTATCCACGTTGCTCCATAGAGTCGGAGTTTATTCATTTCATTGCTGCATAGTATTGCTGTTTGTGAGTAAACATAATCTATTTATTCACTCTGCTCTTGCTGGACATTCGGTTACTTTCCAGTTTGGGGCTGTTACAAATGGTGCTTCGGTGAACACTCTTATGCATGTCTTTTGGTACTAATTTGGTCTTGGGGTGGAGTTTCTGGGTTATAGGATATATATCTGTTTTGATTTAGTAAGTACTGCCAATTTTCCAAAGTGATTGTAGCAAATACCCAGAAGTGCATGAGAGTTCTGATATTTTTGCTCACTGAAAAAATAAAAAACAATTTTTTTGCTCACTAAAAAAAAAAAAAAAAAATTAACACAATGGCCATGTTCATTTTAGCCATTCTGGTGGTTGTATGGTTGTGTCTCATTATGGTTTAACTTGCACTTCCCTAGTATCTACTGAAATAGAGCACCTTTTCATATGTTTACTGGCTGTTTGGATGTCTTCTTTTGTGAAATGCCTGTTCAAGTCTTTTTTCCAGATCAGGTTGTCTGCTTTTTTCTTAATTATTTGTGGGAATTCTTTATATATTCTGGCATCAATCATTTGCCAGATATTGTTAATATCTTCTCCCATTCTATGGCCTTTTTATTTTCTCAGTGGTGTCATTTGGTGAAGATAAGTTCCTAATTTTAATGAAGTTCAGTTTATTAACTTTTTTCCTTTCTGATTAGCACATTTTATGTCTTGTTTAAGAAAGCTTTGCCTGCTGCAAGGTCAAGAAGACATTCTACATTTTCTTGCAAAATCTTTATTGTTTTACCATTTAGATTTAGGTTTGTGGCCCATTTGGAATTGATTTTTGTGTGTAGTATGAAATCGTGGTCAAGGTTCATTGTTTTGCATATGGATAACCAATAGACCTACCAACGTCTATTGTAAAGACCACTCTTTCCCCACGGTACCACAGGGTCATCTTTGCCACAGATCAGGTGGCTGATCATTTGTGGGTCTGCTTCTGGACTCCTGCAGTTAAAGTTTCAGGCCAGGGCTATCTGATTCTAAAGTGTATCTTCTTTTCATTATTCTATAATAGAAAGAATTTGAGTAAATGATTTTGGAACAATCTAAGGATGAAAGAACATAATATGCTGTTTTTTTGAGGGGGATTGTTCTGTGCTGTTTAATAGAGACACAACAGGTACTCAAAGTCTCAAATGGCAAGTGGGGTTTGGAGGGTGCAGGTGTGTGGTAACTTGGAGGGAGGAAGGGCACAGGGATCCTGTGTCCACAGACTAAGAGAGATGGTGTTAGGAAAAGTGCTGCCAACAGGCTGAAACTGTGAACCAGGACCTTTGAAAAGCTCTGGGGATTCCCAAAGGATAGGGGAAAAATATGTTTTTCACGGAATAACATGGATAAATCTCACAAATCTTTCTATATTTTCTATAGCTGTAAAGTAAAGCAAATTTACTTTAGAAAAGGGGTTATTTTTTGAATAAGAATTTGTAACAGTTAGATTTTAATGAGGGTACATAATTTGTACTTAGGCATTATTAGCTCTTCAAAATCTTGTTCTAACTGGGTAATTAATTGCATTTTTGATTATAGAAGTTAATCCATATATACTCTTATCTTAACAGGGGATTACTTTTTTGTAGATGAGGCACAAATAGAGTGTTTAATAACCTAGCTTCTTTCAGTCTTCTATGATTGAAAAATCTCCTGATCTAAAATATGTGATCTGAATGAACATTATTGACCATCTGGTGGAAATTACCCAAAATGTTGACAGTGAACTTAGATTAGTGGTTCTCAATCTTGGCTGCACACCATGAAGGGAGCTTTGAAAAAAATACTGATGCTTGGGTGACAGCCCCAGAGGTTCTGATTTGATTGGTCTTGGCAGCAATCTGGGCATCTGGATTCTTAAAAGCCCTTTAGGTGATTATAACATGGATCCAAGGTGAAAGCCACTGGCCTAGAGAGAGTTAATTCAATCTCATGGAACTAGACTTTCTTTCTCTCCAATGCCACTTTGGGCTGCAACCCTATGTTGTGCAGCCCACATCATTGCTCGGTGACCACAGGCTTTAGAATGTGCAGTGATTTTTCATGAAAGGGTGGCTCCTGACCATCCATTTTATTTTATTTTATTTTATTTTATTTTAATTTTATTTTTTGAGACGGAGTCTTGCTCTGTTGCCCAGGCTGGAGTGCAGTGGCGCCATCTCGGCTCACTGCAACTTCTGCCTCCTGGGTTTAAGCGATTCTCCTGCCTTAGCCTCCCGAGTAGCTTGGATTATAGGCACCCGCCACCACTCCCAGCTAATTTTTATATTTTTAGTAGAGACAGGGTTTCATCATGTTGGCCAGGCTGGTCTTGAACTCCTGACCTCAAGTGATTTGCCCGCCTCAGCCTCCCAAAGTGCTGGGATTACAGGCATGAGCCACTGCGTGCTCTGAGTTTTGTGGGTTATTGTTAAGCTGACCATCCATTTTAATGCCTCACTGTGCAGGTGGGAAATCCGAGAGTCAGAAGGAAGAAGTAGTTTGTGCATGTTCATGCAGCAGGTGAGTCAGTGATAGACTGGGACTGAAATTCAACGCCCCCCGCATCTCAGACCAGGAGCTCAGAATCTGGCACAGTCAGCAGAGGGGTGAGGATGATGAGCAGCATGGGGAAGTGGGTGTCCCTGACTGGAGGGAAGGACACCAAATGGGGATGCTCTGAAGCCCACAGATCAAGTGCAAGGCTGGACGCAGACCAGTGCTCCATGACTGTTGTTGAATGAAAACAAGGAGCATGCCTGCACAGCATCGTGTTATTACTATCAATGTTACTCTTCATTTCGCAAAAGAAATACTGATTAGGTCCTATTGAGGAAAATGAAGGAATTGTATGGATTCAGGCCCTCTGCTATGTTCAGTTTCTATTCATTCCTCCACAAGCTGGGTCTAAAACACTGTAAATTAACACTGCTGTGGCACTGAATGAAATTCCTGGTCATCAGGCTGGCATGTGTGCCTGTCTGTCTGGCTGGCTGTTTGGCTGGCTGGCTGGTTAGCTGTGTTCTAGCAGATGAACCCATGGGGAAGAAAGGAAGGGGGGGCAGGTTATCTTGATTCTAGTGCAGAAGGTTTCCTTGGTTGCTTCATAGAAATATGGGGCTCAATATTCTGGCAGTGCTGAAGGGCAGGGACGTGCCTTACGTGAACATTCATTTCTGTGCCATGGTTTCTTGTTCAAGGCTTGACACACAGAAAGCAGGGCAGGTTTGGTGCATGAATGATGAATTGAAAAATCTCTATTATTCTAATATTTTGTTGATCAAGGATGTCAGTAATGTGGTGTTTTGTTTTAGACTACAGTAAAAAAAATAGAAACACATGTATATATAGTGGGGAGTGGGAGGGGTCAAGAGGGAGAGAAACAGGATCAGGAGCTCCCCACCGGCCATGAGCACCCTCCCTGGCCCACAGCTTGCATCTCCAGCACCCACACCTGGCACAGAACATGAAGACACACCAGTGAGGTGGTGATTGAGCAGGTTTACTCCTTACTGAGTTTGTGGCCATGGGCCTGAAATATCGCAGCTCCCTTCCTGATTTGCTTCTTGTCAGATTCTCATCAGAAAATAGAATTCATCCCAGATGGTCCAAATAAAGAGACTTGAATGAAGGAAGTGTTTTGTGGAAGTGGAGCAGTCAGGGTTAAGGGAACAAATAAGAGATGTTGAGGGCACCTGGGGGTGGAACCAAACCACCCAGGTCTAAAGGGGCAAGGCAAGGAGAGAAAGTGGTATTTCTGAAGCCGAAAGAGAGCAAGGCCTGATGGAGAGGCTGCTGTGGGCAGGAGCTGGCATTGTAGTGCTAGGCAGCACTGAAGCAAGGCGGAGGCAAGGCTCTTCCCCTCCTTCTCTCCCCTCTCCTGCTAGTGCTTTCTGTTGGCCAAAGCCAGTGAGGGGTGGCCAGAAAGGGGACTCAGAGGGTACACCCACTTGACCAGCCTCCTGGGCACAGAGCAGGGCAGAAAGGCAGAAGATGGATGGCGGGGCCAGGGTGCAGTTGGAGAAGCCACAGCACACTCATGAAGGGAAGGGTCTGTAGGGGCAGAGGGAGACCCAGGAGGCCACAGGCAGAGCGTGCCTGCTCGCAGCCCCTGGGGGCTGTGTGCTTCAGGGAAGTAATTAATACCATATCCAGGAATCTCATCCCTGGACCCATAATTACATGTACAGGAATTTTTTAAAGGGTTGATGGCAGTGGTTTTAATGTCTCATAAATATTCTTCCAAGGATTCTCCCCATAGAGAGGAGTGGTTTCATTTCTCAGGCTTGAAGCCAGCTCTGAGCCTTTGAAGAAGAGGCTTCCAGCCTCTTCTCGGGAAACAAATCTCACGGTAGCACCCCTTCCCCAGTGTCCTCCTCCCCCTCCCTACCCTCCATCCCTTTTCCCTGCTTCACTGAGGACTCAGGTCTCCATGTTTACAAGATGCTCTGGACTTCATAATTGCTTGGATTCTGCCACATAGGAGGCTTCCTTCAGGAAGTATTCCAGGATTTCTGCCAGTAGAGTTCCTGAGGCTGATCTCTGCAGGGCATGGGGGATTGCAGATGCTGGTAAAAACTTTCTTGAGAACTCCATGTTTGCTCATTTTGACTAAATTCTGGACTGAGAGTGGCATGTACATAAGTAGGAGGCTTTCATTCCACCGAAAGCGAAGCCTGCACGAGGCAGAGGAAAAGAAACACAAGACAGAAGGAACAAAAGAGCATGTGTCTGAAGCCCCCAGGTTAAGGAAGGGTGTTCACAGAGACCACCACCTCTAATCCCCAGAGAACCCTCTGGCATGGCCACTGCCAATTCCCTCAGTTGATTTGGCTCAGGTGTGGCTGGATGAAGGCTGCCCGGCCAGATGTGTTACATTTGAATCTTGGCCCTCCCCCTAATGAGCTGTGTGTCCTTGGGCAACTCCCTGTACCTATCTGATCTGCTATTTTCTCCTTTGGAAAATTGTGTTGTAATTATGTCTAAGTTGAGATAATTTATGCAAAAATATTCTACCACCATATCTGGCACATGCCAAATGCTCCCTAAATGTGACCTAGTTTGAAACCCCACCTTGGAATGAACCAAAGCCTGGACCTTCTTGTTGTCATTGAAATTTGTGTATAGCCCGTCCACTGTCAAGGCCTGTTCAAGGAAGAGCAGTGTGGTGTGTGGGCTCTGGAACAGGATGGCCTTGGTCCAGATCCTGCCTCTGCCACTTACTCACTGTGTGGTCTGAGGGAAATCACCTAACCTCTCTGGTCCTCAATTTTCTCACCTGGAGATAACATGAGTACTGACTTCATATGGCTGTTAGGAGGAACATATGAAATAGTGAATGCTCAGAGCTTTGTACCGTACCAAACAGCGCTCAAGTGAACGTCGGATATCACAGTACTCCTTGAACCCATCCTATTCAAGTATCCCAATGCTTACTGACTCACTGTCTACCTTGCACACTAGATGGGCTGCTCATTTGCACCCTAATACCTGGCCCCAAATTCGGTCCAGAGAGGGCATCAGTCAACGGGTTGAATGAACGCTTGAGTGGTGAGCAAACATTGGGGACTCTTGAAACACAGGGCTAGGTCCTGTGTGTGAGCCACTGCAGAAGCCATGGTTACAACAGACAAGGAGCCTTGGAGCATTTTAGAAACCTGATGCATTTAGAAAGCTGTGCACACTGGTTCTTTCCTCCTGGATTTTTTTTTTTTCCAGGCCATTTGAGCTGTGGGACATAATTGCATCATTGGCTATAAAGACTGCTTTCCTGAGGGGGTACTTGTTTAGAAGTTCCAGGCTGGACTTGGCTACCCTTGATTGACCACTTGAGAAGCCTGATAATGGCAGGGAATTGGGCTACCTGGGGAGCAATGTTGCCAAGGAAAAAAGCAAGCTGGTGTAGCAAGGAGGTCAGAAGGGCTATCTGACCTGCACAGATCACGCACTCAAGAGTCAGGGCTACAAGGAGCCTGCCAGAGGCCTCGGAGGATCTAGAGAGGCCTGTTGTGTACTAGGCTGCTGCATTTGGGGCCTTAGTGTGAGTTATCTCCACTAATCCTCCAAGAATTCTACAGGGCAGTTATTCTCATTCTCACCAGACAGTTGAGAAACCAAGATTGAGAATGGCTTATGGTCACACAGCCCCAAGCCTTACTACACAGCCTCTATTCTTCGATCTTCCTTACAAAGCTTCTGGCTTGGTTTTCCAGTCTGCACATCCAGGAACCTCCAACATTCAATTCTGAGTAATGGGTCTATTGCCTTTCCGTAAGAATGAAAGGAATTTGATGAACATTTCCCAAAATCTATTTCCTGGAACAAGCATCCTTGGAGTGCTTAGCTACAAAAGCGTTCTGTGATTAAACACATTTGGGAAATTCCCCTCCTTCTTGGAGGTTCACAGTGTGCATTCCCAAGTTCAAGATTCGGAGAAGTCCTGCAGTAAAGAAGCTACAATAAGCCAGCTTTTCCCAAGCTTATGCGACAAGGAATCTTTGCTTTGTTAATGCTTATTAACATCCTACAGAGCCAAATGACTCTTCAGTTAACACTGAAATAGATCAATCAGCCTGTTCCCAAGACCTGACTCAGCAAGTGGGCCCCCAAGGATGGAGATTCTCCGATGATACCACCCCAGTCCCTGAAATAGCATTGGATTCCCGCCTCCAGCATTCAGAAGCATAGTGCAGCCTTGTGTTGTCATTCATTCTCTTCCTCTCTTCTTTTTTTTTTTTCCCTACACTGTCTTGATGTGGAAAATGCCCATGTGTGCCACTCCCAAGAACTATTGATAACTTATGAGAAATCTTGAAGGCAAACAAAAGGTGTTTAGACAATCTTGCTTTGCTTTTCTCATTCAACGTTTGCTGCATTTCTGGAGATGTTGCCATCACACCTCCTTTTATAAAAGGACATTGGGAGGCTCATAGCTGCATGTGTTGGGGGAAGGAGGTTCTGTAGACAGAGAACAATTGTCCTGCTTCTTTCTGTCCCACCAGCCCTGCCCTCACTTTCACCCCCATTATTGACTGCCCTGTGGAGACAGAAAAGGGCTGAAGAGCAGACGAAAGTGGCTGGAACTCAACATGTCTAAAGCAGAGCTCTTGATCCCCCAGCCCCTGACAAGCCAGTCTGTCCCTCAGCTAATCCCCATCTGTAAACAGCACCACCATTGGCCCAGTTCCTTAAGCCTAAACCCTAGAAGCTGTCTCATTTTTCCTCTCCCTCACCACCCTCAGCCCATCCACTGTCAAGGCCTGTTCAAGGAAGAGCAGTGTGGTGTATGGGCTCTGGAACAGGATGGCCTTGGTCCAGATCCTGCCTCTGCCACTTACTCACTGTGTGGTCTGAGGGAAATCACCTAACCTCTCTGGTCCTTAATTTTCTCACCTGGAGATAACATGAGTACTGACTTCATATGGCTGTCAGAAGGAGCATATAAAATAGTGAATGCTCAGTGCTTTGTACAGTGCCAAACAGCACTCAAGTGAACGTCAGATATCACAGTACTCCTTGAACCCATCCATCTCTCCATCTCAAATTGGACCACCCTGATCCAGTCCATTGTCATCTCTCCCTGAACCATGTCAATCGTATCTAAAAGGGGTCCTGTTTCCACTCTACGCTAGTACAGTCTCCACACAGCATCCAGAGAGGTCTTCCGACAACACGGCTATAACAACAGCCTCACTCCCCTGCATAAAAACCCTCAAAGTAGGTTTAGCATCACAATTAAAATAAAACTTAAACAACTCAGGCCTGACCTGGCCTGGGAGGTAGCTCTTTGACTTTCCTTGTGCTGTTCTCAAACTAGTCCACTGCTCCAGGCACTCTGACCTCTGCTCTGTCCTTGAACCCACGAGCCTTTCTCTCCTCCTGGCCTTGCATATGCTGCTACCTATTGCTAACCCGTCCAGCATCCTCGCTTATAAAGGCCTTCCCCTGGGCCTGTCTCTGCCAGCAAAATGTGCATTTCCTCACACTCTCATTGTCTTATTTTCTTACCCCTACAAGCACTGTAACCTCTATGAGGGCAGAGGCTTGGGCTTACCAGTGTGTCTGCAGAAAGAATGCAGAAGAAGGAATAAAGAAGGACTGTGTTACAGGTTTCCTGAGCCACACTTTCCTCATTTTCTTTCTTTCCTTTTTTTTTTTTTTTTTTTAACAGACAGGGCCTCATTCTGTCACGCAGGCTGGAGTGCAGTGGTGCAATCATAGCTCACTACAGCCTCGACTTCCTGGGCTGAAACGGTCCTTCCACCTCAGCCTCCTGAGTATCTGGGACAACAGGTGCACACAACCATGCCTGGCTCTCATCTTCTTTCTATTATCCATATTTTACAGGTGAGGCTGCTGAGGCAGGGAAGGTTAAGACATATTCCCTGTGCCTCCCAGTTCATTAGTGGTGGTTCGAGGATTCAACCCCCAGCAGTCTGGAGCCTGCACCTGCCCCTTCTCCGCATCCTGTGTGAGTGGAAGCCCAGTCTGGACATGAGGTGGAGTGCGGAAGTGGTTCAGAGCAAGGCATGCCCCCAGGTGACAGTCTGGACCAGGATTCCACAAGAAAGACCTAGATTATTCCTCCCATGCTCCTCACTTAGCTGGGCAGCCATGCAATGTTCCTTCTCCACCAGTCTTGCTCATTTTCATCATCTTCTTTCCCCTGTTCTTCCCCAGTTGCCCTGTCAGGAGCGTGATCCCCACATCCAGACTAAGGCCTTGGCAGGGACCAGGATAAAGAGCCAGAGAAGGGCCCCAGGCCCCCTACTCCATTGGCCCCTACAGGTGCAGGACAGATCTGGGTGGCGACAGGTCTCCAGTGCCCAAGATCCAGGCATGCACAAGAGTTCCTATGAGACAGAAAAGCATTAGTTCCTGGGGAGAAACAGTTGCCTTTCTAACCTTGACATTTTCAGGTGGTACCAGCAGCTTTGTACTTTAATTTGCCTTTTTTTAAAATAAAAATTTTGGACCAGTGGGTCTAGAAAAGTCAATTCTCAAGGAAGGCACGGAGAGTAAAGATGATGAAATGAGAGGATGTTCAACTGTGTTTAGTGTTTGAGCCTTACCTCTGTGTTATGGGAAAGACACACTTACTGGGAAAATATCCTCGGCTGGTTACAAAAGGATGGGAAAGGTGCCCTTGGCAGAGTAAAATATCTCTATTTTTTTTAATTGTATTTTGTTTTGTTTTTTTGGCTTGTGTTTCTTTCTAGGACATTATAGCTTTCCAGTAAATCACATCTCCACTTTCTAGGGAGTACAGAACACTTTTCTTTTAGGGCCACATTTAACCCATCCAACTTCCCTCTTGGGAATGCTGTCCAGTACTTCCCTTGCAAGTGAAGGCTTAGCTTGGTGACTGGCACATAGTGAGCACTAGGTTAGCACTGACACTTATTTGCATAACAAAAAAGGGAGAACAGAAGTAATTTACATGGAGCGACTGTCATTATACTAGGGATTGCATGTATGTGTCCCTCTTAATCCTCCCCACCACTCTGCAGGTGCGAACTGTTATTCTCCCATCTTATCAGCTAGGGAAAAAAAGGCCAGAGAGAAGGGACTTGCTCAGGGTTAGCTGTGAATGAGATGAAGCCTGGATGAGAATTCTAGTTCTGAGAGAGAGAGTTTCAGAGCTGGGATGACATGCTGGGTGTCTGGAGCCTCAGAACCATCCACTAGCCAGCTGCATTGGTTTCCTGTGGCTGCTATAACAAATTACCACAAACTTGGTGACGTAGAACAATAGAAATCTCTTCTCTCACAGTTCTGGAAGCCAGGAGTTCAATATCAGTATCAGTGGGCTAAAACAAGCTTTCAACAGGGCTGTGCTGGCGGCTCCGGGGAGAATCTGTTTCTGCCTCTTCCAGTTTCTGGTGGCTGACAGCATTCCTTGGCTTGTGGCCACAGTACTCCAAACTTTGCCTCCATCTCCATGTTATAGCCTGTGTGTCGCAGGCGACACATCTCCCTCTGTTATCGCAGAGGGAGGCAAATCTCCCTCTGCCTCTTTCATATAGGGACACTTATGATGGCATTTAGTCTCCAACCAGCGAATCCAGGACAATCTCTTCATTTTAAGATTCTCAACTTTATCATCAGCAAAGATCCTTTTACCAAATAGGATAACATGTCCCTGTTCCAAGGGATAGTATCTGCTATCATTGGGGGCCATTATTCAGCCGACTACACCAGCACTAGGGGCTGCATAGAGAATAAGCACAGATCCTGAGATTCTGAGAGTACATGTGGAGAGGAAGGAGGAGGGGCTGAGTGTGAGCCACTCTGAGGGGACATACCACCCTGGCAAGGGCAGGATAGGCAGTTAGCAGCGGTGCCATTCTTGTCCTGGGGGAGGGACACACACATTGCCCAGCTTCTAACAAGAATTAAATTGGAGATGTTGGGACCACTGTTCGTTCATTCATTCATTCATTCATCAAAAAGTTATTGAGCAGATATCCTGTACCTAGCCCTCAGGAGCTCGTAGATAGGTCAAGGGACTATTATATAGACTGTAGCAAGTGCTGGGATAGAGAAATGTGCTATCAAGAAGGGAAGTCTTCCAGTAGCAGGCCAGGCTTAAACTGAGACTGTAAGATAAGTAGGAGTGAGGCAGGTAGCCTCAAGACAGAGAAAGGACACTTTAGCAGAGCAGCATTAGCAAAGCTATGTGATCAAGACTGAACCTGTTTTCTACATGCTGAGGTTGCCCAATCGTTCATTTTCGGGCTGAGACAAATCTTGGGTGAGGACATCAAGAGACAGGTATTTGATCTTGTTTTGAGTTCACCTACTATCTTTGTGCCTCATATCCCTCCCTCCATATAGGTGAAACCCACCAAAGGAGAAGGGAGAGCTTCTGCAAGTCTCTGCAGCTGACAGGGCTTGTCTTCCATTGGATGCGTTCCCTGTGGTACTGGACATGTGGCCAGTAGTGTGCATTCGGGCAGACTGGCCAGCAGTGAAGTCTGAATGCAAACTGTCTGCTAATTAAAGGCTTGTCAGGTCTAAGGAATCCAGTCCCCCAGTGTTCTTGGTGTTAACACACCTTTTCCTTTAGAATGTAAAAGTGCATCCTGTGTTTCTCACTGAGTAGTTTTTCAATGCCCTTAGGATAGAAAGCAGAGCTGTTTTCCTCCCCTCCCACTGCGGTGATCCCACAATGCTAAACTTCCTACTGCCAGCCACACCGCCCCCTTCTAGAATGCCTTGGGTTTTTGCATACATATACCCCTCATCTGCGACACTCTTACTCCCATTCCGACCCCATCAAATCCTATGGCCTTCAGGTCTCCACTTAAAGGTCACTTCTTTTATTGCATTTATACAGCTTTGATTAAATATGTGTATGTCTTAATTGCTTCACATTTTTCTTCCGAAGGGCAGGGGTCTATGATTATTTTGTTGACTCCGTCTATCCTAGGTGGCAGGTATGTATTAGATATATGTTGAGTGAAAGAAATAATAATAACAGAATCAAATAAAATTTCAGAAGTAAAATACTTAACAGGAGGATAATCATACATTCACTCTAGGTAATATTCTTTAACCATTAAATAAGTTTTCAGTGCATTTTTTAAATTAGAAAAGTTTATTATATTGAATGGAAAAAGGATAAAGAGCTATGCACAGTCTAATTTCAAGTTTATAAAATTCATGTATATTCACTTGAAAATCTATCAAAATATTGGCTATGGATTGTGAAGCTATAGGATGACTGTTGTTTTTGTCCTACTTTTTTCTTTTTTCCAAATTTTTTAAATAAGAACATATGACTTCTGTAATAAAAATAAAGTATCAGTGAGGCTCCTTTGAGCCATCTGCTGTCTTGGTCCTTCCTCAAATGCAGCTTGAATCTTTTACACACATTACAGGCTCACTAGGAATGAATTGGAGGCCCCCACTAAAATGATTTAACCAATCAACTTGTTCATTAACTGTCATGATATCTTCTGTGTGTTAGACAAAAGATTTAGAATAATCCTTATTATGGGCTGGACAAAGGAAATATTTGAAATCCCTCTCTCTCATTTCTTTCCAGTCTTTCTCATGGAATTCCCACAGGGACTAATGCCCAGAAAAAAGGGCAAAGTGGCATTAGAGTCTTTGAAAGGAGAAGGAGTTCAAGGCGTGCCCATCATTGCAGCCAGAGCAGAACTCCCATGAAGTGCGTGTGTGTTTACTAATTACCCCCGGCTTGCAACCGCATTCGCCTGCTTCGTAAGCACTTTGGGACTCCGTTAAAACTTCACTGTAGTAATGCCTTTCTCTAGACTATAACTATTTTAGAAATTAACCCATTATCATTTTTTTCTCTTAAACTACCAAGAGTAAAGCTTAGTAATAATTTATATTAGTGAGCCTGTGAAAAAACTAGGATCCTCATATAAAACAAATTTTAGAAAACTTTTTGACCAAGCTTATACCATGACTTAGTGATATCATTTTTGAACTCTTCAGGATATAATCCAAGGTTTATGTGTAGATATATCTATATCTATATATCTATATATAGATATATAGATATAGATATATATAGTTGGAAACAAGGTGAAATTAATATCTGACACTAAGGAAATGGGCTTTCCAGTAATTGTGCTTACTCAGTGGGCTAAATGCAACCATTTGAAATGCTAGTTTTAAATAACAGGAGTCAGTATGTAAAATGTTTATCGCCTTAGTTTCTATGTCGATGTGTGGGTATGTGCAAATTTATGTATAAAGATTGAGGCGACAAATGACTTTGCCACATAGGGACACAGATGTCCTCCCCACACCCACCTCAATCCCTGCAAAAGTACAGGTATTGCTATTAATTATGTATTAATAGCCATGTGTGTTGGAGGCGATTTGGAGGGGTCATTGTGGCCATAGCATGGGAAGATTGATCTTTGAAGATTTCGGTCCTCAAAGAGTGTCTTGAATTTTATTTTGGTAAATCATCAGATGACCCTTCGTGCTGGCTTGAATTCATGAAAATTGTCATCTCCTCTTTTACTTGTTGAGCTATGTGGATAAGTATTGATTGTTCCTTGTCCATCACCCCAGGCTTGCCTGCATGCCCCCCTCTCCTACCTGCTTTCCTGCCCCAGCCTTGGATGGCCCTCACCCCAATTGTCCTGGAACACTTGCTTTCCTCTGCCTGGGAATGCATGAAAATGAAAGTAATCTCTAGTAATCAGGCCCTTGAGCTTTGAAATAAATATATTTGCCTTTGACTTAATGATATCTTGGAGCTTACTTTTGACTCTATGGTGAGTCAGGCCTTTATAGAAAACAAATATATTTTATATAACATTTCATATAAGGTTTTTAATTTTCATTTTTTAAATCAACTACCTCACCATATGTTACCTTTTAGATTAAGAAAAACATTTTCATTTTTTAAAATGATAATTTGTATTGCTGGAGAAGGTACAGGAATTTGATAATTTCGTATGATCTTTCTACCTCCTTCTTCTTTCCTTCACTGCGTTTATTTGCTGATTCTCTTCTCACCTTCTCTTTGAAATGCCTCCTGACTATCCATCCACCCACCCATCCATGTATCTACCCATGAATTCATTCACCTATCCACCCATTTATCCAACCAGCCAGCCAGCCAACCTTTCAACAAGCCATCCATCCATTCATCCAGCCAGCCAGCCAGTCACCCAGCCAGCCAGGTAACTATCCACCCATGCATCCATTCACACCTTCATTCATTTATCGATCCATCCATCCATCCATCCATCCAGCCAGCCAGCCAGCCAGCCAGCCATCTATCCACCCATGCATCCATCTACACCTTTATTCATTCATCCGTCTATCCAGTCAGCCAGCCAGCCAAGCATCAACCCACCCATGCATCTATCCATCCATCCATGCATGCATCTAACAGGTGTTGAGTATCTACTGTTTATCAGGTACTGTTGTATCAGATACAGCAGTGAAAAAGACAAGATTCTTTTTCTTTACATATATTTAATGTCTTTAGATATACATATTTTTCATAATTAAGAAAAACTCTGCCCTAACGAACAAAACAGGCCCAAACTTCCTATCCTAAGCATTTCGTTGTCTCTTATCTGCAGTTTGAATACAGCTCCAATAATACACTTTATTGGCTGCACGGTTGATTCCCCAGCAGGCTGTGGAGTCCATTTGTGTCCACAATGCCTTGCCCAAGTCACCTTGTCCAAGTCAGCTATATCCACAATGCCAAGGCTTGCCATCCATCTCCCTTATGTGTAGTTCTCTAAGTTAATTTGAAAGAAGGAGGAGAGTAATGTAGAACCTGATATTTATTGAGTGCCTACTGCATGCCAAGCCCCATATCTTCATGAGCTCATATATCCTTCCAAACAAGATTCCCCCCTCCCCTCCCATTTTACAGAAGAGGAAAGTGATGCTTAGAGAAGTCAAATGACTTGTCCACATTCTCAAAGCCTGGTTGTTGCAGACCAGCATTCACACCTAGTTCTACCAGATTCTGTTACAAGTCCTCTCTGCTGACATTATTGGCTCTGAGCAAAGGATCAGTTTCTGGTTTCACACATTAGTAAGGATAGCAGCTGAGAGATAAGCTCCATCTCCCTACCCCACATCCTTGCTGATTTTCTGTAGAAACTCTGGAAAGGGAGAGCCCTGGTTCTTCTAAAGGAACAGGGGCTTGTATGGTTCTGACACAGCAAAGTCATTCACTTCTGTAAACATATAATTTTAAACTCCCTTTCTTGCAGATTCTCTTATTACATTTTACTGCAAAAGAAAATGGTTCTGCCATCCAAATCCCATCATACGGGTCTTGACTGTATTGTAAACCCTGGGATGTCCATCTAATAAGTATTGGATTGACCCTTTGAGACTGAGATTGGAAAAAATAAAAATAAAATCACCACTCAAAATATATATCACAAGCTGGGGTAATGATACAAAAGTCAATCTTTCTATTCCAAACTTCTGGTGACCCTTCTAAAAGCTCATGAAGTTCATCTATACACGAGGGGGATAGAGGCAGGGCAGGAGCACTGCTGTTTGGGCTCTCAAAGGATTTCTTTCATTTCCTACTCCAAATTCTATCCCTGACACCTTGGGCTCTCTTCCTCAGTTCATCGCAGCTGCCATTCACACCTACCTCTTATCTCTGTTCACTTTGTAAATGGTGTTTGGGGACCATTTGCCCCAATCATCAGGATAAAAGGTAGCTCTGAGCTCAGGAAGTAAAATAAAGTCTCCTTTCTTCAGAATTACAGGGGGCTGGTGATGTAGGTGATCATATTTGCTATGTGCATTCCCCAGGGGGTTTCTTGACTTCACTAGTAACAACAATTATCATATTAACAACAGATCTTATTTCCTTTGTGAATTTTCTCAAGGAACTCGTGGAATTTGGGAACCACAGTTCCCTAGCTTGTCTGAAAGCACACCTGGGGAGGGGCATGGCTAGGGGAAGAGAAGCAAAGAGATCTGGGATGTTGTGAAGGGCAAACTCTTCAGGCAGATTTTCTCCTTCTAGAATATGTGATAAGGAAGCCCATGGGGGCTGTGAGGATTCCTTGGAGAACTAAAGCCAATGGTGAGCACTGTGTTTCAGGGCTTGTTAGGATCTTGTCTTGGCCCATATCCCAAACTGGTAGAGGTGATTTTTTTTCTACATGTCAGAGTCCTAGAACCAAGCCCACAACACTCCCAGCCGGTGACCAGAAGCAAGCCAAACTCTTCTCCAGCTGCAGTAGGCATCACCCAGTGCCTCCTAATGGGCCTGAGTGGGAATTGCTGTAGGCTGTGCACCTGGGACAGAAAGCACATGTGTACTTACCTTGACTAGGTAGTGCCACATTGCTTTCCTCCAGTGCTACCCCAATCTGCACTCACACTGACATGAAGCCACCTGTATCCTCTATCCCTGCATAGCTTCTGACACTTGGGACAGAGCTCTCTATTTTTGCCAATCTGCTGGGTACACACATAGCTTATTGTTTAATTGTTTTTGTTTTATCCTTTCTTTGACACTACATAAGTTTGAGTATTTACATAAATTTGTTGGCTTTTTGGGTTTCTCTTCATTGAATTACTTCTCCACATCCTTTGTCCATTTATCAGTTAGAGTTCCTGACATTTTCTTGTCAATTGGAAGGAGTTCCTAGTGTATTATAAATACCAATCCCTTGTCACTTTTAGGTAAGTATCTTTTCCCAAACTATGTATATCTATTAATTTTTTAAGCAAAAACGTTAATTCTGGGATTACCAAATTTATCACTTTTTTTCTTTTTACCATAGGAGTTGTGCCTTTAGGAGTTTTAAGAAGTTATTTAGGAGTTTTAAGAAGTTATTTAAGAAGTGACCTCCAGGTCACAAAGATATTCTTCTATGTTGTTTTCTAATAACTCACAGACAGGACAGGAGCATGAGGCTCAGGTTCCTCCCAACAGAAGCCCCACGCTTTAGGAATTGCAGATGGACATGGAGGATAAAGAGTTTTGTTTTTTCTCCTTCAGAGGACCTCATAAGCCAAGGGGAAGGCAACTAGGCAGAGAGGGCTTTAATTAAATTTTCTATTTTTTAATTTTTCTGAACTTCAGGGGTGCTCATACTTCGCATGATGGAGGGAATAGTTAATGAGTGCAGGTTTCCCCCAGGAGGGCTGCCACCACAACGGCTTGAGATGAGGCGGCCAGCAGCCCCCATCTCTACTCCAGTCTGATAAGCTGTGGTGTCAGGCGCAGAGGCACCTGTGAAGTTGGAAGACAGTGGAAAGGAAGAAGGTGACAGCCTGTGCTGTCATGATAATGTCATGGTATGGAGGGCCCTGGCCTCCGTCATAGGGGGCCCATGTGAAGGGTTGGCCTCCATGGCCTGTGAGCAGGAGCCTGGCTCAGGGAACCTGGGGCCTCTATTCTTGGCGGGGCTTTGCTTCCTGGGGCCATCCCTTGAACACATCACTCCTACATGATGATGAATTCTAGAAAATTAAAGCAGGGCAGGGGGAGTTTGAATGTCACCCTTTTTCTTACTGATGAGGAAACAGACCCAGAATGAGGAAGCAGCTTACGGAAAATTGCATGGTTTGTGGGCTAGAGACCCAGGGCCAGGGCTCCAGCTGCTTCACCTGGAAAAATCCTGGACTTTGGAGACAGACAGTCCTGGGTTTGAACCTAGCTCTAAGAGCCATTCATTAAATAATTTCACAAATAAAGGTGATGTTTGCCACCATGGTCAGTACTTTAAGTGAATCTACTCAGAGTTGTGAAATCTTGGGGGAATTTGACCCAGTCATAGTTGAGAGAAGGTTCTGGAAGGATATGGGCCAAGGTCTACAGATGAATAAAAGTTAAGCTGGTAGAGAGGGAAGAGCTTGTAGGATGGACAGAGGGATGGTTGGATGAGTGACATGAGCCTGAATTTAAGAGGTTCCCTATTTCTTCACCCTGTCCTCTCTCTTAGTCTGTGAAAGCTTGCTGGTAAATTGCTAAATCTGGCAGAGAATGAGGAAAGGAAGATCTCTTTCCCTGGCTATCAATTGTTTGAGTGTTTCACTTAAAGTTGAGCACCTGTTCTATTGAAGTGCCCACCTCTGTTCCTCTCCATTTCTTTGAACCCTATCACTGGTCCTTGGGAAGGGTAAATGCAAAAGAAAAAAAAAGTGAAAGCAGTGTTAATCATGCTGAAATGTAATGCGCCCCTCTGAACCTTGGAAGATGAGAAATTATACATGCTGATTTCATCCGCTACTTAACTCGGGGGTGACAGGCTGCAATTGAAGAGGCTTTGGCAGGTTAAGTGCTGCAAACCCTTGCCCAGGCTCTTAAGCATCTCTCGGAAACCTCTGAGACTGGTTGGTAATTTGGTGGTGTCATTTGGAGTGACTCCTGGCCCTGCCAGCTGCAGGGACAGTTCCCAGTTTAAAAAAAAATGATTTCATTCTCAGCTAGGATGTGGTCTGTTCTTTTGTTGTCTGGGGACCGGAGACTGTTAAGGGAAAAGAGAGTGGGGAGGAGATTCTGCAAAGAAATAAAAGCAGACAAGAATGGGCTTGTGTACGTTGCAACCACCAAAGCCCACTCAACAAGGCTTCATCATTACTGGAATCAGGAAAGAAAAGGGAGAAAACTAACATTTATTTGACATTTACTGTGTACCAAGTACCTGTCATTCCTGAACGTATTGACTCCACACATCTCCGTGAGACAGCTGTTGTTATGTGGAGAAATTAGGCTAATTAATTTGCCCACACGATGATGACAACAATGATGACGATGGTGATAAAAGCTTATATTTATATGGCAGAGACTATTATAAACTCCTTATCTGCATTATTCACTCCTCACAATAACCCTGTGGGGTAGGTGCTGTTATGATCGACATTCTTCAGATGAGGAAAATCAGGCCTAGATAGATAAAATAACTTGCTCCTTAGCTGGTAAATGGCAGGACTGGGGTTCAAATGTAAGCAGATTGCCTGCAGAACCTGTGCTTTTAACCACTAGGATGGAAGTTGGAAAGCAAGACTGACATAGTTTAAACATCCTTGCCCTTTCAGCCACACCTGGCTGTCCCATCTCATACTGATATAAATAGTATTACAGGTGAGCATGTATGGAATGTTGGCCAAGGGTGGCCTGTGTACTTGGTTGATGTTACTGCGTATTTAATTCTCACTGTCTCTGTCGAGGTTGGTGGACACTGAAGCTCAGAGAGGTCAGTTGATCTGCCCAGGATCACAAATGCTAACTGTGGCTCTGGGCCACTTTTTAAGCTACATGGTTTCACTTGCTGGCTTATTTCATTAAACATATAAAATAATTCCTGGAGGCTTGGTCTGTTGAATGAGCAGTGATTCAACAAACTGAGTGGCTGCTCTTGGCTTCTCTGTGGTGGGAGACCAATGAGCACAGTGATGAGACTGACCCAGTCCTGCCCTGGAGGAGTCCCTAGTCTTGGGGTGGGACTCTGGCGTTGGTGCCTTCCTGCCCCGAATCCCCAAGGGCCACAGCGAACTCACATGGCAGGACTTTGCCTCTTTCAACCCCATGCTGGTTTCCTTTTGACTAAAGAAACAGCAGCCTCCACCTGCTTTAGTCAGATTTAGATGTAGCAAGTGATTATCACTTATTATTGCTATTAATCTGACACAAAGGAGGCTTGAAACTCTTGATCCTAAGAAATAAAAGACCCCACCACCCTGCCAAAAGAAAGATCAATAACTTTGCAAATTGTTGCTTTTTGAAGGCTTCAAGGAAGAAGTTGTGTTTTTTGGTCAAAGCAGGCCATTTGAATGTCACATTTGTTCTGTCTCTCTTTCTTTTCTTCCAATAATTTGAGTCAAAATGATGATAAAACTGCTCTATTTTTAGGTAGTTTCAGCAGGTTGTTGACACATTGGATTAGCATAAGTCAGTTATTTCTGAAGCTCCTTCATATTGCCAAGACAACTATAAGCAAGTAAATAATTATATATTTTTTCCTTTCACAAGTAGCTATGGACAAAATGATGGCAATTCTTTCATTGTACCTAATCAATAACATATGTGCATCAGAGAAGGTGTGATATGTATTAACTCTTGGCAGAAGGAATAGGAATTTAAAGGAATCATTTTCATAGACTCTCCTGGAGAGGGAAAAGAAGAGGGAGAGGAAGGGGAGGGACAGAAGAAGAGAGAGAAATAAAAATAATCTTTCTGGCTGACTCACGGGTGGTAGCTTCTTGTAAAGGAATCCTCCAATGAGAGTATCGGGGATTCTAGCAGCCATGCATATAAGGTCAGAAGGTAAGAAAGAGAAAACAGCACGTATTGAGTAGGTTTACCTTTGTAGGTGTTCACCCATAGATTCACTTCATCTTCTCAATTTTGCCATGTGAATTAGCCCTTAGTTTCCCAATTTTACAGATAAGGAAATGGAGCCAAAGGCCCAAGAAAAGTCTTGTCGAAAGTGATCCAGCCAATTTGTATAAGAATGAGGATGTGAATCCAGATTCAAATAATTCCAAAGTTTAGTGTTCATCTTTTGTAGCACATTTTTGCCCAAGATATGTAAATGATACCTATTGTATTATTATTTTCTCATCCAAGGAGGAAGAAAATATTGATAAGTCTCAAATGAGAGCTGTGAATGGGTGACTAGGCTTTCACTGATATATAGCCTTCTGGCACAGCTATAAAATGAATGATAGGAACTTTTCTATAATGACTTGTATCACTCATTCATTCATTGATTCATCCACTGTTTATTGTGATGTGATTTCTCCTGTGTTTAGATCTATTTTAACTTCTGGCTACCCTACTGGGCCTAGAAACACAAGAAGGAATATAGTACCTTCCCAGGCCTCAAGGAGCTCACAATGAAAATGGCAGAGACAGGGAAGTTGACTGCCAGGCACCGTACAGTGGAGCAGCACCAGGGAATTAACACCTAATGTTAGTGCCCAAAGAGAAAATTACCTATTGGTTACATTACCTTTGGAACTCCATGAATTGCCCCTGAAGCAGAGAGATCACACTGTGAGAGGAGCACCCAGTCCCCATCATACTTCCTCAGGACATCCCCTAATCCACAGCCTGCGCACTGGCTGCAGGGGCTAGTAAGCCCTTAAACCTGTGAATCACTCTGTCTGCCACCTCCTACAAACTGTATAGTAGCAGTTGCTTAAGGAACACACACCTATGACGCACATTTCCCTTGCAGCTTGGCAAATGCCGTAGTAAAGTTTATTCCAAGGGCCTTTAGGAGCCCAACCAGCCTGGGTCTTCCTCAAGAAGGTGACGCAAAGAGGGCATTCCTGAGAAGAGTCTTGGGGAAGGACTGGAAGGCTCTGCACCTCCGCTAATGCTGCCCTGAGTCATCGGTGGAAACCGTTTCACAGCATCAGAGCTGGGGATAAAACAGTTGTGGGGAGGTCTCGTGGAAAGAATACAACCTATAAAATGGCCACAGAGTGCCTGTTTTGCAGACTGTTTTAAGGATTAGACAGGTTAGTAATTTAAAGGATCTAGCATGATAGCCACTAGCTTACTGTGGCTCTTGATCACTTGAAGCATGACCTTTGACCTAAGCATGGGCTCTCTTGCTTAGAGCCCATCAGTGTCTTCCTATTGATTTCAAAGTAAAGTTTAAAGTCCTTAACATTTTCAGACCTTATATGATCCAGCTCCTAATGCCTTACCCCACCACAGGTTTTTTTCTACCCTTGCCTCTACCCGCACTGGGCATCTGCATGTTCCTCAATCATACTGGGTTTCTCCAATGTCACTTCCTCCATGGAACCTCCCAGACCCCCTGAGATCTGGTGGAGCTGCCCTTGTCCTTGGGCTTAGCTCCTCCTGCTTCCCTCTGTGCCTGTTGCTGTCATGGTAGAACACTAACCTATGCAGCAGTCAGATGCTCATGCCTGTCTCCCCACTGCAGTGTAAGCTCCAAAGGGCAGTAGCTGTGGCTGTCATGTTCATCATTGTGTCCTCAGCGCCTGGCCCAGAGCTTGGCAAAAATGTTTCTGGAATAGACAATGGGATTTAGAGAAGGCTGGTCAGAAGGCAGCAGGGGTCAGCCTCTTGTGGGTATTTGCCTTCTGTCTCTGGTAGGATTTTAACACCCAGGGACTTGGTTATTTTAAAAATCTCTTGATTTCAGAACCTCCCAATTAAAAGATCCTGGAATCATTCATAATACAGTTGCTACTGGGAGCTTTTCGGCTGTCTGATTATTTAGGGGCTATGATGGGCCTAAGGAGGAGGAAGGGCCCATGGGCTGGGATTTTCCTTCATCAAAGACCAGCAAACTCTTTGTTCTTTAGGAAGAAAGTTGTCACAACAAAGGGACACTTACCTAATGTGTAATGGGTATTTTGGGGCAGATATAGTGCTTATCCCAGCTCAAAGCCTCTTGGGGCTGCAATTTTTAGTGCCAGGAGTTGGAAAACAATTTTCTATTTATACTTTGCTAAATCCTTGTAATTACATATATTTTCCTGAAAGTCTGAGTGGCAATCCCATATTTATCCTCGCAATCAAAGCCATTGTGGATTATCAGGTAAATACCTCATTAGTAAGATTTTGAAACATGTCTCCCAACAGTTTTTGCTTTCTTCATAAAAACAACTAAATTTTAAAGAAAAAGCAATGTATCTGTTGTACTGTAAATTCCTCTAGCTAATTTTGATTATCCCTATCAAATGCACTTGAGAAAAGAGATTTACAAAGTGGTAAATTACGAAGACTGATATTTAAAGCAAATACAGGACAATTAGTACAGTAGACAGGACCACTGACATGAGTGTTAGACTGGGCTGGGGTTAAACTGTCACTGTGGCATTTACAGATGTGTAACTTGGGGCCTCAGTGTGATAGAAGCCTCAGTTTTCTTGTTGTAAAGTTGGGATGAAAATACTTCAAAGAGTTACTGGATTAAATTAGATAGTGCAGATGTCATGTAACAGATGTTTAATAAGTGCTCATTATTTTTTGTTTTCGTTGTTAAATAATATCATATAATATTTCATTGCCCACCAATAAATTGGCCTCATTCAGATTTTTACCATAGCTTTCCCATACCTACGGAGATTTTAGGTAGAGCTACATGAATTTTGGAGCCACCTTCTGATGGAGACATCTGGGGGTTTTGGGGAAAGGGAATCACACTTGGGCAGGGAAAAAATAGTGAGATTATGAGGGAACAAGAGGAGAGAGAGACTACAGAGGAACTCTTTCCCCCAGGCCTTGTCATCCATGGCAGGCCCATTGGGCCGGGGGGTGCTGAGATTTAAGGAAGGTGCATGTGTCTGTCGTATTCACTGCTTCCTCTCCAGTGCCCATCAGGTACAGGCTCAGGCTCATGCAGTTATGGAGCATGTGTGTGTTTAATGAATAGTTTCCATGACAGAGCTAAGATTACTCATCTTTTCTTTTCATAGACAGTATCTCCTCAATGATGTAACTTAGGTAAAATAAGGGTCACCCAAAGCATTTTTCCATCTCGATCAGCAAAGTAACCATTCATCTCTGGGAATATGATGGCATTCAGAAGGTGAGAGCCAACAGCTCCAAGTGAAAGCATCAAAGTAATTGAACATTACGTTGAAGGACCAGACCCAGAAAAAATTCTTTCAGCTTATGCGTCACTTGCAACCAAGCCAACAAAGTCATGGTCATTTCACTGAAACAATAAAGGAAGGAAATCCCAAAGTGCTTCTAAGTAGCAAAGACTGGTGTATGAGATGAAATGTATAGGATATATTACATAAAAATTAGATGGATAAAATAGATTTTTTCCTAAGTATGTGCAATCTATTATTTTTAGTATCATTTAGTAAAACAACATGAAGAAATTTTATTAGTTTATTCATAACTTTGGTCCCCCAGCTCGATCTTTTCCAAAAGAATTACTATGATAATTATATCATATGAAAATCTGCAATGGCCAGACTCTGTGCTGGACACTTTACACCCATTGTCTCATGTAACCCTCACATTGCCTCTGGGAGATAAGTGTTTCATCCCCATTTATCAGATGAGGAAACATGAGTTTCAGAGACAGCGGATAGTCACAACAAACTGCACCGATACCACACAGTTGGGAAGTGGCACAGCCACAAGTCAAACTCAGGTTAGTCAAATTCCATAGTTATTACATCGCAGGTTATTTTCTGATAATGTAATACCTTTCCCAGTTCCACATTTTTTTACCTTCTGGTTGGGAGAAAGCCTCCCAAGGATGAGTTCTAAACTTAAATGCCTGTAGGAATTGGGCAGGTAGAGCAAGTGGGCTGGATGGGAATGGAGAACACACAGCAATTGCCCTAAAAGGGGCAGCTGCCGCTGAACTGCAGCACCTTGTGGTCAGAAAGGAAGGTGAGTGTTTTGTCATTATACCTTTTATTGTTCCAAGAGAAACTGGAAATCTAGATTTTTAATGTAAAGTTTTATTATTTTAATATATTTTCAGTTAATTTAATTAAAAGAAAAAAGCAACTGTACTAGCCAACAAAACATATCAGGAGTTGCAATCCACCTGTGTGAGTCAGTGTCCAATGATCTGCTTGTCATCCACGTCAGACTAATCGCCAGTCAGGCAATGTGCTCGTTCCAACATTATTGCCACTGCTGACATCTTAGAGCTCTCTCCCAGGAATATTCTTTGGAACAAGAAGGTGGGCCACACCAGAAAATCAGTCTAAAAATAACGGTTAAAGCTCATTGACTGCTACGTATTTGTAAGCATTTTGTCTATGTTAATTTCATTTAATCCTCTAACACTCCCATGGTACACTATCATGCTTCTCTTACTGGTGAAAGAACAGGTTCAGAGAGGTTGAGAGACTTACCCAGGGTCACAGAGCTACAAAAATAGCAGAGTAGGACTCGAACCTAGGTCTGGCTGGCTTCTAAATCTGTGCTCTTAGCCTCTGCGCTGTACTGTCTCCCACAGGCTCTGTAAATACTGATGAGCTGCCCCAGGCATTGCTTTGTTCAGTTCCCGTTGTTCCCCAGGAATGGATGTCAGAGAGTGTGGGAACTTGTTCTGGAAATGAACACCTTGCCTGGAAAAGCATCAGTCTTCCAAGTAAAGTGCTCTGTGCGTCATAAAACCTTCAATTTAGCTCCATTATATTTTAGGTCCATGAGGGATAGATTGCAGTTCCTGCCTTCCCACTGATTAGAGCATCCTATTTCCGTGTATACGCTACCTATTAGATGGTGCATTTTGCAGAATTAGCTCCCTGATGAACAGGTATTATTTCCCCCTCTGCTGACACGCAGCAGCTGTCTACACTCATTGTGTTCAAGCCTCTGCACCTGAAATTGGGAAGTGAGGTGAAATGGTGCAAAACTCAGCAGTTACACATCTTACCTTCAAGCTTAAAGATGTGTAAGACCAGGTTCTACTGATTGTATCTCTTTTGCTACTTATATGAACTTGGACAAGCCATTTTATCAGTCTTGGTCTCTATTTCTTCATCTCTCAATTGGAACAACCCTTTTTCCTACCTGGATGCAAGAATCTCATCCAGAAGGCCTCCCGAGATACATATGATATTGCTCTAACATCTGATACTTGTCACAAATATGTGCTGTGTTGAGGCACACAGGGCCTAGTTTTTAGACTGGACTTGTAAGTAAACATATGTTACTTGCATTTCTATGATACAGGTTTTATTCTTCTAGGTGACTAACCAAATTGTCCTGACACCATTTACTGAATAGTCTATTCTTTCCTCCTATTGATTTGACTGCCACTTCCAGCATATTTGAAATCCCACAGATACATAGTCTCTGTATATTTTTTTTCTGTTGCGATATTTATTTTCCATCTATATCACACGGTTTAAATAACATATCTTGCTATCTGGAAAAGCAACTGTACTTTCTTTCTTCTTCTTTTCAAAGTAGTCTATTTGTGCCAGTCAGGGTCTCTGCAGGAAATAGACAGCACTCTCAAAAGGGGTGACTGAAGAGTTCAATGAATGGACTATTTACAAAGGTGTGGATAAGGACAGGGACTCAAGAAGCAGTGCTGAAGCCCCCAGAGACTAGCAACACTGGGAGTTGTGACAAAACTAAGTCTAAGGGGTGAAGAGAAGATACACGTATTAGAACCTAGGAAAACTTGCTCGATGGATGAGGATTCATTGAAGGGTTTGGAGCTGATGATGAATTTAGTTCATACTTAAAAAATAATTATCTCACATTGTGGTAGGGACGTGAACTAGTCCAGCAGAGAACTGTATTTGAGGCTGGTAAGAATGAACACTCTAAAATCATGAATCTGACACAAGTTACGTTTACTGCAATAAGCACAAAGGATCCCTTTCCAGCTAAAGACACCAGAGATCGGGGGATGATCCCTGAGTTCAGCCTCTCAAACTTCCCCAATTTCTGCAGAGGGGTGGCACTGATACTATGCCTGCTGGATCTCATACCTTCACCCATGTCATTCCAAAAGTCTAGCATAATCCTCTTAAATATCATCTGGACCTGACATCTGGGTTCTAAGGCCAATGCTACCAGCATCATCTCACTACATTGTCACAGGTTGCATGATAATTGCTAGGCATCAGGCATGGACAGTCACATGGAGCTCTGTAATACGACCAGTCTGCAATAATGCACATTTGGTCTGCTGTATCACAGGCTTAGAGCATTGTGGGCAGGGCAGGAAGAGATCATTCAGAGACAGTTTTTAGTACGTTCTGAGACATGATGGGTTGATATTTCTACAACACATTTTGCATTGTAGTTGTGGGTTAAATTTAAGAAATTCCCCTCTTCACTTTAAGATGATCGCTCAGTATGTAACAAGAAGGTCTTATTTATAGCCTGCTCATCCATAAAGTTACCCTTAAATAAAGTCTCAAGAGAATTGGTAATTCACACGGCTAAAAATCTGACAGTCTATTAAAATACCAAACAGAGGCATTTAACTCCATCATTGTCTCTGGGATATGCTTTTGTAGTTGAAGTGATATCTCCTGGCACAAATGACAATTTTCAGCCTGATTTTATATCCTTGATTTTGAAGGAAGGAATATGGTTGGTGCAGCACCATCTTGCGTGCTTCTTGGTCATACCATTGATGACAAGCTTGATCAAAGATAAATTCCTACTCCAACTGAGGAGGGAGAGGTTCCCTATGTGAACAGAATCAACACGCTGATCCTGAGTGGGAAGAAATGTCATGTGCCTTTCTATTTCATTCATATATTCTTTCTTTCTGCCTGATCACATACATTATTAGGATTTTAGGGAAAACATTCTGAAACTTATGAATTGTACAAGAAATTTTTGAAATCAGTTTAACAAGCATTTGTTGTATGCCCAGCCCAGTATGAGAAACTGGGATTTGGAAATCAGAATATGTAGCTCTTGCTCATGGAATTAATGGAGAAGTCAGACACATAAATGAACTATAATAAAGCAGAATAAATATTATCCAACTGCACAAAGTACCATAGGGACCCACTGAGGAAGAGGCTGTGGCTCTGTAATGAATAGAGGAGGGATGTTCTTTCTGTTTGAAGAGACTTTGATGCTGATGATAACTTTTATCTAAGTAAGGATACAGTTGGAGGTTATCAACTGTACATGCTATGCGTACGGTTTGTGTCCTGCTTTCCCCACATGGTGACATAAGCATTTTTCATCAGGCCCATGAACGATTGACAGAGCTTCCTGCCTCTGCTTCAGGTCCTGAGCATCCCTGTCTGGCCCAGAGCATCCCTGTCTGGCCCAGAGCTCTCTGGGGATACCACCTCATAAGCTGCCTGATAATCATGGCTTTCCAGGCCTCTGATCAACAAGATGTAACTTTTAAAAGTTTTTTAAAAGTCTGATCTGCAGTTTTCCTTCTCTCTAGGTAACTGCCCTGCTTTTCTTTACCCATTGCCCCTATTCTCACCCTCCCCCCTTCGACCTCAGCACTTCCCAGCAGACTTGTCCTATTAATTTTTATGAGACTTTTATGCTTTTGTTTTGTTTTACTTTTATTAGAAAATTTCAAGCTTATGCAAAACTAGAAGTGACTATAATAACCTCCTCATGTATTCACCACCCAGCTTCAACAATGATCAATATCTGGTCATTGGATTATTTTGAGTCAAATTCCAAGACATCCTATTATTTCATCTGTAAATACTTTAGTGTGTATCTCAAAAAAAGATTTCCCCACCTTTTAAAAAAAAACAAAATCTGGATGATGTGTAAGAATTCCTTAATAGCATCAGTTATCCAATTGCTGTTCATATTATCCTGTAGAGTTTTACAACCAGTTATGTTTAATACTAGATTCATTCTTTTTTTAGTGCCTTAGTCTATCACCCAGGCTGGAGTGCAGTGGTGCAATCATAGCTTACTGCAACCTCAACTTCCTAAGTTCAAAGAATCCTCCTGCCTCAGCCTCCCAAGTAGCTAGGACTACAGGTATGCACCACCATGCACAGCTAATTTATTTTTTCTTTGTACAGATGGGGTCTTGCTATGATGCCCAGACTGGTCTTGAACTATTGGCCTCAAGTGATCCTTCCACTCACCTCCCAAAGTGCTGAGATTACAGGCATGAGCCACCATGCCTAGCCATAGATTTATTCTTATGCCAAAAAAAAAATGCCTTTTTACTTAAAAAAAAGTTTGCAGAAATATAATAAAAAATAAAGGTGTTTTTCGTTTTTACTATGCTATCATCAGTATCTAGCTCGGTGCCTGGCCCATAGTGGTTGTTCAGTTAGTATTTATTGAATGAATGGCAGGAAGGAGGGAGAGAGGCAGCTAAGAAGTTAGGAAGTTAGAGGTCAGGAAGGAAAAAAAGGAAAGGAAAGGAAGAGGGAAGGAAGAGGGAAGGAGGGAGAGAGGGAGGGAGGCAAGGGAGGCAAGGGAGGGAGGGAAGGAGAAGGGAAGAAAGAAGGAAGGCAGGCAGGAGGGAAGGAAGGCAGGCAGGCAGGAAGGGAGGAGGGGAAGGAGGGAAGGAACGCTTAGCCTCACTACCCACATTAGTTTTTTGAATGCAGCTTCTTACAAAGGCATAATTTGGTACTCTGTGATCACGCTATGCATACAGTTTGTGTCCTGCTTTCCCCACATGGTGACATAAGCATTTTTCCATCAGGCCCATGAATGATTGACAGAGCTTCCTGCCTCTGCTTTGGGTCCTGAGCATCCCTGTCTTGCCTAGAGATCTCTGGGGATACCACCTCATAAGCCGCCTGATAATCATGGCTTTCCAGGCTTCTGATCAACAAGATGTAATATTGGCATTTACTCAGCTGGCACTGTGCTAAAGGTCATTTTAGTAATATTTATCATTTAATTTCCTGAAATTGTCAATCCTATGTTTGGGGAAGGGGGCAGCTTACTATGTGGATGAAGAGCTAATAATTCTAAGGCACCTGGGTGGATTCCTCATCTAGCAGGACTGCTGTGATGATAGCCCTGATTTTACCAGAGCCCAGAAGACTTTAGGAGGAGAGTGCTGTAAAGGAGTGATATTTTGGGGGGTAGCCCTAGAGCATGGTAAATAAAGCTCAGGGCATGGTAATTAAGACGTTAATATTTCAAAGTGGAAACATTTCCATTCCATTTAATCTATTTCCATCTCTCAGTTAGCCTAATGCATAGTGATACACTTGAGCTGTTTTGATGTTCCAGGAATTGAGTGTTCTTGTGGTATGTTTTACAGTCCTTATTTACCTATAAACATACGCCACACTTGGATAGTTGTTGCTACAAGTGGGCAAGATAATTTAGGGGTTATCAACCAAAGGCATACATTTAACCAAAAAATAAATTGTCATCAATTATATTTGTCTCCCCCATCTTTATTTTGGAAGGTTGGAAGAAGTTGGTGAATGGTGATTGTTTTTGAAATGATTTAGTACCTGCTGTACTATGGGCAATACTGTCTTCCAATATGACTTGCCTGTTTAAAATTTGGCCTTTAAACATGCTTTGAGAACTGCAAAGTCAATGGGTTATGATCAGGTTGGGGTACCACCATGTTCAAGAGCAGGAATTTTGACAAAGTCACATTTGCAAAACCCCACATCATCATAGTTGGATTGAGGCGGAATGCTAGGTGGGAGTGGACAACACCCCCAGGTGAATTCAGAATGGCTCAAGCGATTCCCTAGAAAACTGGATAGGGATTGTCCCCAGGTTAGGTTTTACAAACAGAATGCTCTCACAGCAAGTCAGGCTGATGTAAGAGTTGGCTATGAAAGTGGCCTCAGGACAGAAGGAGAAATATTCTGAACCAAATCTGCAACACAGGCATCTTTGGGGACAACCTAAAAGAATGTGTAGCATTGGAGATCATGCCATTGCTTTGGGAACTTCCAGGCAAGTCTCCAGTCCTCAGACAAGGCATGTGCCAGTTACTGCCGTGTTTAGTGGACCATTTAAAAGGAGGCTGCCCACAGTCACTCAATGAAGCATCTTGCACCATGTGGAATGTGGCACCAGCACCTCATTTGCTCTGTCTCCTAGCCTTTTGTTGGGGGCAGAGTGAAAGAAGAGAAGAGGGTCTCTGGCCTGGGACAGATTTGTCTTGTTGGTAAAATTAAGATAATACCTTCCCACCCAATTCCCTCCAGCAGCATACTGAGGTCTGAGAAGTAGATTCTCTTACTAGAATATGGTAGGCATCAAAAAAAGGAAATCTCTCATATTATAATATTCATTATGGATATATAGTATGGAAATGATTGCTGAGAGCAAGCACCAGATCAAAGACAAAGGACCAAAAAATGGCATTATTCCATTAGATATAAAAATGAATAGGAATCATTCTGCAGATTTTTTTTTTTACCCAATACAATAACACTTCCATCATTTAGGACTCATAATAGTGATGATGATGATGATAATGACCTTGACTCATTTGTGAACACCATTTTTTACAAAGCCCTTTCATTATCTATTATCTTTCTTGATCCTCTGAATGACCCCACTAGATAGATATTACAGGGCTAGTTATTTCCATGTGATAAAGGAGAAACTGTAAGCCCAGAGGGCTTCTGTGGCTTAACCAGGGTCAAATGGAGAATAGAGTCAAGCTAGAAGCCTGAACAATTCCAGAAGTGGTCTTCCTCCTAAACTGTGCTATAACCTAGCCCCACACTGTAGTAGTAGTGGTGATGACTCTGCACCAGGCACTGGGACAAACATTTCACATGAATGTGCTTGTTTGATCCTTACAGCCAGCCAGGAGGCAGATTCAATTAGTATCCCTTTTTAGTAGATGAGGAACTTGAGGGAGGAGAAGGTTGTCACTTGCCTAAGGCTACCCAACTAGTTGGGGGGACTTGATCCAGGGCTCCCCTCTTGACCACTACCCCACACTCTTGCAGAAGAGGTTTAAATATAGAAGGGAGAGAAGTTCTAGGTCCTCTCCTTGGATTCATGTCCAGATGCAAGGCAGGGATCTGCTGATGGGCACCTACACCTTGCATTCATCTTGCCCAGGTGATGGTCATCATCCTGACCACTGATGAGATCCACCACTGGGTGGCTCACAGTGCTACTGCCTGGGGTGAGTCTGTGGGCCCTCGAGGCAGTAGACCTAAGTAATATGAAAGAAGTTCTGCCTTGGGCCCCTCAAACCCCTGGGATAGGAAATGTGCTCCCATAAGAAGATCAGAGTAATTTTCATTTCTAATATCTTGACAAATACTGTATTGCATAAATTTGTTCCACTGAGGTTCCGTAATTTGTCACTGTGGTCTCATGTGTCAGGGTGAGCTGCAGCTCTATTAAAGCCAGCTAGCTATATGACTTTGGCTGAGGTACTTACTTTTCTAGTCTCAGTTTTCCTCTTCTGTAAAATGGGAGGCTGTGACATGTGTCTCACCATGCTCACATGATTTTGCTGCAGACTGTGAACGAAGGTTCTCTGAAAAGGAATTTGAGGGAAAGAGACTTTATTCCAGTGAACAGTTTGTATAATGGGAAGACATGGCCTTTGGTGTAAACAGAAGAAGGTGTGTTCCAGAGAACAGAGAGGGTTCAAGTGTTTGGTTTGTTTGTTTGTTTGGAGATGGAGTCTCGCTCTGTCACCCAGGCTGGAGTGTAGTGGCGTGATCTCGGTTCACTGCAACCTCTGCTTCCCAGGTTCAAGCAATTCTCTTGCCTCAGCCTCCTGAGTAGCTGGGATTACAGGTGCCCACCACCACGGCTGGCTGATTTTTGTATTTTTAGTAGAGACCAGGTTTTACCATGTTGGCCAGGCTGGTCTTGAACTCCTGACCTCAGGTGATCTGCCTGCCTCGGCCTCCCAAAGTGCTGGGATTGCAGGTGTGAGTCACCATGACTGGCTGAGGGTTCAAGTTTTATAGCAAAAGTTCTCACCTAAGTTCACAATCAAGTCTGTTCATGCAAATGAAGGATTCAAACTTGCTGAGTTTTGATTGGTCAACATGGCTGAGCCCTGATTGGTAAAGGCAGGTGAGCTCTAGTTGGTTCAAGTGAACTCTGAAATTCTCAAAGTTAAAAAGGTTTGGTTTTGGTTTTTAGGGAACTCTTGTCAACAAATGGCTTCTTGGCTCTATTTTAAATGTAGACCCAGTTAGCCACTAGGGATCCATCTTGAAGGATTAGCTCTTTCAGGTTCACATTTGTTCACAACATCAAATAAAATCATACATATGGAAATTCTTCATAACCTACCAACACACTGCACACATAGAATATTATTTTATTCATGCCAGCTTATCTTTAGGATAGACTTAAACTTTTCAGACTTCAAATTCTTTTTTTTTTTTTTGTTATTGTTTTGGAGCTTCTTTGCATATGACGTAGGGAGAATTATCACATATCTGTGCAACTTTAATTTTTCAGCAACACATAATCAGAAAAGGGATGGATTGAGGGTCTTTGTTTTGTCCTCTGAAGCTACTGTATTTCAGACCTCTTTGGTACATAGGAACACTTAAGTATTTGGAGGCAGGCTGATGGGTCACCACTGAGTCTTTCTTTTCTAAGTAAAAATCACCAGCTCCTTCAACCACATTACTTATTTTAAGGTAGAGAAAAATATAAATTTAAGCTTTGAAGCAGACAGACCTGTGCTTGCATTCCTAGGCTTTTTGTATCTTTGTGTGACCTCTTTGAGCCTTGACATCCATTCTCCCTTGTTAAATGGCACCAAGTCCTTATGACAATCAAAGAACTTGCAATAGAGTGCCACTCACCAAATGTTCATTTCCCTTGACTTACTTCAAGATTCCCTGTAATGCATTAATCAGGACACTGGGTAGGGTTCATCAGCCAGCTCTGCCTTCCCCGAAGATCTCCGTGTCCTGTCCTGGAAACAACGTCAACTTAAAATAACGTTTATAATACAAGGATGCCATTCAGTGAGGGCTTACTATGTGCCAGGCAGAGTGTTAAGGACTTTTATGTAGCTTTCACTTTTTAACTTTATTCTCTATCTGGGCAATGTTATAAACTGACTTTGTAAGTGGAAAAACCAAGGTCACAACAAAAATAAACAATAGGTCTGCATTTAGTCTCTGCAGATGAAAAGTGGTGAGTCTATGTTTTGCCCCAAAGATTGGCAAAATTCTTCTGTAAGACTCACAAAGTAAATATTTTGGGTTTTGCAGGTCATATAGATTTTGTCACAATGACTCAGCTCTGTCTTATAGTGGAAAGCAGCCATAGAGGCTATGCAGATAAATGGACGTGGCTGTGTACCAATAAAACTACATAAATAAACAAAACCTGGCCAACTGGATTTGGCCTGCAGGCTTGAGTTTGCTGACCCCAATGGTAAAGCCTCCTTTTTTTTTTTTTCCTCCTTTTTCTTCTATTTTAATCACATATCTCTGGCTGGTTGATCATGAGTATATCCTTTGTAGCCTTTCTTGGCAGTGGATATATAAGCTATAAGCTATTTTTACAGCTTTTCTGATTTGCTTGATTGATTATAAGTGTTTTTCATGTACCAAGCGTCACGTCAGACTCATTTATAAACCATGATACATTAGAGATCGTCACACTTCTAGGATGGCATGTTTGTGGGGTGACAGATGAGGCTTAGGAAGTCTAAGCAATTCAGAGTCTGGCTTGTCAGGTTCAAGGCGAAAACTATTTTTTTCCCCAAAAACCATGTTAAAAGACAGTCCAGAAATGAGATTGCTTAGGTCAGAAAGCCTTCCTGGACTTGACCATCAGGATGTAGTCTCTCCCTCTCTACAAATTATCAACCAGAAGCTGGGCTTTCCCTGTAAGATCTGTTTTATCAGATAGATTTGAAGGGAAGGAAAACCCCCCAAAGAAAACAATCTCAACTCAACTAAGACATAAGGTCATGGAATGTCAATGCCGATCTGGTCCAGGAGGCAGATGGCCATCTTCCTCCAGCCCTCAGCAAGTATTTCTCACTGGTGCCTCGTGCTGGTTAAGCTTTGTTTTCCTGCCCCATAAGGTAAAAGTATTTAGGGCCCAAAGAGCCCTACATCCTTTCCCCCTGCCTGTCCCCCTACCTGGGAGACAGCTTTATCCCAACATTTAAGAAGTGATCTTGTTCATAAATTGCCAGCCTTGCCAATGAGGGTACCCATCTGCCTGTGTCTCTCTGTCATTTTTCTGCCCCTGCCTCTTTCTCCGGCTCACCTCTCTTTCCCTCACACTGCCTTTTTATTTTCTACTTCCTAAGAAAGAACTTGGGCCTGGTGCACAGAAAGTCCTCAAAAACCATAATTTGTTGCGTCTCTTTTTGTGTCTCCCATCTGTCTGCCTATTTGTCTCCCGCTCTCTTCCTCCCTTCTTCTCTGTCTCCTTTTTCTTCCCTTTGGAATAAATGCACAGAGGCCAGAGAGGAGGCTGCTATGGGACTCCACAGCTGGCCAGCAGAGAGAGCAAAGGGCAGAATTTTCCCCTTGCCTCTCTGGCCTGCCCAGGCCTGTCTGTTGGGAATGTCCCACTCCTAATCTTCCATGGGGGTCATGCACATCCTTCTGTCAGCAACTGGCACAAATCAATTTGCTGCAGGCAGTCATGCTCCGTGGCTCTCTCTGTTCCCACGATGTCACCCAGGCAGTGGTGTGAGGAGCCCATTTGGAAGGAGCAGGTCTATTGGGTGGGGGCTGGGCATGATTGGGGCAGCAGAGGGGAGGTCACTCTTGGTTCCATGGGAACCCAAAGCCTCTGTGGCTCTAGACGGTTGCGGTCTTACCCTTGCCTATGTGACTGGTGATTGTGTTTGGGTCAGGCATTCAGCTGAAACCAAGAGCTGGCTGGCAGTCAGGGTCACCCCTAACCGTATGCCTCTTCTTTGTAGCCCTCAGTGCTCTCTGCTCCTTCCTGCCTTCTAATTCATCCTGGCAGCAGCAGGACAGGGAAAGGGTGAGACATTGGCATGTTTTGGAGATATTCAGGAACAAGACTCCAGAATTCAGTGCCAGCAGAATTATTTTTTCTTAGGTATTTACTATGCAGCACATATGTTTCCTGAATATTTTATACATGTTATCTCTTTTCATTTTATGAAATAGGTATTATTATCTTGATTTTACAAATCAGAAAACTGATGTTTAGTTTGGATTTGAGGGGGCTCAGGAAATCAGGAACTAGAAGTGACTCCCAGTTTCATTTGTTTCCATGGCACCCAGCACGGGGCTCTTCACCTCCTTGGCTCCAATCTAGGCTTGTTGAACTATTGCACTGAGTCACAAGTGATTAGGTAGATGATCATGCCCTCAACAGAAAAAAGGGATGTCAGAGGAGAAACAAGTTTGGGATGGAGAAGATGATTGGTCTGGATGTTTATTCCACAGAGATAGATTTATTTATTTATTTATTTATTTATTTATTTATTTATTTATTTATTTGAGATGGAGTCTCGCTCTGTCACCCAGGCTGGAGTGCAGTGGCGCAATCTCGGCTCACTGCAACCTTCGCCTCCTGGGTTCAAGCAATCTTGTGCCTCAGCCTTCTGAGCAGCTGGGATTACAGATGCCTGCCAATCATGCCTGGCTAATTTTTGTATTTTTAGTAGAGATGAGGTTTCACCATGCTGGCCAGGCTGGTCTCAAACTCCTGATCTCAAGTGATCTGCCCGCCTCAGCCTTCCAAAGTTCTGGGATTACAGGTGTGAGCCAACTTGCCTGGCCTCAACAGAGATTTACTGAGTATCCCCTCTATGGCTGGCACTCTCCCAGGCAGTGGGATAGACACTAAATAAATCAGACAAAAGTCTGTGTCCTTGTGGAGCTTGCATTCTAGTAAGGGAAGGCAGACAGCAACACAATCAGTGAGTAGATGATACCATATATGAGAAGGCAAGAGTGATAGGAAGAAAAACCAGGAAATAAGGAAGGTTGTGATGAGGAAGGCATGTCTATTGCAAATTAAAAGAGGCTAAGATTTGAACAAAGCCTTAAAGGATATCTCCTTTCAGGGGGAAAACCTTAAAAATACCTGCGGGAACATCATTGCTGGCCCACAACAGCAAGTATACAGCCTTGAGGTAGGCCCATGACTGGTGCACAGGAAGAAAGCGAAAAGGAAGGAGAGTATGGCCGGGGAGGTCAAGCAAGGAGGCGAGTAGGAAGGCAGTGAGGTCTGAGGGGGGTAGGGGAGGGGTCAGGCCACATAGAATCTTGGAGGCCAATGTGAGGATTTAGCTTTTACTCAGAGAGCATAGGGGGTAGTTGGAGGGTTCTGAGCAGAAGAATGACATGATTGATACACTTTTTAAAAAATCACTCTGACTGCTGGGTTGAGAACACCCTGAAGGGCGTGGTAGTTGGGAGCAAGAGCAGCATCAGAAATTAGAAGTTAGAAGACTGTGACAGGGCCAGGAGTGGTGACTCATGCGTGTAATTCCGGCACTTTGGGAAGCTGAGGTGAGAGGACCACTCGAGGCCAGGAGTTCGAGACCAGCCTGGGTGACATAGTGAGACCCCCATCTCTACCAAGGAAAAAAAAAAAGAAAAAATTAGCCAGGTATGGTGGTGCACACCTGTAGTCTTAGCTACTCAAGAGGCTGAGATGGGAGGATCACTGAAGTCCAGATGTTCGAGGCTGCAGTGAGCTGTGATTGTGCCACTGCACTGTAGCCTAGGTGACAGGGTGAGACCCTGTCTCAGGAAGAAAAAAAAAAAAAAACCAAGAAAGGAAAATAAAGAGGGCTGTGACAGTATTCTGGGCAAGAGGTGATGACAGCATGGACTAAGGTGTTAGCAGTAGAGGTGGCTGGAATTTGCGTATGAGGTGCCTGGGTGGGAAAGACAAAGGTGATCCCTAGCAGTGGTCAGTATGGAGTTGGCAGCTAATTCATGATTGTTGATTAAAAAGAAGAAAATCTGGGAGGTTGGAGACCTTTTTCTTAGTGTGTACTGGAGAAGCAGCCCCGTTCTGAAGCCCCATTCTGAAGACTTGGGATTTCTAACAGGAGGCACAGTTATGTGTGAACTTGTCTCATATTCCTCACTCGTCTGGAAGTTTCCTGAGGGCAGGGACTATGTCTGCTTTATCCCATTAGTCCCAGTGCCCAGCCCATGGGCCAGCACACAGTAAGCGATAGCAGGTGGGCAATGCGATAGAATGGGACACAAGAACTTGATCTCCACGCACTCTCCTCGTCCTCCGGTCTGGCTTCCTGGATCCAGACATGAGACTTGGCATTATCACAGGCTGGGATAGAGAGAGTATGAATTCTCCTCTAGGCCCTACTATCTAACTGCTGTGTGAGTCTGGGCTGTGTTTCTATATCTATAAATTGAGGTTTCAGATATTTATTCAGCAATATTAATAATCTCTGCCTGGATTGCATTCCAGAGAAAGCTTTCCTGGCCACTCAAAACAAGTCCCCTAACTCTCTCTCCCCTTTCCCTGCCTTATTTTTTCCACAATACCTGCCAGTATCTGAAAACATTGTCTGTAGGTGTACATGTGTGTGTTGCATTTATTGCCTGCTAGAGCATAAACCCCATAAAAGCAGAGGTTTTTTTCTGTCTTATTCACTGCTAAACCTCTGGCACCTGGAATGGTGTGTGCTACATAGAAAGTGCTAAATATGTATTTATGAACGAAGGAATGATTGATTGATTGATTGTGAGGACTCAACAATATGTAGAAATGTGCTTTGCAAACCACAAAGGGCAAAGCAAATGAAAGGTGTTCAGCTATTATTATAAATCTGCTGCACACTTTAGCATAGTTTTAACTCCTCCCACAGCATTTTCCAAGGAAACGTCGGTGAAATTTTTTTTTTCTATTTGGGTTTTCTTCAAAAAGAAGAATTCTGACAACCTAATTTAAGAGACTTCCTAGGTGTGGAATTCAGTGATGGATCCTCATCTCTTAGCAACCTCACATAGGAGCTGCTCACCAGGTAAATGGGGTGACAATTTCAAGTGGGTGTGCTAAGTGTCAGGGATGAGACAGGTGACAGGAAGAAGGATGAGACCCTCCCCAGCTGGTGGAGGGGAACAAACCTAAAGCAGGAGTCGGGACCCTGGTATCGTAGTCCTGGGCAAGCCATTCCCCTTTGAGCCTCCTTTCCTCCATACAGTGAAGGGGCTTGGCAAGATCCCTTCCAGCTCTAGCATTCTATGATTGGCATTTCCAGTTAGGCACTTCGATAAAAACGATCATTGATTGGGCAAGTCCCTGTGTGAAGCACTTTATTGTAATATTCCATCTAATCCTAATTTTAAATCTGTAAGATAGGATTATAATTATCCTCATTTACTGGATGAGGAAACTGAGGCATAGAGAAGATGAGGTCACTGTTCACATGGGCTGCCATAACAAAATACCATAAATTGGGTGGCTTAAACAACAGACATTTATTTTTCACAGTTTTGGAGGTTGGAAGTCCAAGATCAAGGTGCCAGCCAATTGGGTTCCCACTGAAGACCTTCTCCCCAGCTTGCAGATGGCCTTTCTCTCTTCCTCTTCTTATGAAACCACTAATACCATCATGAGTGTCTCACCCTCATGACCTAATCTAACCCTAATTACTTTCCAATAGGCTAGTGTCCAAATACCATCACAGTGGGGGTTAATTCAACAATGAATTTTGTGAAGATGCAATCATTCTGTCTGTAACTATTGCATAGCTAGCAAGTGATAGAACCAAAACTTAACTGTGATCAGTAGCTGGAATTTTGACTCTGAGGCATCTTGTATGATCCCTGTGTTTTGATATGGGATACCAGTGAAGGAGATTCTGCTGTGCTGGAAAAGTTCTTTGGGAGGCAACCGGTGTTTGCTATGAGTGCCACCTCCGTGTAATTGGGCACCATGGCAGTACTGCACACCACTATATCCTCGGTGTAGCCTTATACCAGAACGTGAAAGATATTCAATCAGTGTCTATTACATAAATGAACAAATGGCTCTGTTAAAAGACTAATGACTATGGTTGGGCACAAAAGGCTCAAAAAATGGTTTTGTCCAGGTATCCTGGGAAATGGGGCCTCTTGAGTCTTATCAAAAGAAGTGAGAGGATAGATATAATTAAACATATGATTTATACTACATTACTCCAGCTGCATGTTCCTGTTTTTATAGACAGGGAAATGGAGGCTGAAGGAAGCATAGGTCCCTATGCTAAGCAGCAGAGAAGCGGCTTGCCAAAGGTCACACAGATGTCTGGAGAGTGTGGCTGTCTGCGGGGCCCCACTGCAAACAGTGTAATACCAAAGTGCCAAGAGAATGAGGTCCTCCCTGGGGAGGCACTGAGCCCCCACCTTATACCTCCTCTAGTGGGGAAAGAACCCTGGCCCTAAAGTGAGTCAAGTGGGTCTCCATCATCTTTGAGTTCATCATGGGGAAAATAATTCAGCCAGCCTTATAGCCTTGTCCTGAGGTCCATGGCCTATTAGGAGTTCCTTGAATGGTTAAGAAAATGCAGAGGAAGCCATGAGGGTTTGGTATAAGGCGGCTCTAGAGTCTCCCTACAGGACCAGTGTAAAGGCACCGTGGTGGTGACTAGTGGGGTATGGGGGTAAGAGGCTGAAGGACCTGCCTGGAAGCTTTATTTATGTAGCAGACACACTTTTGACATGGCCTGCATGTTTATTTGGTGGGAGCTGGCACTAGTGAAGTTTACATGGAAGCTAAAACACCACTCTTCCCCAACCCTTAATAATGCCACCTTTGATTTTGGAAGCGAAAGAACAGTTTCTAAGTAAGATGCATCCCTAGTGATGAGCAAATTGGTCTGAAAGGGGAAAGTGAAACCCAGGATAGAGCTTGGAGGGGACCTGTGTGGTAATGGAGGCTTCTGCAAAGGCAGTGGTTTGGTGGGAAAAGGAGAGAAACCCCGAACCATGAGATCAGGACCTAAGAGAAAGCAGAGATCACAGGGATCTTTTACATTTGTTCAACTAATACTGTATGGTTGCAAATCACTTTCAGATACTTCATTTTCTGAGCTCTTCACTTTGGCCTTGAGGCAGTTGGGGGAAAATGGTTTATGCCCATTTTACAGATGAGGAAAGTGTGATTGTCAGGGCTTAAGTGGCTTTCCCAAGAAAGTTACCAGGAGAAGGAAAATGAAGCAGATTTTTAGAATTCCAGCTCCAGCTCTCCTTTGCTTCCCTATAATGAAAGCAGGTGACTGACACCAAGAACTTGGCTTTGGGAACAGGGACATGGTAGCTCTTTTTGCAGAGATGTCAATAACAGTAATAAATAATAATTACTAATTACTCATAACAGAATAAACGTGTGTATGGGGTGGGAGGTGGGGGTTGAAGCAGCAGTTTCAATGTGTGTTCAATAAACACATGTTTATTACTATTCCTAAGGCTACCGCTGCTGCAGCTGAAAATGAGTGCCTACGGTGTGCCAGACAGCATGGTAAACATCTGTCTGCATTAATTCTCAAACACCCCCAAAGGCAGGTATTGTAATTCTCATTTTATAGATGAGGTAACCTAGGTGGAAAGGAGAAGAGACTTACCCAGACACTGAGGTACTGTCCGGCTGACATCGAAGCTGTGTGGCTCAGACTCTTAGCACCTGAATCAACAAATGGCATTTGTATTCATCATGCTTAATGATCATCACCACGAGGAGGAGAGTCAAATGTTCTCTGGGGGATTACAGCTGCTGCATAGTGGAATGAGCTAGAATGGACTTCGGAGTTTTATTTGGGAATGTCTCCTCTTCAGCCATCTTATGCTTTTCAGACTGAAATCAGGTCGTCAGGACTGAAGGGATAGTCTATTTTTCTGTCAACTCTATGGAGACATGTGATAATTACACATTTTTCTTTCTGAAGAAAGACCTGAGAATCTATTTCAATAAGTTCCCAAATAATGATGCTGATGGTTTGTGAACCACACTTTGAGTAGTAAGGGTCTCATCTCCAAGCTCCTCATAGCTCAAAAACTGTTCACTTGGAAGTCCTATTAAAATATATTCCCACCTGTGTGTGCTGGGTCCTCAGATGTGGCCAGATAATTGAAATTATCGGTAAGGTATAATAACAGATAATTTATTAAGCACCTGTGATTTGCAAGGAACTTCTCAATAATGTATGAAGTAGGTTATAGTTTTGTCTGTTTACAGATAAGGAAACTGAAGTTCAGAGAGATAAGCTTACCTGAACTCCTATAGCTAAATGGTGAAACTAGAATATGAACCCTAGTCTTTGCCCCTCTGAAGTGTGTGCTTTTTCCGTAGATTCAAATTGTGAATATAAACTACCCCATAAGTGAGAGATTAAGCCTCTTGATACACTTGGCCATTATTTCGCTTGTTATAGAGATAACATAGGTGAAACGTGTCTTGCAAATTGTCAGGACTTTGTTGATGTTAATTTTTGTTATTAGTAATCAAATAACATGGAATTTAATGACACTAGTAGCATGGAAAAATGAGAGAGGGAAGTGTGTAAATCAGTATTTAAGCAAAGCATAACATTTGTAATAATGCCACGTAAATTCAGGAATAGGAAAACCCAAGAACAATGAATATCCATTGAGAAAAAGCCCATGACATTAGAGAAGAATAAAACAGAAAAAAATCCACCCGTGTTTCTTGGCTTTGCTCCCTCCCCTTTGGGTTCAGAGAATAGAATTGAGACAACACCAAAGGGGGTGGGTAAAGAGTTTGAACAATGAATACACATTACCAGCATCCGCTGGGTATCTTGTTAACATTAACCTGATGCATTGCAAGTGAGCTGCAGTTAGAACAGTAATTACAGTAAATAGAATCCATTTGGAATTCTCAAGCAAATATGAGTGGGGAAGAAAGATGGGCTGAAAAAAAATCCATTACCCTTTGGAAGTTATGGAAGCTTTGGATGGCAGCGATTTCTACTGTGAATTGCATCTGACTAAGAAGCGACAACATGAGTGAATCTATCTCAGCTCTCAAGTGCATTTAGATGGTAAATAAGATGAATTACCTAACCATTCCAGCCAAGTGCAGTTTCCTGAAATATTTGTCTTGGCAATTTAGGTAGAAAATTTAGGTAAAATTGGGCAGATGGCCTGATTACTTTGCTTCCTTCTTTGCACTGCTGGTTTTTCCTGAGTAAAATGAAATATTGTCATTCTGAAAGGGTCAAAAGGAAGGGCCCAGCGTGAGATGGAAGAAGACAGGGAAGGATTCTGAGACTTTCAAAATGGTCTGCACTCTTGCATGTTGGTCAAAGAGAAGTTTTGTTTTCAAAGACTCCAGTGCCAGTCTGCCTGGTCAGGTGCATGCAGACCCCTTCTGGGGGTGTCATGTACTCTCTTTCTGTAAGTTCCATAGCTCCAAACCAGCTTGGCTGGGGCAGTTTCATGGGTATGAGATCTCCTCATGGGCCTGTGTCTTTCTCATTCTCTGGCTCTTCCCTCTCTGCCCGAGTAGCGAGTGCATGCCCAGGTCAGACTCCCTTCTCTGACTTCCTCACCTCACCTCCCCTAGCCCATAGGGAAGAGGCGTATCTTCCCTCAGCCTCTGGTTCGCTAAAGCCTCATGCTTTGAGCACCCCCCTCTGCCACCTGTGTGAGTAATGGTTGAAAAACTCAGGAGTACTTAGCCTGGAAATTGGGAGACTCGGGCAGTATGAGTGAGTTTCCATATGCTCATTCATTTATTCAACAAATATTTATTAAGTGCCTACTGCGTACCAGGCACTGTCCCACCTAGGTCTGGGAGTAGATGGAATGCATTTCCTCATTGTGTGATCTGGGATGCTTCATTGATAGGAGAATGCTTTAAAATAGGGAGAAAACACTGATATCTGAAAGGGAGAAATGCTAAAAGCAGCATCTCTGTGAATGCAGCTGAGAAGTATCTGGGATTTCCAAGACCTCATCTATGTTCTTTGTGCCAGCTAAGGGGATGTCCACCCTGGCAGACACAAGCCCCTGCAGATCCAGGCTCCTGCAGACCCAGGCATGAGCCTGGGGAAGCAGCCCTGCCTCAGCTCTCAGAGTTCACCCAAAGGACCCCAGATGGCTGACCTTCACCATCTTGTTGATTGGGTGCCAGGACAAGAACTAATTAGTACTGGTAACAAGCTCGTTCGTTTTTCAGAGAGCACAGAGAAGAAAGTGGGGATGGAAATAATGCTGTGGTCTCAACCTATTTTTTTTTTTTTTTGAAACTTAGCTACACTGTATTTTCTTTAGACCATATTAAGCATTGGAGTCCTTTTTAAAAAGGTGAGTCAGGGCCATTTTTATCAAGCATCAGCTGAATTCCCAACACTCTACTATCTGCTTTATATAGGTTAACATTGCTACTTTTTTAATGCTCACAAGAACACTGTGAAGGAGGGATTTTTTTTTGTCATACCCATTTTATAAGTGAGAAACTGAGACCCTGAAAGCCAAAGCTCAGGCTCTGGAGCCAGCAGACCTCTGTGTGTGACCCAGCTCTAACATTTTCCATTTGTGAAACCGTAGGCCAAGCTGCTTCACTTTCCTGAGCCTCTGTGTTCTCATCTGTAAAATAGAATGATTTCAAATATCTGCATCATAAGGTGAAAAGTGATAAGGATCACTTAACCATAATGCATGTGAAGCACCTGCTCCCATGCTGGGCACAGAGCACTTAGTGATCAGTAAATGCTCTCTTCTCCCTCTTCCAGGGGTCAGGCAGAGGAAGCTCCTCATTCCCATCCCCTTGTGCCCAAGCTGTCCATGCTAGGGGTCGGCTGCAGAGAAGGCTTACTGATGCTCAGGGTGAGCTGCATGTGCCAGTGCCTCGGAAGCCCACCACGCTTCAGGGCAGGGCCACCAGGCCATGGAGAGTCAGTCTGGCCACCACAGAAAAATGAGTGTGGTGGACTTATCCTCAAACAACTGCGCAAACACCCCCCAGAGGCCCAGTTTTGGACAAGGACAGGAAGTGAAGTATCACATTCATGCAAAGCTGCAGGGCGCCAGGGACGCAGGCAGGGGGAAGGGAACTGCACTGAGAACTGCTGAAGGTAATGAGCCCAACTGGAATCCAGATGACGCCAGGCTGGCTTCCTGGCCCTGGAGCCAAGGCTTAGAGCAGAATTTCTCAGCCTCACCTGGACTTTGGAATCACCTAGGGAGCTTCAAAATATACTCATGCCTGGGTCCCACTCCTGATGACTTTGGGTTAAGTGGTTTGGAGTGCAGCCTGGGCACTGGGATTTTGTAAAACTCCCCCAAGTGATTCTCTGTGCAGCCAGGACTGAGAACCCCTGCCTAGATGATGGGTTTGGAGCCCCTTGGATGTTCAGCTCCTAGACACACAAGAGACTGAAAGAGGGAGGCCACGCAGTTCCTTATTTCTGTGTGGCCCACTGTACTCCCAGCCACCATCCCTCCCACCCTCTTCGCCTCCTCCTGCCCACTGGCTCTGTGGTCTTAGCCACAAAGTCCATGTTCCACATTTTCAGAGCCTGCCTTCCCCATGGGACTTTACCTCTTCCGTGCCTCTGCTCACCTATGTGCGCTATTGCGAAGCCCTCTCCTCATCTCATCGCGGTCCATGCAGTCACACCTACCTTTGACAATCACAGGCTGGCTTCTCTGGTCAACTCTCCTCATGTCAGCCCAAAATGACCTCTCCATATCTGCATTCTGGAGGCACAGAGCTTGGACAGCCCCCCTGGTACTTGGGCCAGGCAGCTTTATACTTTCTAGTGGGGTGCAATAGCTGCCTGTGGGGTCTCAGTGTCCTCTGTGATTGTGGGGAAAGACCACCCACCCAGTGTGCTGCACAGCTTTGTTCATGGCCCAGAGAGAACAAGAGCAGCATTCACATTGCACCCAATGCTTCTGTGTGCACATTCTCGTTTGTCCTCACCAGGGCTTCTTCTGGCAGTAGGATTCTTATATCCATTTTACAGATGAAGAAATTGAGGCTTAGGGTATATTTGCTGGAACTCACCCAGAGTTATAGTCTGCACTATAAGTCCTGGACTTCTACTTTACCACACCACTCATAAGGAAATGTCATAGAGAATGTGAAATAAGGTGCTTTAGGTCATTGTTACAAATAATCTAGTTTGATGAAAAGTTCTAGTTTCCAAGGGCAGACATTCCATTTTTTACATCCTTCACACAAGAATTAACTGAACCTCTCAGAGAGCACAGAGAGGCCCCAGTTCAGAGGTCTGCTCATTCTACAGTTGTTGGAGGCCAAACATCTACCCTTTTACCCTACTTTCTGGTGGAAGAGACCAACGCTTACATACATAATCACTGTACAGTGTGTGCTGAGTTCAAGTTCTAGCTCTGTCACGTTCATGACCTGTATGACTTTCTTGGGTCAAGTTGCTTCACTTCTGTGCTCTTCACTTTCCTCCTCTGTAAACTGGGATCTAGTACCTGCCCAGCTGCATTGCAGTAAGATTGAGTGTGATAATGCCTGTGTGGCACTCAGGATAGGCATGGCACGTGGAGGGCACTGGATAAGTGCTGGTCATGAGGAGCTGCAGCATGGGCATGGAGTTGCAAGGGATCCCAGAGGAGGCAGAGGGAACCCTGCTGACAGATCTGTTTCCCATCGCTGCTATGACACATTCCCACAAACTGAGTGCCTCCTAACTACACAGGTTTATTCTCTTATAGTTCCTGAGATCGGAAATTCAACCACAGTCTCACTGGGGTAAAGGCGTTGGCAGGGCTGGTTCCTTCTGGAGGCTCCAAAGGGAGAATACATTTTCTCACTTCTGTCAACTTCTAGAGGTGCCTGCGTTCTGTGGTTTGTGGTCTCTCCCCAGCCTCACTCCAACCGCCTGCTTCACAGATCCTACACTAACTCCGAGTCTCTCACTGTCCTCTTATAAGAACCCTTGTGATTACACTGGGCCCACCTGGATAACCTCCCCATCTCAAGATACTCAATCACCTCTGCACAGTCCCTTTTACCATGTAAGGTAACATATTTATAGACTCTGGGGATTAGGACATAAGCATTTTTTTTGTTGGTGGGGAGGCTCATTTTTCAGCCTACCACACCAGGGGAGGGAGTGCAGGGACAATTTCCTAAGGAGGCACATTTCAGATGGGTCTTGAAGAATGAGTAGGAGTTTGCCAGATGCATGTGCAGGAATGGGTCTTTCAAACAGAGCAAGAGCACCAAGGCATAGAAGGAAAGCCTGCCATGGATAGAGAAAGGTAAGGAGTTCGTGGCAATGGGAAAAAGTGGATATGAGAGAAGGAATGATGGGCGGGAAGGCCTTTTATGCTGTGACTCTAGAAGCAAACATGTGTGCTATGGCAGCAGCTGCCAGAGTCCTCTCTGCGGTATGACGTCCCGTGCAGGAAATCTTGACATTCCACCCTGGCCCAGTCCAGCCAGCCTCAAGAGTATCATTTTCCAGCTTGTAGTATGTATGTCTGGCCATCAAGAGCTGGTGGTCCCTGGGGCTGTCACATTTGTCTCCATTTTTTTGCCTTCTCCGCCAGCACCAAAGCTCTGACAGAAGGGCCCTCCAGACTCCCCCTGACCCCACCTCCCTGGGCTGGGCTCCCAAGACACAGCACCTAGAGGATCAACTCCAGTGATGGAAGACAAGACCCAATGCCTCTTTATTGGAAGCCATTTTCCTTCTCAATATCTTCAGGAGAGGTAGACCAGCAAAGTGACATTTCCACTGAAATAATTTTTCAATTTCTTGTAATAGGACATGAAAGTCGGCCCAGGGAAATTGATTCCATTCGAAGCTCCCTTTGTAGGACACTTTATCTTCCATTGCGGCCTCGGTATTTCAGCAATTTCTAAAGCTCGAGGAAGTCTCGTTTAATATTTTTTTCACCACCCTGGCAGAAGGCTTTTGTAGCTCAGCTGAATGGCTCTGCTGACCTGTCACTTCCTCATGTGGCTGCCTGTGGCCCCCACCCATGCCTGGTCTGCCTACCCCACATCCTGCACCCAACTACGGGGAGCAGCTTGGCAGCTTCCCACGCTGTCCCCTCTGTGCCCCCAGCAGGGCTGATTTATTCTCATTCTTTACTCTTTCTCCTTCATCCCTCCTCCTCTCTTTCCCTCTCCTCCCTTTTCTCCTCCATCTTTCTCTTTTGATATTGCATTTTTCCCATTTTTTTTCCCTCTCTTGCTCCTTCATGTCTCTTCCTTCTCTCCCTGTGACTCTTGCCCTGGGATTATAGCTATCACTTAACCATGGGACCCAGCAGGTTACTCGATCTTTCTGGGCCTCAGCTTCTTCATCTGTAAAATGGGCATAATAAGGCACATCTCACTGGGATGATGAGGATTCCATAGTAATAGTAGGGAGAGAGGGATATGCACAGGAGCAGGGAGCAAGTGCTGGGCCTGCCAGCTCTGCACAGGAGCCCCTGACCTTGGCTCTGTTTCATAAAATAAAGAAGGATGCAGTACTGCAACCAAACTGTGCAGTGTGATACTTTTCAAAGACACAACACTTTTCAGTTTACCAGGACTTTCCTGACCTATTACCAAGTTTGATCTCCATGACAACACTTTGATGGAGATAGAGCAGGTATCCTAGCCGGCTCTATAGATGAGGACCTATGCTCACAGAATTCGAGTGATTTGTCTGGTGTTCTGTCATCTGCACTTGTGTCATCTGCCTATTGATTCTGTTGTTCTTTTCTCACTGGATCACGGAATGGGACACCAAAGGACAGCCCCGTCCAACAATCCCCTGCTTGGCCTGCCACTCTCCTGATGCTGGAGTTGGAGTACAGGGAAAACCACTTTCTGCTGGATCTTCCTGGCACTCAGAGCCCCAGCTTTGTGACTGTGTTGTGTTTGAGGTTTGAGCAGGCATTGCCAACACAGCTCCATCATCTCCCGCTTCAAGGCTCAGCCTTTGGGTTTCTAGCCCCAAAGTGAACTGAGTCAATCTCCAGAGTAGACTCAACTTCCATGTTGGTCTTGAGTCAAAGCCCATTTGGATGCCCTGAGCAGACATTACTCTCAGCTGGATGGCAGCATTCTCCTCCACAGTTGAGGAAACTGAGGCTCCGTGAGTGTGACTTCTCCAAGGTTCAGCTGGGACTTTGAACCTAGGTCCAGCCAAAGACTTCAGGCCTTTTGGCCTCAGGAATATCAAGCGACTGGCTCAAGGTCACCCAGAAAATTTGGAATTCTTGTCTCCCTAGGCTGCATTCCAGAACATTTTTCATTCCATACTCTATTTAGGATAGTTTGGGGAGCTTCTGTGAGACCCTCAGGCCTAGAGCCAGGGCTAAGGTGAAAGAAGTTACAATTAGTGTAAAGTCAACTTTCCACCTGCTCTGGCTGCCCAGTGATGGAAGGGATGACCTCAGGTCCCTTGGACAATTTGGGCAAGGGCAGAGGTCACTTGGAGGTGCCAAGGAGGGAATTCCAAATCTGCTGTTTGGGTGGCAGTCAGGGGCCATCCCGTTTCAAGGATTAGATGGTTTGCTTACTTCCCAGTGCTGAACAGGAATTGAACCCAAGCTGACAGCAGCTGCTTTTCAGAAACAATTCCCAAGGGAGAAGGAAATGAAAATTTGCCCCACTAGAATCTGGAATCCCAAATGCAGCAGCTCTTCTTGTTGTCTATAGGTGAGGACATGCAAACCTCCCTGGTTTTTATTGTGGTTGGAACATGCTGGGACTGCTTAATCGATTCAGTCATTCATTTCACAAATATATTTAAGCATCTGTTCTGGGGCAAGCCCTGCTCTAGCCTGTGGGGGTGCAGCAGTCACCAAGCTGGCATGATCCTGTCTTCACAGCACTCACATTCTAGGGGAAGAGACAATTGAGAAGCAGTCATCCCAAATACGTGCTTGCGCAGGACCCTCTCTTCCTCTGAGACTTGGTGGATAGTCATACAACTTCTCACAGTCTCAAAAGCAGTGAGGGGCCATGGAGGAAGGACCCTGATCTGGCTGTGAGATGCCAGCAAGTCTAGGCACCACCCCAGCTGCAGGTTCCTTGTCTGCAGAGTGTGGATAGCGATACCCACTTTGCCCCTGTCCTTGGCAAGGCCTTCGATGGCATGGGGCAGAAACCCACTCTGTCAAGGATGGCTGTGATAAGGTCTCAGAGATCTTTTTGAGAGTCCAAAGGTGAGAACTCCAATGTAGCATGGCCCCACCAAAACAAAAAATTGGAAGTTGCTAGAAACCAGGGAGTCCATGTGGCTCTGTTTCCCCAGTTTCCCCATTTCCTTTGCTTTTTCATAGGTTATGGTCCACAGAGCTTTACCTTGTGAAGGTCCGTCCTGCCTACCCTGGCCTTCTCAATAACCTACAACTCTTAGCAACCCTTTCTGGCTATTCTCCCCTCTGGTAACTACCCCAGTCTCTGCTCCTCAATTCCAATTTCAAATCCTCAAAGGAAGAACCTAATTGAGACAAATCACAGGTCACTGGACAGCCAAAGGTTGGACCTTCCAAGGGACAAGTACCCACTTCTGACCTAATCAGCTGTGATCACAGTGAGGCATGATCACATGGTATACACATGGCTGGGCTGTGGATGGAACAGTTTCTCTTACAAGATAATGTTGTTATGCAGCTGCCATCAAACATCTGCTCCTCCCAGTCTGCCCTGACCAATGCAATGTGGGGTTTTCTAAAAAGCCTCTGGCAGGCCGATTCCTTGTATATTGAAAGGATTTATTGAGTGATTGCTGTTTACAGAAGGCTTTGGTAAATTGTAAGTTGCTACGTGGATGCAAGATGCAATAATTGCTGACAAAACTTAAACTTTTCAAAGGCTAGCTTTGCTGGCTCTAGGCCAGTTGCTTTAATCAGGAACAGTTAGCTTGGTAACCTCCTTGTCCCCTCGGCTATTGCATTTCCCTGGGGCCTGGGGAGACTGTGCCTTGCATGTGGATTTCTCAAAGTGGCTCCATGCTGTGCCCCTGAGTGGGGCTGGGTCTCAGCCTTGGAAATTACAGTTTGTCTCATCCTGCAGGACACAATTCAGTAAATGTCAATGTGAACACTGCCCAATCCCAGCAGCTGGGGGCCTCCTGGGCCACTGACCAGCAGGAGTGACAGACAGCTAGCAGGATGCCTCTGCCTTCTAATGGTTCTAGAAAAAGGGCAGAGGGGTAGAGAGAAACTCAAATATGTTACATCCTTTTGGGCTGGGTCTTTACATACCTTAATTATTGCATGTTCATAGCAATATTTTCAAAGTGGCATTGTAATTCCCATTTTACAGATAGAAGTAATGAGGCTTAGAGAGTTTAAGTAATTTGCCCAAAGTGATAGAAAGCAAATGGAGCCCAATCCTGGCTCTCTAGTTTCCTTATTGCATTGTGGTAATAGCTTATAAGCACATAACCAGCCGATTCTTTATGAACACCTACTATGTGCTGACTATTGCATAGTCTGTTATACCTTTTATAACAGACCCTTTTTCCTCTGTCATCTAATACCTCTATCATTTAATACTCTTTTTCCTCTGTCATCTAATACCTAGGGAAGTAAGTATGCAAGATGGCTGTTGTTACTCCCATTTAACCGATCAGAAGCTAGAGGCCTGGAGGAGGACAGGGATTTGCTCAAAGCAATGCAGCTAGTTAGTGGTGGAGCAAATGTGGAATCGGATGCCCTGACTACATGATTTGGGCACTATGGACCAAACCATACCTCCTTCCCACCCCTCAAGACACTCTTCCATCTTGGAGGGGGGAAAATATTCAAAGATTAAAAATTACATTTTTTTTTTCCCATTTAGTTCAGATCTAGCTGACTTCATGGCACATGTGTTAGTCAGGCCTGGATTCAAGTCCAGGCCTGCCACTGATTCATAGGGTGATCACCCTGAGCTTTAGCTTCCTCATCTATAAACAGTGATAACCTCCATGAAAGCATCTAGCACACTGCTCAGGGAGCTTAGACAGGGAATCAGCAAAGAGAGCTGCTTAGAGGAAGTGGTCCCCAGATGGCCCACTTGAAAGGGAGGGAGCGGTCTGCTGTCTGTAAGAGCTCATCCCATACTAGTCTGGTGATTCCCAGTTACCCTTTGAGACCCCTAGGCAACCTCTCCTTATCTTTCAGGCAGAATTAGTCACTGCAAGCTGCGGGCTCCTATAACTCAGTCAGGGGAGTCGGCAGTCTCTCCTCTTTGTGCAAAACATTTTCCCAGACCATGTCCCCTCTAGGCTTCTCCTGAGCCAAGATGCACATAGGCCTTATGTGAAAGACTGAGGTGGAACAGACCTCATGAATTAATCCTGTCCCTTTCTGGTCTCAGTGCTTATAGAGTCACTCCCATACATCAGAGGTACTCTGGTGTCTTCTGAGAAGGATCTGCAGTCTTCAATCCTGACTTCAAACTTTGCCTTTCCCCCTAAGCTGAGTAGGAAGTTGATGCAAAAAATTGATACAAATGTACCGATGGATGGTTTGGGCAGGTTGAGAAGATACAGCCATTTCTTAGTTTATGTCTTCTCCGCAATGCTAATCAACCTGCCTTATAGCAAACTAGCTGTTTCCTTGCAATGCCAAGTGATGTAGCAGGATGGCATCTATTTTGAATGTTCTTGAAGTGACCTATTGGCTCTCTTTGAGCATGGCAGTTATTGCCTTGAGATCATGTTGCCTTGCCAAGGGAAGGGGGCTTTCCCCGGTCATGGTGGCGGGAGACCTGTCAGGTTCTGTAGCAGAACCAGCTTGAACCACATCAACCTGGAACTATGCCATATACTTGTACTTCTAGAAAACAATCAGGCCCAATCCTTGTCCCCTGGGAGCTCCCACTCGAAAAGGAAATAGGATTGTAACAAACCCTGTGATAAGTGTTGTTATCAAGGCAAGAACAAAATCAAGCCTGGAGTTTTCAGGAATATTTTTCAGAGGAGTTGTAAGCTGAGCTAGGCTTTGAATGAATATAAGTTTTGTAGGTGGCGAAAGAAGAATAACACATTTGTTGGAGGGCACGGTATGATGCAGGACCCCAAAGGCATGAAAGAAATCATGGGAAGTTGGTGACATCACTGACTAATCCAAACCTCTTTCCCTTAGGTGTTATTCAGATTAGGAGTTCTGTTATAGAATAAGAAATTCAGGCTTAAAATGAAACAGATCTCTTTATGACAGGATTTCTCAGTCATATGCAACATGCTAATGTTCATTGTGATTGTTCAAGATCATAAGATTGTTGGCAGCATTTCCTAGACTTACTGATGTCTCAGGACACTTAGACTATCTTTTAGGAGTAGGATTTCTTTGAACCTATCTTGCAAAATGCTAAGCTACAGAGAGGGTTTTTTCCTGGGAATGGTTGGAGATAGGCAAGGGATGACCCTGTCAGCTGTGAGGAGCCTCTAGCAGCCTGAAGTGAGAATGGGATTTTACCCTGACAGTGCTGGGCAGCCATGGAAAGGTTTTTGCAGGATCCTGTGTTAGAAAGTGCTCAGGGAATAGTGAAATGGTGGGTCAGGGAGGGGAGACTGCAGACTGAAATTCTAGGTTGAAGGCTGCTGTGAAAGTTGCTCTTTGGTATCTCTTGCTGTGGATGTACAGGCATCTCCTGGCACCTGGCCTAGGTCAGGGCACTCAGCCTCAATCCAGGGTGATCACATTCAGAGACATCATTGAGGATCTCCAGATGGGCCCACTCTGAGGTCCAGCTGAGTCCTGCCAGACTATATGCGACACTCTAAGGCATTCACCTGCTCAGCAGCAGTTCTTTACCTGGAAGGCAGCTGGGACCTGCTCTTTGATTCTGTTGCTTGTTTTTGTTGGGGCTCTCATTCCGTTTACTTTGTCCCACAAGCCCAGTTAGGTATTCAATGATGTTTGTCATGCTCGGTGTTGCTGTTCTCATGAACTACAGATGACTTAGACGACCATTCTGTGTGCTAGAAAAGGCAGAATGTGTTGTCAGCTTATTAGATCAAAGACAATAGTCCAGAGCAATAGCTCTTTTCAAGGGAGAGGAAATTGAACAGGTACAAGTGTGAAACCCATTAGGGAAAAAACAGGCTCTAGAGCCAGACAGCCGTGAGCTCACATCTCAGCTCCATGACTTACTGGCTAGATGATCGTAGACAAGTCACTTCACCTCTTTGAGTCTTACTTTTTAATTGCTGGAAAATGCAAATAGTAATACAAAATGTAAGATGTTGATAAAATCTTTACTACGTACAATTGGCTTAGTAGATATTAGGTGTAGTTTCACTTTTCTTAGGCCTTCAAACCCAATATCTGAAAACCAGACATGGTTTAGTAGCAGCAGCTGTGAAAACAATTGTTATGGTTTTGGTTGAAAAGTTGCTTGTGGGAAGGCCGCCAGAAACTACTATGTGCATAGGCTCTGTCAGTAAAAGGAGAGAGCCCTAAGTTAGGGATGGGTCACTCCTAGCCACATGCCTGTCTGGGCTCTGCTCAAAGATCACTTTCCATTCTGGGTAATAGGGATGTTGACACATGTTCATTCAAACAAGCTGGGAAAGAGGAATGGTATGGAAACCAACCACATAAATATTAAATGAAAGACCCCAGGTATTTTTGCCTAAAAAAGAAGATGATGGCAAAGTAGAGGGGAAGTTGGATCTATATTTCAGTGTCCAGAGCAGTGTCTGGCACATAGTAGGTTCTCAGTGAATGTTTGTTGGATGGACGGGTGGATGGATGGATAGATGGATGGATGGATGAATGGGCAGGCCATGAAATCTGACAGACCTTGTTTTGGATGTTCTCCTTATCATATATTAACTTTGACTTTGGGGATGGTACTCAGTCTCCCCGAACATCATTGCAAATGGGGATAGGGAAGACTGCTGTGTTATGCTCTTCTAGGGATTCAGTGATAAAAAGTATGGTAAGGACTCAACACTGAACTTCCTGCCTTGGAGGTGTTCAGTGAAATTTCTCCCTTGTTCCCCTGCTATATTCACTGTTGAAGGTTGACAAATCCTGTCATGTAGAAGGGGAATTGGGTATACCTCCAGAGTTTCAGAGTGAGACAGGCGGGTTGAAGTTTAGGTGACTTTCTAAAGACTAGAACAATTTAAAAATGATTCACATTGCTATCATAGGAGTCAGATCCCTGGCACCAGAGGAGGTGAGCAAGCAGAAGCTGTGAGATGCTTAGCCAGGACAACGTAGAGGTGCAGACTGTATATTCAAGGTCCTTAATATTCAGTAATTTGTAATGATCATTCATGGAAAGATAAATAGTCTACTTAAGCTCTTAGTCTCAGTTTATTTATCTGAGAAGTGGGGGAACAACAACATTGGATATCCAAACAAAATGAAGCAATGGGTGAGATGGGAAGAGTGCTTATAAACTGTGAGGTTGCAAAGAGCAGAGGTTGCAAACTGCTACCCCATGGCCACAATTAGCCCCCAGATGGATTTCGGTGGGGCAGCATAAGATTGGCCTTATTTTTTTTTCAAAAGAGATTTCATGTGACAGTTCAAGTTGTTCAACTTAATTACAAAGAAGGATGAAAGATATGATGACTGGGCCCTCATTTTCACCTGGCCACATGGAGCTGAGACTGAGAACAGACCTGCCTTCTGGCCTCTGAAGCCATTTGGTTTGTGGCCTTAGTCTTTCATGCTAAATTCTAGGATTTTAGCCTTACATTCCAGCCTGTAATCTGGAAATAAACCACTCCTGCACTGGGGGACTGAAATGGCAGCCTGGAGTTATAGCTGAAGGTTTGCCTTCTGGCATTGGGCTACCTTGGCTCATGTCCCAGTTCTGCTGCTTTCTAGCTGGTAACTTTCATCACCTTTCTGGTTTCAGTTTTCTCTGCTATAAAATGGGGATAATAATCAAAACTACTTTACAGGTTGTGTGAGGATCAGAGTTGTGCCTGACATTGAGTACATGCTCGGTGAACAGCATCTATTATTATTAAAGCAAAGCATCCTCTTGTAATGCAAATCATTGTCTCCTCTGGCTGATTAGATTTGTGCTGCGGTGCATCTGAGCACCAAAACCTGACAGGCTTTGACAACTGTGATTTCAGAACAAGTGTCCTTTCTGCATGAGTAGCAGAGGCTGCTGGAACTAGAGCCATTACATGACAAAGCAAGGATGCTGTCTGGAGCCCCCACCTGAATAGAAAGGCTGGCAGGCTGAGCTCTCAGCCCCTGAGAGGCTCCCCTGCCTGGGGTTGCAGGAAGCACTGTGACTTACCAGGGCCATTAGGCTCGACAATTTATAGCCTTCCCGGGGTGAGAGGGAGCTAATGTGTCACTTACATTTGTATAAAACTTAGAAGTGAGTTGAGGGGATGCTTTCCCTCCTGCTCTTTGTTTTCCTCCCACAGTCTCCTTACACTGTATCCAGTAGATGCTGGGGACACTGTATCCAGTAGATGTTGGGGAGCATAGGCATGCCCCTCCACCGAGTGGAAAGGCATGGTCACTGTGGTTGGCGCCCCAGCTGTCCTCTTAATGCACCCTGTGAGCACCACCCAGGCCTCCCTGCAACCCACTGAGACAAGGACTCTGTTGTGCCTTTATTTTGCAGATAAGGCAACAACAGAGGTGCAGGTTGCTTATATGAGCCATTAGCTGAGGATCACACAGCTGTGAGTAGTGGGAGTGGAGTCTAAACTCAAGACTCTTACTCCAAGGCCTGGGCTCCTCCATCTATATCAGCCTGGGAAAAAATGCTGGCTCTGCAAACGGGTAAAAAAAAAGTCCACTTATCAGTCAGGGACAGGTCAGCCCGTCTCCACAAGGGGAACACGGTCGCCATTATGCTGAGCACAACCAGGGCTTTTCTCAGCGAGGCAGCCATGCCTCCGTCCCTACACAGTTCTCTAACTCTGAATCATTCATGCTAAAGAGAGGAAGCAAATCCTCTTCTGCCCCCAGGGAAGACCTCTCTTTCCCTCCTTCCTGGCCAGGAGAGGGAAACGTCTGGTTCCCAACTCTTGCCTGAGTTTCACTTTATTCGTGTTGTTTCATCTGCAGATCTTGGCGAGGCAGGGATGGCCGACATATCCTCATGACCCCACGTGTCTCTGTTGCTCCTGGTAAGAAAGCAGAAACTGGCCAGCCCTTGGCCTTGTCTGCGGTGGCCCCAGGCGCTGAGAATGTCATCTGACACTGGGGCTGTTTGAATCCCAGCTCTGCTGCACATTAGCTGGATGGGTTTGGGCACATTGCTTAATGGCTCCGAACCTCCTTTCCTCATCTGCCAGGAGGGATAGTAAAATTTCACAGGGTTAATTTGCGGATCCTGATGTCATGCCTGTGAACCACATAGCTCTCGACTCTGCTGGCTGTTATATTATTTCCCATTTTATTCTCACAGTTACCCTTGGAGGGTGTTAATGTGGCCATTCCGTTTTACAGATGAGGAAGCTGAGGTCACTCATTTGTTCTTGCATTTGCCCTTTATTAAGTTCTGTCTGTGCACCAGGCTGAGTGCTGGGTGAGAAAGAGGGAGGATTAAGGCCTGTGATCAACTCTCAGAGAGCCTAGGGCTTAGTGGGTGTGCTTTTTCCCCATAGCCCCCTGCCTTTCAGGATTCTAGAAGGTAGGGACTGAGCAGAGGCCAGCGATTCAGGAAGTGGCTTCTCTGTGCTTCGCATCACTCAAGTCCCAGTCCTAGGAGTCCCCGTCAATTCCTCCGTTTTCCTCACTCCCATGGCCAGTGCATTAGCAAGGCCCATCAAGTCTACCCCTGAACCTGGTTGTGTGCTGGAATTGGCAGCTCACACCAGCTTCAAGAGTTGCTTGTATACCATTCTTCCCAGTTCTGCTTTCAGTGGTGCCACGTTGCTAGCTTAAAGTCTGCCACAGTAAGAGTGTTTATACCATGGAAATAGGCAAACAGGGCTTTTCCCCTAGAGAGCCAGTCATTAAGCATTTAACAACACACCATTGCCCGGGTCTCTCTCCACTGCTCTTTATTTCCACTTCTACCATTTTAGTCAATGCCACTTTCCCCTCTTCTCAGCAGGTTCTGCTCAGCCTTGCTGCTCACGCTTCTGTGATCCATTCCTTACCAGGCAGCTGGAGAGATATTTTACAAATGTAAATCAGCTGCTGTCATTCCCTTCTTAAAAACCTTCCCGTGGCTTCCCAGAACACTCAGAATAAGAACCAAACTCCTTGCTGAGACCTGCACAGCCTACTCTACCTGCCCTGCCAACTTCTGATCTCATCTTCCCTTCCCTGCTAACCCAGCCTCTGATGCACTGGCCTTCTTCGTATTCCTGGAAAAAGCTGACATCTTCCTGCCTCAGGGCTTTGTGCTTCTCCTGCTGGGACTGCTTTGCCCCAGGTCTTTGCATGGCTGGCTTCTTCTAGTTATCTTGATCCTCGACCAAATACCACCTTCTCAGAGAAGTCTTCCTTGACTACCACCCCCAGCACAGACAAGTCCTCATGTCTACTTACCTCTGCTCCTGCTCAAAGCCACTTTCTATCATAGCTCCTCATGTCTTTTATGTTTGCTGCTTAATTTGCCATCTCTCCACCAAAACAAAAGCTCTATATTGCCAGTAACTGAGGTTGGGATGTTGGAGGTGCCTAGCAAATATTTGATGAATGAATGAAAGTCTCTCTCCAAGAGAAGATGTTCCCAGCGAAGGCCTCTCCCATCACTGCTGAGCCTCAGTCTCTTTGAATCCTTAAAGAACCCAGCTCTGCTCTGAAGAACTTCTTCTATTCCCACCCTTGTGCCAACTGTGGAGGTAGCGCCAGATTTGGAGACTATGGAACAGAAATCCACGTGCCATGAGGGAAAAGGAAAAATATATTGAGGAGAAAACAAAAATGCTCATCTAGTGAAGGCTTCCACTTGCCCAGAATTCTCCATGGCTTTTGAACAGCTTAGCTGCTTTTGAATGGTGTCTAAGAGGTCGGTGCCTAGTCACATGGTTCACTGGGACAGGTCAGTTGGGATGGTTCTCTGCCAGCTGGAAGGACAGTTTTGTAGAGACTGTAGCTTTTCCTATGGGAAACTTTTATGTTATTTCCAAAGAATCTCTGGAGTCAGCCCAGCCTTGGGCTACGTCAGCTCTGGAATGCTGGGTAAGTCCCTGAGCCCCTAGGAACCTGTTTGTTCTTCTGGGAAGAAGAAGAAACTGTGAGGTGCTATGTTACCTACCTGTGCTTACATATATATATATGCATGCTTAACATCAGGCATGGTACATAGTAGGTGTTCAGTAAATGTTATATTTCTCCCTCAATTCTCCAACTCAGGACAGAAGTGGGCACGTTGTAGAAGATGATCCCCTCATCTACCGCATCATTGTTTACAGGCTTTTTCCCACACTCTTTCTGTGTCCCCGCCTCCCTCGGTCCCCACACCACCACCACCACCACCTCTTACCAGGCATACGGAACTGGACCCTGTGGCAGCTGCAGGGTCACAGTTGTGGGGTTTGCTGTCACAGGAACAAGAAGCCACTTAGCATGAGGATAGAGGGGCTTGCTTGGAGTCAGCTGGGCAGTCTGCAATACCTGAGAGACAGACTCTGTCTTTCCAGCTGCTGTGATTTTCTGAGGCTTCTGTGGGTTACAAAGACAAAGCACTCTCTTCCCAGCTTGGGGAAGGAAGAAGAACAATGTTAGAGACCCAGAAACATGGGTTGGAGTTTAGGACCTGCCACTTTCTTCTTGGTTCCTGGGTAAGTCACTTGATCTTTCTGAGCCATAGCATCCTCATTAGTTGAATGAGAACCATCACATCCAAGTAGGACCATAGAAAGAGAAGGTGATTGTCTATGCAAAATACTGAGCCTAAATGTTCATTCTCTTCCTTCACCTTTTTCTTAACTTCAATAGAGCTGATGGCTAAATGTTAGGATGGGTCTGAAAGAGAAATGTTTTGACTTCCAGAAAACAAAAGAAAGAGATGCCTTTCAAAGGAAACTTTTCAAATAATCTCCCCATGCTTATGTACCCTTGGGTCCCTTAAGGTGGCAGAAGGGACTTGATCAGGTTGTGGGGCTGTCGTTAAGTGCAATGACGCATCTGTTCCCTAAATTGTGCCCTGGAAACATTCCTTTTCATAGTTCATGGTCAGGGCTTGAAAATCTTTAGTTCTCAGGCACTGTCCCATTTTACTGGCATTTAAAAGACAATGGTGGAGTTGCCTCTTTCAGGACACCCACAGAGGACTCTGAGGTACCAGGATTCAGATCACTGGACTTAGATTTCTTTTTGCCACTACGTTTTTCCATTGGTTTCCTTAGTAGGTCTGGTTTGGGGCAAAGGGTACAGGACTTGGAGGTTAAAAAAAAAAAAGCTTTCCAATTCTGACTCTGCTTTATCTAGCTATAAGTGATGTGGGGCAACATGCACAAGTCACTAAGACTCAGTTTTCTTATCTGGAAAATGGGAATGTTAATGAAACTTAAGTCACTGTGTTGCATAACTCACTATGAACTTTAAGACTGACTTAAATTCAATGAGCTAATAAATATGGATGTCTTTTAGAGAGAACATCTGTTGTGGTAGTGATGTATGAATTGAGAAACTGTAAAATGGTCCTTTCCAATGTACTTTTGCTATTGGCCCTAAACCTTCATTTGTTGCAAAGGAGTGAAATGAAAGGTAATTGACTTGTAGACCTTCCTCATTGATTCAAATTTAAAATTCACTATCATCTAGCGATGAAACCCGGGGCCACTGTCTCAATTATAGTGTTTTATTTTTGTAGAAATACTGTATCCATTAAAATTATCTATTTCTATGGCACTTAAAATTGTCAACACAGTCTTTTTGCTTCACCTTCTGGCTGACTTATATAACCTCACTTTACTAAGGCTGGGGGAAAAATGTCTGAGCGTTTCTGGAGATTAGTGTTCTGTTTTAAGAATCAAGTCCTGAGTATCACTCAGTTCAGGGCAAACCATATATTTAATTGAGCTCTTTCTGTAGCCAGAGCATTAAAGGGAGAGAGAAAAATAAGTGACATGAGGCCCTGCCCGTAAGGAGCTTCTGATCAAGTTTTTTCTTTCTTTTTTACTCATTTGTTAGTCTGTTTCCTAATTTATGTAACGGTGAATAGATATTTACCAAAATGCACCATATGCCTGGCACTGGAGTGTGGAGACAGAGATAAATAGACCTGGTTCCTTCCCAAAAGAAGGTGTCTGCCTAGCTTAGGAGACAGCCATGAACATGAAAAAGCTCTAGGGAACGGGACAAAGAGACTCAGTTAAATGGGAACTGAGTGTGGAACACCAAGCTTCATGGTTCTGTGTCAGAATATGGCGATTCTCAGGGGAGAGAGGTTGCTTATTAATCCCAACCTAGTTCCTGGTTGCTATTGGAGAATCCAACCTGAATCTGGTGGTGAGCAGGACAGGAAGAAGATATTGGAAAGATACAAGAAAGTGACAGTTTGCCATGCAATACAACAGGTGTTGCAAGAGACAAATGAGTGAGGAGCTGTGGGTCTTTAGGTGAGGGGGAGGTTAGTTTGGAATGGGGAGCCCATGCTTGCTTTGCAGAAAAGGAAGCCTTTGAGAAGTGTCTTGAGCACTTGAGGAGCAAAGATACAGGCAAGGAAGGCATTTAGGCAGTGTTCACTATGAGCAAAGGCTCAGTGTAGGAAAGGTCATTGAGTTGACCTTGGGTGGCCTGGCAGGGCTGGGTTGATGTGTATAGGAGAAATGGAAGCCAAGGGGAAAGGGGGTTAGGGACTTATGATAAAGGTCTTCCACGACTGTCTAGAAGCTTGTACTTCATTCTACAGGCCGTGGGGGGCCCAAGAGGGTTTTTGAGTCAGGTTCTACTTCAGAGAGGTGGGACTTTTTAAACAACTTGTTGATCACACTATATTAGGAAATCTCTTTCCCCACAATATGTTCCTGGGATAAGGCGCACGTTTGCTCTCTGGGGGTGGTGGTTAATAATAGGCATGCAACCCAAAGCGGGAACAGGAGACGCACGCAGAGATGCGAGCAGGCTCATGTTTAATGAGTTCACAAAGTGATTTTGGTTCCTAATTTTCACATTTCCCTGCTCTCCCACCCTGGTGCGAAATTTCCTGATGGAGCTGGTGTTTCATGCTCTCTTAAGGATGGTAGGAGCAGCAGAGTGTGGTGGTGTAACTTCTGCTGCTGGGGTTAAGGAGCCATTTGGGTGTGTTCTCGTGGAGACATGATAGAGATCTGGTGAATCATCTGTATCTTTGACCCAGTGAATTATAAACTGATCACAATAACCTCTGTTCACTGAGTGCCTGGGTAGAGTACTGGGTACTGGGTACTTTCCTACATTGAGCCTTTGCTCATAGTAAACACTGCCTAAATGCCTTCCTGAGCGAGTACTGGGTAGCCTGATCTCAATTAACAGTTAATCTCGACAGAGAGGCATTTGACAGGGGAGGATGCAGCTGTTTGGAGACATTGTGTTACCTGCCCATGCTCACATGCTCACACAGCTAGTAACTGGTGAAGCCAAGGTTATACCAGTGGGGCATTCCTTTCAGAGCACAACACAAACAGCAGACAAGGCAGAGGGGAAATTTTGGGGTCTTTTCATTCAAACAGCTGTGAGTTCTAATTCCATATTGGCCACTTCACTTCTCCAAGTTCCCTCAAAATGGATATGGTCATTCCTCCTTTATAGTGCACTTGACCGGATGAAGGTAGCCTATGTATGGCCCGTGTTAGGCCTCTAGATGTCAGCTGCACTTGAAGAGTCATTAAAAGTGTGGAGGTTGGGGACCCCACACCTCCAGCCCAGGTTAGAACTCACTTCTCAGGAATGGGCAGAGCCAGTTAAAAGATGCCATTGCCAGCCTTTCCCTAAAACATCCTTCCTCTCTCTCTCTCTTCCATGTGCCAATGTTGGAATATTCCAACAATTTATTTGAATCCTGGTAGATGGGGGAGGGCCACTAGAGCCTTTCAGTATCCTCCTTCTCAGAAAAACCTGTCCCTGGCTGAGTGGCCATTGGCATTTCCCTGAAAGGGACTGAAGGCACAGAGAGGTGGGGCCTGCCTCTTGGGAGTGGTCCCTTCTGACTTCCATTTCACCTGACTCCTAAGGCAGAGCAGCTGATTTATAATACTCATTTTGGTTCTGGAAACTCCGTTTTAGATATTCTCTGTGTCCTCTGCTATGAACCCTTGATGGAGATGGCCTCCGGGGGACAGCAGCAGTGTCATCTACCCAGAATAATCAAGAGTTCTTAGCCCCTGTAGAGGGTTCTCCAGGGAAACAGAACCAATAGAATGTGTCTTTCTCTATATATCTATATATACATCTACATATATATACACATATATATGTGTATTTGTGATTTTCTATATCTATATCTATATCCATATCCATACAGTTGGCCATCTGTATCCATGGATTCCATGCATCCATGGGTTCCTCAACCAACTGTGGATCAAAAAATATTTGAAAAAAGAAACAAGCCAGGCACAGTGGCTCATGCCTGTAATCTCAGCATTTTGTGCAGCCAAGGCAGGAGGATCACTTGAGGCAAGGAATTTGAGACCAACCAGCCTGGTCAATATAGTGAGACCTGATCTCTACATTTTTTTTAAATTAGCTGGGCATAGTGGTATGTACTTATAGTCCTGGCTACTTGGGATACAAAGGCAGGAGGATTGCTTGAGCCTAGGAATTTGAGGCTGCACTGAGCTATGATTTCACCACTGCACTCCAGCCTGGGTGACAGAGTGAGACCCTGTCTCTAAAAACAATAATAATAAATTTTAAATAAAGGAAAAGGAATAAGAAATAACACAACAATAAAAATAATGAGTAAAAAATACAGTATAAAAACTACATAGTATTTACATCATATTAGGCATTATAAATAATCTATAGGTGATTTGAAGTATACAGGAAGATGTGTGTAGGTTATATGCAAAAACTATGCCATTTTATATAAGGGACTTGAGCATCCACAGGTCTTGGTATCTGCGAAGTGTTCCTGCAACCAATCCCCCAAGGATACTGAAGGACAATGGCTGTGTATATGTAGCTTTATGTATGTATGTGTATCTGTATGTATGTCTGTGTGTGTGTGTGTGTGTGTGTGTAGGGATGGAGAAAAAGAGATTGATTGATTTTATGGAATTGACTCACACGATTGTAGGAACTGGCAAGTCCAAAATCTGCAGTGCAGGGCAAGCAAGCTAGAAACCCAGGAAGGATTTCTAAGTTGAAGTTTGAGGCAGAATTGCATCTTCCTTGGGAAATCTTAGTCTTTTAAGTCCTAGTTGGATGAAATCTACCCACATTATGGAAGATAATCTGCTTTACTTAAAGTCAGGTGATTGTGAATGTTAATCACATCCACAAATACCTTCACAGCAACATCTAGACTAGTGTTTGACCAAGCGATTGGGTACCATAGTTTAATCAAGTTGACTCACAAAATTAACCACCACAGTCCTTGAGAAGTCTTGACCTAGAGGGTGCATCACCTTTTTTAGGAAGCTCAAGGGTCTGGGAAAGGCCCAGTTTGCTGCTGAGTCCCCCAACCCAGGGAATTATCACCAGATATGTAGCTAGAGACTGGGTCAACGTTTCTGAGCAAGTGTTCAGTCCTCATCATGCTGTAGTAGAAAGAAGAGCAGGTAGATTATTAGAAGTTTGGTTCACTTATTCACCTGTCCTTTCATCCAGCTGCCTAGCCAATTTTACTATATGCTGATTATATGTTGAGTGTTGGGTTAGGCATTCTGGGATCACGATTTAGAAGAAAAAGGTGTCTGCCTCAAGAGGGGCCCATACACAAATAATTTCATTATAGCAATTTTCCAGTACCAAATCAATAAGACTTGTTGTGTGGAACTGTGCTTTGTGGAAACATTAACCTGGATTAAAGGTCATTATGACAAAGTGTCTACTGTGAGTGCCCATGATTACAGCACAGTGAATCTTAATTCTTTTTGAGTCTTAGGACCATTTGAGAATCCAGCACCAGCCATGGAGCTTTCTCCAGAACTGTGTTCACCCCAAGAGACACTGAATGTTGTAGGCTATTTCAGGAGGTGAAGGTACTAGGTTAAAACCCTCTGGTTTACAAGGTCCTTTTTATGAGGATTCTCAAGAGAAATTGTATCTCTTCTCAATTTTAAGAATAAATATGCCTCTCCAGAGAAGTTGATTTATTTTTATGCAGTAAACATGGAATCGTGTGAACAATAACATTTCATTGTCCTTGTAGACTTCTAGGGAATATACAGTAGAAACCAAGGTCTACATGTTAAGAGAATTAAACTAATTCAAAGCTCAATTTTGATTACCTGCTTGTCTTTTTTTTCCCTTTCTCATCTACTACCAGTTTATGCCAAATTGCTTTTTGTTGTGTTGTGTTTTGGGGAGAGTGTAGAATTCCTTTTAACTGTTTAATCTCTCTCTTTTCTTGGCACTAGAGCAGGGTGGAAAGATACAGACAAATAACTAAGAACAGTGACACCTCCTATACTAAAGGAGCCTATGAGGTGCTGTGAGACCACAGCCTCAATGGGTAGGAGCAGGGCCAGCCACATAATTTGCAGGACTCATTGCAAAGTGGAAATGCAGAGTATCATTTTCAAAAATTAAGAATTTAATGACAGCAACAGTAGAATATTAAGCCAGGCATAGGGCTCTTTTAAGCCTCTAGCCTTGTGCAGCTGTGTGGATTAGCATGGCCCTGAATCCATTCCTCATAGGGAAAGAGGCTTCCTGAGTCAGGTGTCACTAGAAAAAGCTGAAGGGAAGAGTAAGACTTTGCCAGTGGAGCCCAGCAGAGGGGCCATCTGGACAGAGGGAACCGCTAGTACTAAGACATAGGGATATGTAGTAAGTCACAAGAGGGGATGTAGCAGGAGGTGGTGCAGGGAAGTTAAGGCAAGGTGAGCCCGCCCTGTTTCCTGTCATTTACATCAATTCCAGTCCCAGAAGGTCCACATGAAACTGATCTCACATTGATTTCCAGGCCCTATATAATCCCATTTTGGCCCAGACATGGTACATCCTCATCTGCCCTGTTGCATCTGACCTCTGCCTTCTCTTCCAAGTAGCTTGATATTCCCACAATGCACAGGGACAGGCCAAACAGTCATTGATAATGTGAGATCTATACATAGCCCTCCTGATACCTCAAGCTTTTGTCTGACCCAAACTAGCTAAGATAGGGATGGCTCTGAAATATGTTTTGCACTCAGCATTTGCATCTTTGTTATGCTTTGAGATGTCACCAAGCTCCGTGAAATTCTGTCAGCCCCTTTGGCATGTCCCAAATTCTCTCTCTCTTTTTTTTTTTTTTGGTAATTTCCTGCTTGTGCAGAAAGTCATCACAGGCACCCAGTGACGAGTTGTTTGAACTGAGATCGCCTGCTTCCTCTGGTAATGTCTGCCTCTTTCCTTCCCAGAAAGAATTGGGTAGTTAGCCCCCTCCCCACTTTCCTGTGATTTCTTGCTGCTCTTTTACATCACCTTTTCAGATGAATCATTTGGGACATCGAACCATCAACAGCGTTGCTGTAAACGCTTTCTGCAGATTCATAAATGAGATCATGCTCTGAGGAGAAGCATTAAGCAGCAATTTGGGAAGCGTTTGAGACTGTTTATTTGCCTGAAAGTGTAGCAGCCGGGGTGGTGGGGGATGCATGTGTTGAGTCTGAAGGCAGCACTTTTCTCCTCCTGTTAGTGTAGGGAACATCTCATTAGTTGTTTTGGTATCCAGGAGTCCTGGTGTGTCCAGGCTGGATGAGATGAGAAGGATGTCCTGATTAAAGCCCCTCACTGTCCTCATGAGTAAACTGAGGCACAGAGAGGCCAAGGGACTTGTCTAATGTTGTAAAGCCAGCAAGTGGTACACTAACCCTGAAGCTAGGCCTCCTTCTACTTCTGAGATAGAATAATTGCTAGGATAAATGCACATCTCTTACCTTCTCCAAACCTCGGTTTCCTCAGCTGTGAATCAGGGGTGCTTCCACCTTTTTGTCAAGATTGAGAAGAGGATGCTAAGAGAAGCATTTATGCAGAGACACCTAGCTCAGTTTTTAGCCCTGTGGCCTTGGCAGGTTGTATAGCCTCTCTGAGCCTCAATTTCCTCATCCCTAAAATGAAAGCTATAGGGAGAATTTGAAAGCCTGAATTTCAGCAGTGCCTGGAGCACTGTAATCACTATGTAAGTGTTAGCTATTTTCATTATTATCATCATCATTATCTTCATTCTTATCATCATTATCAGCACAGAATAAGCCCTTAGTAATTATTTTTTCCACTTTTATGTAGACAGAGTTGCAATATGGCTAAAATGCGGGTTCTGGATATAAACAAACATGAGTTTAAAACCTGGCTCTGCCATTTACTGGCAGTGTAACATTGGACAAGCTTCTCAACTTTCCTGAGACTTAGTTTACCACATCCAAGAAGTGGGATAGCAATAGTTACCCTGAGGAGCTGCTCGTGAGGACTAGAAATAACTCACCTGTCACATCATTTATGTAAAAAATTTACAACAGTCATTGTTTCTTTCTCAACTGCTATTTTGATTGATTTTAAAGTAAGATTCCTCCAACCAAAGCTGGGCAGCCCTCCTCACACCCTGTGTTTGTCGCTACAGGAGCCATTGCCCACAATTTAGATAGTTTGCATCATGCAGCTGTACCTCAGTAATTCCATGCTATGGAGACATGATGAAAAAGCAACTAACATGCACAGCTCAGGGATCTTGGTTAAGTGGGTGACCGAAACTTCCACAGGTAAACACTGAGTGCAAACACTTGCATCCAGTTTCACTCCTGGGGATGTTTTCAGGAGTCAGAGGGTGCAGAAGGGAAGAGGAAGGGGAGCCCATGAACTGTGCCTTGAGTATGCGCTCTGGGCTCTCCATGCTCTACGATGAGCTACGTTCTCCTGCCCTGCCAGGAACCTCCACTGCAGTAGAAGGTAGGTGAGAAACACATGAAGGGAGGGAGGTACACTGCAGCCAAATTAATCACTGGTAGAGCCTCTACCTAATAAGAAAATCTTGTCAACCAACTACAAGCCCAGTTGGGGTGGTCACCTAGTGTGGACTTAAGGGGACTAGGGATGGAGCTTCAGGACCGGGCAGGTTGGAGGGCTGCTGGCTTAGCATGGGATCCTCCTCTTCACTGCACAGTAGAGAAGGTGGTGGCAGGTACTGGGACAAAACTTCTGTACCCACTTGCATCTTTCAACACAGAGATAATGTTGTCCTGCTCACGTTAGGTATCTAGTTTGCTCATATTTCTCACCCCTTTGCTATCCTCTGGATAAAGGAAAAGCATTTGTTATCTGTTAGCATCGATACTCAAGGCTTCAGATCAGGCTGCGCGTTGCTGGCAGTCCTTCCAGCATGCCCAGGATCATCCATTTGGTGGAACAACATTAAGTTGCACATACTTGACTTTATATTTCTTCTTACAAAGATGGTGATTTTATACGAATCTATTTAAGATTTTAGGGTTTTTTCTGTTTATTATTAAACAAAAAAAGGAGCATGCTGTTCATTTAAACACTTCCCTTATGTGCTCTGAGTTCAATTTAAGTTTCTGGATTCATAAGGGTGAGCAGATTTCCTTTTCCGAAACCTGTAACTGGAAATAGACTGTCTTCTTTTTTTTGTACTTTACAAATGAGTTTGACTGAAGGATAATGGAGGTACATGAACCAGTAGCTATACTGCATTTCTTATTATATAAGTGTAATGTCCTGGTTTAAGGAAAAAGGATTTGGAGTCAAACATTTCGAGAACACTGCCACTTACTGTTCTATAACTCTAGGCTAGCTACTTAATTTGTCTAAGCCTCCGTTTCTTCATCTGTAAAATGGGGTTGCTGTTAATCCCAATCTGCCTTATGGGGCCTTCATCAAGATAAATGAGGTAATGCAGGCAAAGCTTTCGGCACTCTCACTGGCACATGGTTGGCTCTGAAGTGCCACCAGCAGTGATAATGCAGCTATAGCTGTGGCTGATGGCTGGATTGGACCAGCTTAAAGACAGGGAATCACATCCATGACAGCCATCCATTCAGATCACCCACCTCCTCTCCCAAACATGGAGAGGAGTTTTCTTCTATGGAGTTTTGGGGACCCTCACACTGGCTCATGAGAACCAAGTGTTAATTTTTCAGGAATTCTGTGAGCTAGTTATTAATCAGCCATTATTAAAAATTAAGTTGCATAAATTCACACTTAAATTATGTTAAAAACAAAGGGACTAAGTACTTGACACTCACCAGTTTCTGGTTATTTTACTACATTGTACTCTACCCCAGAGGTTACTGATGTCTCTTTTACCTGTGTAAAACAGGTAAATAGGTGGAAATGCTATATGATGGCTGTTATCACTCATCTCTTTCCAACTCCACCTTCAATGATGTCAACTTGGTAGCTTGAAACCAGCCATGGTTGGAGTATTTACACCATGGAAATCAGCAAACACTACAAATCAAGCCTTTTTTCCCCCCTCTTCTGGAAAGCCAGTTGTCAAATATTTACCAGCATATCCATGGGTAAAATTCATTAATAAGGTTGGCTGTTTCGTTTTTGGACAAATGTTGATGGGAAGAAAATCCTTCATTATATTGAGCTGAAATGTGTCTCTTCCTAGCTTGAATTCTAGTTAGAATTTTCAGTGAGTTTGTTTTCTCACTGGTAAATAAATGTCATGGTTTAGGATAGTTCCTTGGTGCCTTTTTATCCCCCCTGTTCACAGTGTGGGGAACACGGTAGGCCCTGGGGAAAGAGTTGCTGTATTTGTATTGACTGTCTTTGTATTCAGATCAAGATTTTTAAATCGTCATTTCTCAGAGCGCACTATTTCGCTCTAAGCATCAACCAGTGTCAGAAATGCTTAAATTGTGATATTAAAGAAATCCAGCTTCAAAGCTGAATTTGACTGAATTTCTCCCTCTTTGAGTATAGGCTGTTTCTTACAATCACTGGCTGAATAGAGAAACACATGTCATTTTGGGCCACCATGGAAAGCTAGTTGGCTTCCAGAAGACCCCTCTCTGTGAGTGACCATCCACCCACACAGGACAATTCCTCAGTGACAGACAAAAGCAGTGGGAAATGTCAGCCTACTCAGATGCAAGACCCGGAGAAATGAAAGCACCAAGTTGGGAAAACAGCCAGAAGCCCACAGGAAAGAGGTTATTTTGGGACATTGGGGCTTTTGAAACTTAGGCAGAAAGGCAGTTCAATGAGTTGACTCTTGGTCAACTTGGTTGGAGTTTTGAGGTCAGACATGCTGCAGTTCAGATTCTGTTTGTGGCATTCTGATATGCCATATGACCTTGAGCAGGTCACAAAACCTCTCTCACCTTTCATTTTACGATCTCTGAAAATAAAGATTGTAATACTCACCCTATTGTTTGTCAAATGAATTTAATAAAGATATAAAAGTCCAGGAACATAATAGCTACCAGTAAGAGGCAGCCACTCTGCTCATCATATCAAGCATCATGACAACTAACTTAGGGTTCCGAGGAACTTAACAGGGCCCTAAAAATTAGATAGCCTGTCTGCACCCTGCCCCCTCCCCCGCCTTCCCAGAAAAAAATTACCTTTATAGATTACAGATATATCACTTGGTCATTTTTTATTAAAGTAAAAGTGTCCAAGCTGACTTCATGGCTCATTATGGAGGATAGGCTGGTCTTCATTCTGCCATTTTGTAGAACAAACACGTTTGGATACATGGAGTTGTGTCTTCCTTGAAGCTGAAACCGTGTGTGAGTGTTAACAAACTTTTTGTCTCATAACATTCCCTCTATGGAGAATTTCCCAAAGTGGGAATATTGAGCTCAGTATTTTATAAACTACTAGCCTGGAAGAAAATTATTTTAAAAGTCATTCTTTTTGTCATCTTCCATTAGACACCAATTTCCTAGGCAGAATCAAATGTAGGACAGTGTTGTATAAATGAAATAACAGACGTGTGGCAAGAGGTTAATAACTCCCATTGCCCGGTTCTGAAAGGAAGAAAAATCACAGAGTCACTTCTACTCTTGACATTTTGTTCTGTCACCCCTTGAAGCAAACAAAGCATCTTTGTGCATTTTAAAGAGACCTCTGCTTATTTCTTTCCAAAGTTCTGTAGAGTTTTGCCTCTGAATTTTTTGGTTGGTGGTGGGCAGTGAGAAACCTAAGAAATCTGCCTGTGGTGAGGAGCAAAACACCAGGGCTATTGACTATAATCCACAGGCACTCTTGCCTGCCCGCCTGCACTTCTACCACTGCTCCTGGGGCTGGGGAAGCAAACCATCAGAAATATTAGGGAATTCTCAGTATATGAAATCAGCAACATACATCGAAACATATAAACTCACTGCAATACTTGTTTTAAGGGTGATGTAAATTGTTACAAAATTTCATTGAAATAAAAAAGAAAGTCAAGAGCACTTTAAAGTAACTCTGCAGACAATAATACTCAACCCAGTCTTCTCTGTACAACGGGGTACGCTTGTTAGCCCACACAGACTCACTTGTCCATACCTATATTCGCCAAGCTGTACCCATATTCCTTCCATCATTTGATATTCATTCAATCATTGAGCTATGGTTGGCTGTTGTTTCTTTTGTAGTAACTGGTAAAAGATGTCGAAACCAGCCTTGTTTATATTTTTCCTTCCCCATTGTTCTCTCAGTGAATACATCACCTGGAGGCTCAGTATCACTCTCATTGTTTTTTTATATCAATTCTCAATCTCTTTTTATATCTTTCATTCTCTTTTTTGTATCAACCTATAACCCTCATTTCTCCCACTATCTGCTTCCTCTCCTGTCTCAGAATCCTGGGAGATACTGGATAAAAATCACCAGTGTCCCAGAATTAGGAAAAAACAAGCAGTGCCTTTCAGACATTGTTGAAAATGCAATTCCTAATAATGAATACTTTTTAGGTTCTGCTTAGAACACTCATATATATAGTAACAATACTTGCTCTTACTATTAGGTTGGTGCAAAAGTAATTGCAGTTTCGGCCATTAAACGTAATGGCAGGAAAAGTAATGCATTAAATGTAATAGCAGAAAGTGCAATTACTTTTGCACCAGCCTAATAAGTGTGATGAACTCTAATATTTGTTATTCTTTTCTGTTGTATTTCATTTTATTTCATTATTTTATTTCAAAATTCTCTTTTGGATGTTCTAAATTAATTTCACAGCTCATGAAGGGGATGCAACTTACAGTTTCAAAACACTGGCTTTGAGCAGTGCATCTTGGACTTTAATGTGTGCACACAAATCACCTTGGGATGCTGATAAGTGGCAGATTCTGATTCTGTAAGTCCTGGGTGGGACCCACGATTCTGCATGTCTAACAAGCTCCCATGGGATCCTGATGCCGTGTGTCTACAGACCACACTTTGAGCCCCCCTGTTCTCCAGCACAAGGATTGTTCAGCACCATGGACAGGAGGCAAACCTGTGCCTGCTCCCCTATCCCCAGCCAAACAACAAACCTATGCCTCACCCTGTGTTTGACCTCTCTGCAAGACATGTGGCAACAGTTGATGAGGAAGCAAAGGAACTTTCCAGGGGCCATGTGATGTTGCAGAATGCTCTTTTTCTCTTTTCTACACAGAGGGGGCCTTCTGGTCTTGAGCGGTGAACCTCTGGGAGCAGGGCCCCAGCTGAGGAGTAGGGGACAGGTACAGGATCCAGGGAGCTCTGCTCGTGAGAATCAGTCCAGCTCTTCTCATTTCCCTCTTGAGTGCCCTGGTTTGCTCCAGTTCCTGCCTGGTGACTCACTGCAGCTCTGCCTTTATTTGGGGCCTTACAGTAAAGGCTCAGAATGCCCTTCTCGCAGATCCTTTTTTCTAGTAAACTCCTACTCCCACGCTATTACTCAGCTTAAATAATAAGGCGTTATCTGTGCCTTCATCTGTGTTCCTACCACCCTCTGTGCATAACTCTGTTAGAACCCTAAGCATATATATTATTAAAAACATCTATGTGTTTATGTCTTCCCAAAAATCAGCCAGCTGTTCTTGGCCCTGGCCACATTAGAATCACCTGAGAAGTTTCTGCCAAATACTGAAACCCAGGCCTCACACAGACCAGTTAAATCAGAGTTTCTGGGTATGGAGCCAGGGCACCAGTATTTTTTAAAGTTTTCTAAGTGACTGTGATGTGTAGCCAAGGCTGAGAATCACTGCATTACCCTGTGAGCTCCATGAGCATATGGATTATGTCTTACTCCCCTTTTCTACCCCTCTTCCTCTTCCTCCTCCAAAAGTCATCTAGCACCTTGCAAAATGTCCTAGACTCCCATAAAGCATCTAACAAATAAGTAACTAATATGACTAGCCAAACTTTCTCTGGCACCTATTGTATGCCGGGAACCAAAGACTGACATTTATCTGTGTAACCACGAGTACTCACAACAGAACTGTGAGGTAGATCTTATTTTCCCCTGTTGGGGTCTGCGCTAGATCCAGGGTTGTGCTGGAGCTGGTTGGAACTGGCACCACCAGACTTCCCGGCCCCAACTTCCGGTCAGTGAGACTCAACACCACAGGTAAACTCAATTCATTTATCTCCACCATCCATTTTTCTAGAGTTGCAGGGAAGACATAAAACTCTTATTAATATTATTATAGCATACATTTCTAAAAATAACAGCAGCCCCAGTTAAATGCCTTCTGTTTGCCAGGCACTATGCTTAGTGATTAGTACCCATTGCCTTTATTATTCACTTGAGTTTCATGGTGACACCACGAGGCAGGCATTATCATTCCTACTTTGCAGATGAGAAAATGGAGGCTTAGAGAGGCTAAGTAGCTCTTGCAAGGCCACACATTCTGAAAGTGGCTGAGCTGGATTTGAACCCAGGCCTTCATGACTGCAAATCCAGTCCTCCTTAACAGCTCTGCACATTCTGTACTTGCAAACATGATTATCTCATTAGATTCTCAGAGCTCAACAGGGAGATGAATGATGGGTTTAGAAGAAAGGCTTGGGCTGCAGAGTGGAGGATGGATGGGAGAAAGGATTGGCCACCGGGGAGTAGAGAACATAAATGGAGTCTCCACAGACCAGAAGGATTTCACGTCGAAACTGGAAATGGCCCTGCCTTTACTCCCCTCCCCAGAACTCCAGTAATCTTAGTATCTGTCCCAAGACAGTGGGGAGATGAGTCCGAGGCAGGGCCATTACTCTGCCTGCTTGCAGAGGGAAACAGAAGAGCCTCTGTTGTCACCGCTGGAGCTCGGTGATGATAGATGGAGGCCATTTGTTGAGCCTGAAGCCATCATTCATGGAGGACAATGGCCTGCTGGGACCCAACACACTTGGAGAAGAGCGTGAAGCAGACAGAAGCAGGATTATGTGAAGCAAAGTCAAAGGAAATTTGTTAGCAGTCTGATTTCCAGATCCTTGAAATCAGCAGGAATGGAGCTCTTTCTGTGAAAGAGTTATTAGCAAGTGTATTTAGAGCTAAGGAAAGTTCACTAGCTTTCTGGTGTCCATTACCAGCAAACATTGGAAATGATTGTGTAGGATTTAGCAAAGGATTATCCTTTTGGAGAACATGACATGGGATGTATTTTGGCAGGAAAGGAGAGTCTGATGCATGTGTTTTGGCATGCTTTGTTGGGGAGACCTGGATCGGAATCTTCAGAACCCTCAGCTGGAGTTGTCTTTGTCTGCAGCCCTGCTCCCTTTGCACAAGGTCTGGGAATAAATAAGTGAAAGGATTAATTTCACTTGGCTTTGGAATAGCATTCTCAAACACTAGAAACTCCCTTCCATTTTGTAATCTGAGGAAAAGTGAATGTTGCATGCCTGAAAGTGGGTCTTAGAGTAGTAAAAACAACTGAAGTCGGAGAAGTATGATGCAAGATGTACTTCCTTGCCTTCTGTTTTTAGGTCAGGGAGCATCACCAGACAGACAAGCTGATTATTTCTGACAGTGACTAGGGATGGGGTTTCCTGGAAGCCTTAATGAATGTAGAATTAGGTGGGCAGCGAATCCTGATGGAAACAAAGCACACAGCCTTCCCGTGTCAGCTTACTACTAAGAATGGAGTGAGTAGCTTGCCCTGGCAGGGAAGGCTCTGTGGAGTGGAGATTGTGCATCTCATTAAGAGAAAGGAACAGCCCACTTCAGAATATCCTAGTGGCAGGCTTGGCAGGGGTTGGATCCACTCTGCAGGCGCCCATTCCATCTTGCATCTCACCACGACTGGTGGCAGCCTTCCAACCAAGAAGTGTTGGGAACACATGCTAATTGAGTGCTTGCTAGCTGCCTGGTTCTTTGCTAGGCACTGAGGCTATAAAGGTGAATGAATTCAGAGGTGGTATTTATTGCTCAGTGGTTAAGAACACGGTTGCTAGAACAACATGGTCTGGATTCAAGCAGAAGCTCTGTCACTTGCTCAACCTTGGATGTGTCACCTGACCTCTCTATGACTTGACTTCTTCATCTGAAGAATGGGAATCATTATAGGACATACTTTCATAGGGAGGCTGTGCACCTTAAATATGCTAATATATGTAAGGTATTAAGTAAGCTAATGCATGCAAAGCATTTGCAATAATGCCTGATACATAGTAAGCATTATATACCTGGTTTTTTCTGCAATTATTTTTATGAATTAGGCAAATATTTACTGAAATCTCCCTTATGTCGAGCCCTTTGCTGGATGCCAGGGCCATGGCAGTGAGCAGACATGGTCCGTTCCCTCCTTGGCTCACAGTGTTGAGGGGCAAGCCACATAAATGACTACTCTACGTGGCAGGAAGTGATATGTCCTCTGAGAATGATTCAGATGGAGTCCTGTGGGGAGCTGTAGATGGGAGAGAACAAGGCCAGCTTAATAGAGAAGCTTTCCTGGAGGAGGGAGCTCTTCCTGTGGGTTTTGAAGGCTAGGAGGAATTCCTCACATGAAGATAGCAGGGTGAGGGTCTGCACCAGCCCTGCCTTGGAGGCTCTCCTCCTTGTGAGTATGTGGAGGCCTTGAACGGTTCAGAGACTCATTCAGGACCCTGCAGCAAATAAAACCATCCCAGGGAAAAAGAAAATCAAAATTGTGGCCACTTATCTGAACATCACGGAATTCCAAGAAGGCTGCAAGGGCTTAAGTTGCAGGGCAATGTTTCACACAGGTGGGCAGGGGTAGAACCTGGAAGGATTTGGATTGCTCTAAAAGAGGAACAGCATGAGCAAAGGTGTAGAGGCAGGGATGGGCAGAACCTGTCTAGAGAAGGGTGAGCAGATGTGTGTGGAGGCCACCATGTACACACTAGGAGGGAGGTTCATAGGAGAGTCATGAAGGTTAAGCTCAAGGGCTGGGCTTTAGTCTGTAAACCAGAAAGAGGCACATAAATTTGATTTCGCTTTGAAGATTTTTATGGACTCATAAAAAACTGTATATTGTGGGCTTGTAAAATATCAGCCCAATCTGCAAACTAGGATTCACAAAGTACGACGGAGGCAAAGCCTGAGGAAACAAGTAGCACATCCGCTGTGTCTGTTCCCTTCAATGCCCCAGCTGCCCCCAGCACTTAGCCTCCAATGGCTCTGAGGTGAGTGCCATAGGGAACCAGGGAGACCAGCATTTAATGGGCAGACACTGTGCTGGCTACCTGACCTGTGTCACCGTCATCGCAGAAGTCCTGTGAGGCATAGGCACAGAAACCAAGCATCAGAGAGGTTAGGTGGGTTTGAGATTTCATTCTCTCTGACTCCAAGCCTCTGCCTCATCCATTTAGGATACAAGGGAATTCAGTGTACTAATTATTGTTGGATGCAGGATTTTGTCCAGTCAGAAGCTAGAAATGCCCTATGTACACTCTGAGCAGTCAGAATGGTTTCCATTGTGTTAGCCGTGACATTCGCAAGACCCGTCTTGTCCCATCTTGCTGCTATTTGAATCGTTAGTATTAGGCTGATGAAGGAATGAATTAACCTGAAGACTTTCATCTCCAAGCACTCACTCTCTAAACCAAAGTTTTCTAGGGGTAACACAGAAATGTAACTAATGTTTAAATAATAATTTATTTTTTAAAAAAGGCTGAACAGAACCCTCTCCTGCCCACTTAGTTGCTGTAGTGAGTGGGGGCTTCAGGCTTCTCTGTTTTTGCATTTTATTTCTTTTCCTAGAAAGCATCAGCCATCCCCCATAATCATCCCCTCTTCCCAAGCCCCAGACCTGTGTCAGTGGCAGGGCTGGAAAAACAGGACTCAGAGTGAGGGGGATGGGGAAATAATTTATTCCAAGCTCCCCTGCCTCAGCTGCTCTATGCCTGGGACAAGCCATGGTCTAGAACAGGCAGGATGAAAGCTGCCCATTGTTAACTACAGGGCAACTTTGATTGAGTGGAAAGAACTCTGAAGTTATGTGGCTTAGATTCAGTCCTGCCTTCTCTTCTCTTCTTCTGGCCATGGGTGTTATTCAGCCACCTGTAAAACAGGCGTATCGTATCTTCTTCAGAAGCTAGGGAATTCAGGGAGGCCATATGAGTGCTTATTCAGGCTAGAGCCTGGCACCTATTGGACCCCCAAAACAACTTATTTTGCTGCTCTCCTTTATTCACAAGATAGATATCATCCTTATCAGAGTTTTGGCTGGCCTTTGGTATGATAGGCCAAAGTCTTATTATCTTAGACTTGGGACCATTTGACATGTTAACTTAATATCAAGATGGTGTCTGGTGAGCTATTCCATGGCAGTCTTTGCTTGCAACCTCCTTATGCCACTGAGAGAGGGAACTGACATCAGGCATTGTTCTTCATTTTATTTGGCCTCTGTTTCATTTGGCATCTGTTTCTAGAGTACCTCCTTTGTGCCGGGGCCTGTGCTGGGCCCTGGGTAGACTGAGCTGGCTAAGGCAGGACCCTGCGTCAGGGGTTTGGGAGTGGCAGACACACCGACAGTGGTAATTCCATGTGGCATGTGTTGCTGGAGCCGGAGACACAGGGGCTGAGGTGCTGAGCAGCACCACATCCACCCCTGCCTGGAAGGGTCAGGACGGGCTCCCACAGGCAGACCCAGATTATCTTGGCAGTCAAGTCTGACATGGCCAGAGATGGGGGAACAGCATGGGCAGCAGCACTGGGTTGGGGAGAGGATGGCACATTCTGGAAACTGTGAGTGGATTTGTGAGCTTCTTCAGGTGAGGAAACCGATGCTATAAGAAATCAGAAGTATCTAATGAATCTTGGGAAGTCTTGTCTTTTCTCTGGGCCTGTTTCTCTATCCTCCAAATGAGGGCCCCTTCCAGCCCCAGTGAGCCACGATTCTCTAAGTCTATGGCTCACAGCCTGCAACTCAGTATGAAGCCGACTTGGATCTCTGCCTGCTTATCTTATCTTCCTATTTATATTTGGAAACCTGCTTCTTCTTCATCTGTTAGAATTGCCTACAGTACACACCCTGGGAATGTCTCTGTTTACCTTGATGTGCTATGAGCACGATCCAGGGTTATTAATAAAACCAGGCAATCCCCCAGAAGCCAAGGGCTGGAGCACAAATGTGTGGCTAACTTTCTTGTCTGGGAGGCCTTGGTGGCTATCACAAGAATGCCCACCCTGTATGGGCCCCATCTGACCTCCAGGGCCAGGATGGGATGAGGACCCTCTTGGCCTGTATGGGAAAAACACTGACCTGCTTCATCTTTTCCTTCCCAAGGCAATGAAATTTGCCTACCTGTAAACCCAAGGGGCTGCAAACTGACAGCATATAGATATGTTTTGGGGCTCACATTCTGTTTTTAATACCAAAGAATTTAATATAGAAACAAGGACATTTTACCAAACATGTGGACTTCCACCATCTCTTAGAAAGTCAGATTTGTTAACACTGGGCTCGCCATCCTCCACTGGTGGTGAGTGGATGCCCCTCTTTTCAGAAGGGCATGAGTTCTAGAGTTTACCATAGTCGCCACCCCTCCTTATTGTCTTATCTCTATAGGCATTCTGCTTTGCCACTCTGAGCTTCATATCCTTTGGTTTCTCATCAGATAGTGCATAATAATTACTTGCCTGTTACTGATATACCCAAGTACAGAGCACTGTCCAGGTAACAAGGCCCTTTCCTGCTCCTTTTCTCATTCCGCCCTCACAGCAGCTTGCAAAAGTGGGTGTGGTTATTCCCATTTTATGGGTGAGGAAACTAAGGCCCAGAGAAGTGAAATGATTGTTCTGTGGGTCTCGCACTCAGGAGGTGGCTCTGCAGAGTGGGTGGCATGGCCTGGGAGGCAGCAGGGGCCTGTGCTAGCCTCGAGTTAACTCTAACGTGCCGTGTAGCCCTGTGCAAGCCCCTGCCCCTTTGGGAGTTCAAGTTTCCTCTTCTGTAAAGTGAGGTCACTGCTGTCAATTAGAGGTTGGTAATGTGAGCATGTGGCTGGGAAAAAATAACTGAAAGTTACCATTTTCTCCCACTGTGAATATGGTTAATAAACCACAATAGCATTAGCAATCTCTGGGACTTTGTTACCAGGAGGAATCAGATATTTTTGTATCCCATTATAGTTGTTGCAGATACCTCAAAATATCACTTACACTCATCACTACCTCAAGGTTATGATAGTTAATAGACCTGCCGTTAGATCTTGTTATGACTGAAAAAAAAGGAAGAAAAATCTAACTGTCTCACAGATTTCTCATTTTAACATTTTGATAGCTATTTGAATATAATCGGTTTTCTTTGTAATCTTATTTTCATTTTATGAATTTAGAAACATTTCTCTGAGAAAGGGTTTGTAAGTTTCAAAAGGTCCATGGGAAAAAAAGGCGAAGGCCCTTGATCTCTAGGCTGCCCAAACTCCTGGGACTCCAGACTCCTTGAGGATTAGGCCCGTGGCTCCTCATTCAGTGCCAAGCTCTGCCTCCGGCCTCTCCACCCAGCCTGAGCCACCTTCTTACCAGTAGCAGCTTCTGAGGCAATTCCCTGGGCCCTGTGCAGCCTGGTTGGCATTCAGTTACATCAGACCAACATCTCCCAATTGTTGGTGGCTGAAGCTGTCTGAGAAGCCCAGGATGGGGTAGGAAGAGAGGGAGTGCAGGCTCCTGCCGTCCCACTGGCCTTGGCTCCAAGTTGAGGTCTCCCGTGTGGGACAGCACGGTGCTGCTCAGATCTCTAGGTCTCCATATCCTCTCAGTTTTCATCCTCCCCACCTGGCAGATCCTTGGTGGGGAATCTTGGATCTGGGGGGCCTGGGCAATTCTTGTTCTTTTGCAGAGAAGGCAGCTGAGACACAGAGAGAGCAAAAAGCCCAGGGTCACGCAGAATGGAGTGTTTGAGGAAAGGAAAGAATGGCAGAGCAAAAGGAAATGGGGCTGCTGAGAGTGGCTGAGCCATGCTGGGGCCTGTCACCAGGGCTGGGGTCACATCTTCTATGAGGACGAGTGCAGGGAGACTTGTTGGGAGGCCATTGTGGAAGCTCAGGTGAGAGATGACTATGGCTTGAATAGGGTAGTAGAAACAGAGATGGTGAGAAGTGGACAGAATTGGGAGAGATTGAGGAGTTAGAACCAGCAGGACTCAAAGATGGCTTAGATCTAGGGGGTTCAGTGCAGGAGAGAGGGGTGTCAGGAGTGACCTAGGTTTCTAGCTTGTGCGGCCGGTGGAAGATGGCATCACTTATTGAGATGGGGATCAGCAGAAGAGGGCCCTTTGGAGAGAAACCGTGAGGATTGGGTTGTTGGCGCTCTGAGTTTGAGGTGAACAAGTGGGCCCAAGCACCACAACACGTGCTTCTAGTTCCCGCTGCCACTCTGTGCATCTGGGGCAATTCACATTGCCTCTCTGAGCCTCCATGTCCTCAACTATAAAACTGGGGGAGTAAAACCGACTTTATAGGGTTGTTGTGATGGTTATTATGAACATGGAGTGGAAGCACCTTGCACATTGTAAGTCATCAGTGAGCACAGGTGGTCCAATAGTGGTTGATTTTACTTAAACATATATCCTCAGGAATCTTAAAAGATCCTGTTACAAAGAGGCACATCTGGTACATTTTCTCCCTTATGAAATAAAATTTGGAGTCCACGACTATGGCAGCAGTGGTGGTGATGATGAGTCTAGGTTTTCTTGGCTGTTTGAATGAAGGACATACATCTGCCTCCACCATTTAGGGAGTTAGTATTATACAGGGGGGGCATCATTGGGCTGGAATGCATATATTTGAGTTCCATTTCTGCCTCAGCGGCCTCATGTAGGCCACATAATCCCTCTAAGCCTTGGTTTCTTTGGTTGTAAATGGGCATGGTGATAATATTTGCTTCTGAGGATGGTTATAAAATGCAGACTAAATGGGTGCATGTAGAGTTCATATAATGCACATTACCAGGGGCATAGTTGGTACTGAATGAAAATTACTGTCTTGCTCCTTATGTGACCATTTCTTGCCTTAGGGAAGAAAATAGAAAGTGACCTCAGGCCCTTCCCAGCACGACCTCAGCCCACCTATCTTGCCCTGGTCTTCTCTCACCTCCTTTCCTTCCTGTGGTCTAGCCACCACAGGCAACAGCACTTTCCCCACACACCTTCCCTCGGCCTAAATGCCCCTTTCTCATCCTTTGACTATCAAGGGCCTTCTTAGTCTCCAGGCCCAGGAAAGTGTGCTCTTCTCCTATAAAGCTTTTCTGATGCTGCCAAGGAGGATCCCTGGCCCTGTCTCCCATATCCCTGAGTGGAACACTGTCACTCAGCCCTCTCTTGAGCACTTTCCAGCGCTCAGCTTTGGGTTACAGAACAGCTGTGTCTCTTTTACTATAAAGCTCGTGTGCCTTGTCTCTTACAGTGTCATACAACCCTCAAAGATGAGCACAGGATCCACACAAAAACATCATTTAACTGCATGGAATTGAATTAATTGAACTGGTACAGGCTAGGGCAGCAGCTCAGTCACCCTGTCCGTGGCTCCAGACTCGAGTGGTACAGGGATCAGAGGGCCTGAAGCAGAGGAGCCCCTGCGCCAGCAGAGTCAGAGAGGAACAGCTTGGGTGGATGGTTTTGCAGTTGGTTCCTGAAAGGACCCTCCGCAGGTCGGCTCTGAGGTAGCCAGGCCCACAGCCTTCAGGAATTGGGCTGCTGTGGCCAGGATGCTAGAAGTTGCCGGCAAGGGTGACCAGTGGCTTCACAAATGAAGTTGGGGACCCTTTCCTTGGGCCTAGATCAGCCTCGGCTCTGCAGCTCTGTCCCAGCTTCCCTCCTAGCCTCATCCCTCTAGTCTGTCTCGAATGCAGCCAGAGTGATTATCTCAAGGACAAATCTGGCCTTCTCTTTACCCAGCTTAAAAGCCTTTGGTGGATGACCGCATTGCTAGAAGCTGGCCCCTGAGCCCTTTGTAGTCCCTGTGCTCGGTCAGAGGTTCCGCATCTCCTTCTAAAGCTTGTACTTCTCAGGATGTATCTACGTGTTAAGCCTCTTGCCACAGACCTTTTGTTTTGAAAAGATTGTGCTCATGAGTCTCCCTTGAAGTCTGTCTTGCCCATTCCATCCCGGTAGAGTTGACCTCTTCCTCACTGGATCCCACTATAGATAACAGGCTTCCCATCCACCAGTAACACTTTGGACCTTTTTAGTACAGTGAGCATGTCTTATTAACCATGATTAGTAGTAGAAATGGTAAAAGCAGTGAGTATTCTTAAGGACTGACTTGAAGGCCTCAGCTAGATGTTTGAGAAATGCTAATTCTCACATCAGCTCTGAAAGGCTGGGATAAAGATCTTCACTTTGCAGATAAAGAAGCTGATGCTCAGAGGACTTAAGTAACTTTCTCAGTGTCACACAACTTACATGAGTCAGAGCTGGGATTTGACCATGGATCAGGCCCATGCTCTTTTCACTCTTCCCAGCCACCAATTGTAATCTGAGTCTGACGTTCACAGTAAGCAATCAACATTGCTTGTTAAATGGAAGAGGGTGAGTAGAAAGTTGCTGAGTGGAGAATTTTCTCTTTCAAGAAGAGCTGACTTCCTTGTTTTTGTTTTTCTACTAAAAAGGCTTTCTCACATGGTTCTGTGGGCCTGGTTGAAAAGAAGTGACAGTATGAGGCAACCTCTTAGATTGTTCTTAGACTTTCCATGTTTTTAGGTAAATAAGAAAATCTGTTATTTCTGCTGCACAACACAGAAAACCATCTCACTCTGAAAGGAAGTTGATGCAGAATGTCTTCAGCTGGGGAGCACCTGCAGAGGAGGCAGCTGTGATGAGAGCACCCAGAGGAGGATACAGCTGGTCTTTGGAGGCCAGTTAATACATTAGGACTTCACTTTTGGCCCCACTAAGCCACGGTAGGTTGGTAGGTTGTTGAGGCTGAGGTCCTGTGGCTGCAGTACAGTGTTCCCATCCTATATTGCTTCACACCACCATGACTGCTCTCAAAAATGATACCTAAACAAGAGGGAGGGAGAAAGGACAAAATCTTTGACTCTGAAGAAAACCAAAGTGAGCATGTTTCAAGGACCTGATCAGCAGTGGATGTCCAGGGGGGAAAATCCAAGGCCTGATAATTAATGATAAAGCTGGAATTGACAGACCATGGTCCCTGGAGGAGAGCTCATCTTTACTCAGACATCCAGTGGCAATGCAAGCAACTCAGCTTAGATCAACAGACTTTCCTGAGATTGGCTTTCGCACCTCAAGAGTAGATACTTCCATCTCAAGAAGGATCTCTGAGCCATACTTCCAGCTCAAGAAGCATCTCTGAGCCTTAGGATTCCTGGAACTTTGTGAGCAGGGACAGCAGAGACTTCCAGAAAGAAGACATTAGCTTGCACCTTCTCTAGCCCTTCTTTGCTAAGTTACTGGGACCTTTCCCTTGCAGGTTGTGACCCACTTAGCCCTAGAGTCCACCTTGATACAGTGAGACACCCAGTGGAAGCCTCAGCCCTCCTGGTAGGTGAAGCCTCGAGGTTCAGATGCCCTTCTTCCAACCCTTTTCCCAAAGTACCCAGGGCTTACCAGGCTATCTCATATTCCATTCCCACTCCTACCATATTAGCCCAACACACACAACTGGGCTTCTGCCCTGGTTTCCTGTTCAGATCCTTGGTTCCTGCCTGGAACTGGAAGACTCTTTTGAACTTCAGTGAGCTTGGATGGCTTCTTAACACGCTACCAGCCCAAACCCCATCCCAATCACCCCAGCTGCCTGGGGACCTATTTGAGTAGGCCAGCCATCCATCATTAATAAAAATAAATCGTGATTATTAGTAACTAAAATTTATAGTAACTCATTAAATGATTATTATGATGATTGATAGTCTAATGGTTTAGAGCATGACTTCTGGAGCCAAACTTCCTGGGTTCAAATTCCTGGCTCCAACATTTATTTTGCGACTTCAGGCAATTTTGTTAGCCTCTCACTACCCCCAGTTTCTATCTATAATATGAGGCAAATAATAGTACTTAACTCATGGAATTATTTATAAGGGTTAAATGAGTTAATATTTGTAAAGTGCTTAGGACAATGTCTGGCACACAGTAAATACTTTATTGTTAGCTAAGATTATCACAGTCTAGCAATTAGAATAATATTCACCAACATTTGTTGAGCCTTTACTAGGTCATAGACACATAAGCACTGCAGCAACCCAGGGGTAGGTACTTTTACTATCCCCACATGTCAAATGAAAACACAGAGGCTTAGGGAGGTTAAATATGCCACCCAAGTTCACCCAGAGAGGAGGAAATAGAACCAGGGGTAAAACCCAAACTCTGATTCCACAGCCAATGCAACATTTAACAAAGACCTAGTAGACCTCACCAGTTATTCCAGTTCCTCTTCCTGGAATCTTTAGCTATATAGAGGGATGCTTAAATAAAAGGAATCTTGAAGCAGATTCTTGAAGCAGAATCTTGAAGAGAGGAGGCTTCAGACACAGGCAAGGCCAAGACCATTTACTGCCTATTGGTCTTGTCTTGCCAACTAAAACCTAATTTCTTCCAGGGCAGGAAATGAGCTTTTATTCTTATCCTGTGCCTCCTTGGCATGAATGAGTTCCTAAGCCCTCCATAATAGGCCCCAGCAAATATCTGACCTGCTGACCTCCTTCTACTCCTTGAACTAGTATGTTAGTGGCCTAAGATGACCAAAGTGAGGGCATCAACACCTTACATGCAACTGATCATTATGCCTAAGGTGCTTTTTGGTGAGTTTGAGAAGAGTCCAAATTAAGTCAAGGAAATGGTGGCTCTACACCGCAGCCTGATCTCTGACTTACATCCTGGAGACCCTATAGGAAAGTGGGGAAATACAATTTCAGTTAATTCGGTGAACTAAATGCTGAATTGAGGACAAGGTGAACTCAGGGAACAGGGAAGATATGTGGCTAGAGAAGTACTGAGCCTCTCTGACCAACAATCAATTCAAGAAAGTAACTTAAGAAAATATTCATAAATATAGCTATTGATCTATAGAGAACCATCAAGTCAATAATGCTAGTAATGCAAATTGGTTTTAAAATGTTGAGAGAGAAGGCAGTGAATTAGATATAATTTGGTATACTATATTAGATATAATATATAATTTGAAATTAAGTCCACTTAAGAGGCATTCACTGAATGGAGGCAAAACATAGGGTGGAGAGAGGAAGGAGCTGCAGAAAAGCATGAGACACGGACTTTTTGAGATACTTTCACCCTAGTGTACTTGCGGCTGCCCAAGCCAGAGCTTTGAGTTTTGTACATGGAGAGAAAAGGAACAGTCCTTCTTGAATAGGCTTAAATTAGACCCTGCACATTTGAAGACAGGACTGGTTTGTCACTGGAGCTGCTTTCTGTGTGAAGACCTGTGTTAATTTCTTATGAAAACCTAGAGGTGATTTGCTTGATCCTTGAAATAGATAGGTTATTTAAATATTTTTAATATATATTTTTAAAGAAAGTAATCCAGTAAGTATTTATTGAGTGCCTAGAATGTGCCAAGTACCATGCTAAATTCTGGATAGACAGTGGTAGACAGGAGAGACCAAGTCTCTGTCCTGATTGTATTAGTCCGTTCTCGCACTGCTACAAAGAAATACCTGAGACTGCGTAATTTATAAAGAAAAGAGGTTTAATTGACTCACATTCTGCAGGCAGTACAGGAAGCATGACAGCATCTGCTGGGCTTCTGGGGAGACCTCAGGAAACTTACCATCATGGCGGAAGGCAAAGGGGAAGCCGATACTTCACATGACTGGAGCAGGAGGAAGAAGAGGGAGCAAGGGGGGTGATGCCAAGAGAACTCACTTGTCATCAAGAGAACAGTACTAAGAGGATAGTGTTAAACCATTCAAGAGAATCCACCCCATGATCCAATCACCTTTCACTAGGCCCCGCCTGTGGCATTGGGGATTACAATACGACATGAGATTTGGGTGAGGACTCAGATCCAAACCATGTCATTCATAGAGCATACAGCCTGGTTCTCATTAAACCAACCGTGCCAAACAGTGCTTAAGTACAGTTGTGAGATGTGCTGCAAAGGAAACCCTAGTAAATAGTCAGAGGGGCTTATTTAACTTAGGGGCTCAGGGCTTCTCAGAGGAGATGGCATTGGAGTTGAGAAGCCTGAAGAGTTCATTTGGGTCAGCCAGGCAGAGAGGAAAGCAAACAACCTTTCAGCCCGAGGGAGCAGCACCCAGGGTCTTGATATTTGCAAACCTGAAAGGGGGCCAGTGTGGCTCAATTACAGAGACTGTGGGGCAGATGGATGTATCTGCAATACCCGAGCAGTACAGAAGCCAGGTTCTGGAAGCAGCCTTGTGAGGCAAAGCAACACATGAAGGACTTTGGATTTTATCTTTAGTAGAATAGGAAACTGTCAGAAAGTTTTAGGCAGAACAGATAACCCAATTTGCATTTAAAAAATACTTCTGGCTTCAGGTGGTGAGAGAATTGGAGTAGAAGATGTAGGAGACTACTGGGAGGCCACTGCAGAAGTCCCCCAGAGAGATGATGGTGTCATGAATGAGGGCATGGAGATGGAGAGGGAGGGAAAGGAGCCAAATTAAGGTGTATTTAGGAGGTAGAACTGATAGGACTTGGTGATTGATTGGCTGTGAGTAGTGACATGCGGGGGGGTGTCAAAACGGGTACCCAGATTTCTGGTAGGAAACAGGTACCCAGATTTCTGGTGGTGCCCTTTTCTGTGATTAGACATGCTGGAAGCAAGCTAAAAATAATCAGGGTAAAAGACAAATAGCAAACCCTTATGCAGCAACCAGAAAGAGATTAACACCCAAAATGAGTAAAGCATAACGAACATGCAGTTCCCAAAGAAGAAGTGTGATGACCAAGAAACCGAGAGAAAGATGTTTAACTGATATTCAAGAGAGGCAGATTAAAATAATTAGGTACCATTTACCTATCACATCAATAGAGATTTTTTAAAGTATGCTAATGCCTAATATTTATGGGAGTGAGAGGAATTGGCATGCTCATGTACTGCTGGTAAAAATGACAAGTGATACACTCGGGTGAGGAGCAGCTATAATTTTTTAAAATGTTAAGCAATACAGTATAAGCATATAATCAAACAACTCTACAAGAAATATGTACAAAGATATTAGAGTATTTACACTAGTGAAAAATTAGAAACAATGCTATGTCCATCAGTAGGAGATTAATTATAAATCTACGTAACCATTTAAAAGCATGCTATTTTACTAAATTAAAGATAGATTAAAATTAGCTTGTATGGTATGATCCCACCTTGTAAAGCATCTGAATGTACATTGTGTGGATGTCTGTGTGAGTATTCATACAAAAAAGCTTAAAAGGAAATATATCTAAAATCATATTGATGGTGTTAGGTGAGTTTTTATTGTATTTAGTGAATAGTCAGAAAGAAAATACTTTTTTTAAAAAAAGAAAACAATGCATGACTGCAGTGTAACAGAGTCTGCAAAAAGTGTTGCCCTGAGGGAAGCCAGAGGAGGGGGGACTAATTCTGACTCAGGTTGGTGGGAGAAGCCTTCCTGGAAGAGGTGTCATTGGACAGAGAATGAATAGTCAGGGGTCCATTTGTGTTCCTGTTTCTGCATAGTTTGTAGCTCATATTCAGTGCAGAAATGGGGAGCTCAGCAGAAAGCAAGCCCAACCCAGTTCTATGGGACATTCAACCTGTTTCCTCTCTGGTCATAAAAAATTCATGCCAATTAATTTAAAACCAGATGACAGGAAATGGAAGCTTAGAGCTTTAGAAAGACACTAGACAACAGCTTTGATTAGTGTCCAGTATAGTCACTTTGCCACTTTCTCCCACTTCCCCTGACTGGGTTGGGATTTTATACTCATTTGCAGTGGCAATGGCATTCCTGGGTATTAGGTTTTCAGCCTTTTCTATTTCCTCAGTTACTATTTTGGATCGTTGAAGAAAGAATCACGTTCAGTTCATATTTTCAAAATGTGGTTTTAGAAATTATGCAGTTTTATACCAAAGCGTTCTTTTGGGAATGTAAATAAGTATCAATATAATCTAGTCACTTTACGGAAAAGCTGAGGACAATGTAACAAAACAGGATGACCCTGCCTGGATTTGAAAACAACTTAATTGGTGGCCAGATGGCACAGAATTGCATATCTGGGGTCTGAGGATGGGGACAGAAACTGAGTGCGCTCCTGGGGCACTGGGGTGGGTTAGAAGCCGGCAAGCAGAGGCCTGGTCCCGTCTCCTTCAGTTACTAGCTGTGTGACCCTAGTGACTTTCTTGACATAGACTAAGTGTTAGGCATTTTTACGATTTCAGCTTTGAAAGATGAAAGACTTCAGTTCTGAAGTCACAGTGCATTGAAGGACTTCAGACCAGCTCCCCAAAGTGTAGCAGGGGCACCACTGGGAGTTGGCATAGTACATGGATGAGCATTTTCAACTCCAAAACTAATTTATTTTAATAAATTGTGTGTGTGTATGTGTGTATGTGTGTGTGTGTGTGTGTGTGTGGATACAGCACCTCACACCTATGACCTCCTAGATATTGTCCGAATGGTTTCAATGACAAATTCCTTTACGTCGTTAGCAACGTTGTTACAGAACCTATCTTAGTTGCAAGGTTGCTTTTCATAGGAGAGAAAGGGCAGAAATAGAGAGCTGCAGAAACATTTTTTGAAAATTATTTAAAAATATAGTTAAGAAAAAATATGAATTGATTTGGAAAAATTAGTAAATGATAGTAGAGGTGACACATGGATATGGCAAAAATATGAATGGGGTACCAAAATTACAGCATCAGGCCTTAGACGGCTCACTGAGCCTTGCTGAGCTGCAGTTTTCTTCCCTGTAAACTCTCCCAGGGTGGTTATAAGGATCATGAAATCGTATCTGTAGATATTATTAGCTCAATAGCTGTCACATAGTAGGGACTCAAATATATGAGTTTCCTTGTCTTTTCCTTAGCCTTGCTTTTTCAAGTTAAAAAGGGTATCTGTGACCAGCCGGTCCAGTTTCCCTGTTTTTCATATGAGGTAACTGGACCTAGACTAGGGAAAGACCAGTCTGAGGGCTCCAAAAGTTGCTCACTTCTCACTCTTCTGGGCTCAGGTATGGACAGTGCCTGTCAGAGACCTGACCACACACCTGGAAAGGCCTTGGGGAAACTGATGAAAAGGATGGGAAGGAAAATGAGTTAATAAGGGCAATGGTCAACTGTCACGGCCTAACACAGGTGGCAAGAGAGGAAAATCATGACTGGCGTGGTGCTTTTTAATATGGTATATCTTGATAGCCTCTGCTCTGAAAAATGGTAAACTCTATGTATAGAAGGAAAAAAAAAAGAAAAAAAAAACCCAAATTGTTGGACATGAATGTGTTGAGATTGTGGCCCTTTTCTTTGCTTTATTTCTCCTGGTATTTTTAATGGTCTTTTATATTTTGACATCTATGAAAAATAAAAAGTGCCCAAATGATTGGAAGGCTGAATTTTCTGTGCTGAGAGTTGGGCACCATCAGCGAGCGTCCTGCTTGACACATAACTATTAATTATCATGCTTAATTTATTACTGCACTTCATTTGTTAGTTATTTTGCAGCCCCTGACCACTCACAGTTTTCCCAGTTACCTGGAATCATAAGTAGTTGGTAACCAATTCTAGGCATAAAACCGATGATGCGTTTTAGTCCAGCGATCTCAAGGAATTAATTGTGTTTGTCTTCTTGTTTTGCAGATGGAAAAACTGAGAATCAGAGAGGGCTAGTGATCTCTCAGACACTTGGTCAGTAGGTAAGTAATGATGCTGAAAGTGAACCCAAAACAAGATATGCTTCTAGTCTGCACAACCGAACCCCTGCCAGACCCATTGTCCCAGGCTTGTGACTTTTCTGTTTCATGCAATTCAAGTCAGTATTGCACGAGTCAGTAAATAAGATGAGCCAGTTTGAGGCATTTGAGTATTACTTGCACTTGTGGCTTCTGTTTGCTCCCATTGTGGAGTTGACATGTTTAACAGGTGAGTCTGTGAAGTCCTTTTAGGCCATACATGGCCAACATTGGGTCTTTCTCTGGGAATAGTGGGACTTATTGAAAACTGGTCCATGCTGCAGTTGTTGTGACACTCACTCTCCCTTCAATAAACCCAACTGTTTGGTACGTCAAGAACAGAGAGCTCTGGACTAGTGTGGTCAAGAGTTCTGGGCTCAAGTCCTGCAATGACCTGCTCTGTGACCTTAGGCAAGCCACTTAACTCACAGATTCACTCATTCTGCTTTCTTTCTTTCACACTGTTTTTCCCAGGGTATTTAGTCCCAGCCTCGGCGCTGGGCACTGAGAACAAGATAAATACCACATAGGCCTTTGAGGAGTTCACAACCCAATCAGTGAGTTCCTCCATTTTCCCATTATTGTCTCATTATGAGACTTTCTAGCATCTGCTTTGGGGTATACAGTTTGAAGGGTACTTTGTGATCTTTCCCACAACTCTATAATGTAGAAGGAAGTTGTTCCTGCCATTTTGCAAAGGAGAAAACGATGGCTGAAAGAGTGGGCCAAAGACATACCTTGAGTAAGAGTTAGAGCTAGGCTTGAAACCCAGATTTACTAAATCTAAAACATTTGTTTCTAATAACAGCAGACTGTTCCACCTGGTAGTTGTAGCATCTGAATGGTCGTTGTTGCATTCTACCCCTTGGCAGTGAGTATCATGTTGGGGAGATTAGCAGCACTCTGGTGGTGGGATAATTTTCTGCAAGGGATTCTTTTCTGCATCTAGCTGATTGTTCTAGAAAGCAATGTTTTCTCCGCCTGAGAGTGAAGGCAGCTGTGAGCTCGCAGTAAGCTGAGAACCAAGGGAAACCTGCTCCAGGCCCGGGGCTGGCTCTACCAAGTGGCTGGGATTTAGCATATCAAAAGAGAATTCACCATGGGTAGAAGGAGTGACACAGCCCCCCAGCCCCCTTCTTGTGCAGTGACCTTGCTGTAAAACTGCTGCTTTTTTACCAAAGCTTAATGATCCTGGACTCCAAGCATGGTAGCTTCTGCTTTTGCTGAGTTGTCTTGTCTCAAGCAAGACACAGAGAATGCTGTGGATTAGAGGCTATGCTCTTTGTTTATGTGGATCACAACTTCTTGAGGATGAAGCTCTAGGGTTCCCTCAATGTCTGGAATTTCAAAAGGTGGACGAATGACCTCAGTGATCTGGCTTTTCTGTCTTACAATATATGTGTATGTTGCGAATTGTGACCATGGTTGATGTAGATGCACCTAGAATGCTGTAATGTACATGATACGCAGCTTTTGTGGGAATGTGACTGTGAATGTGTGGGGTATGGGATTTTGGGGGAGTGTGTGTGTGTGTGTGTTTAATCCCTAGGAGGCAATTCTTATTAAAAAAAAAAACACTTACGGGTGTAATTTTTCAACAAGACCTAGAAATGGGCTTTTAATAAGCCTCATTAAACTCTTTGATTACTAGGGGAGGCCAATCACTCTTTCATCTTGGCTCAGATCACAGCTCTCCCTTGCCCTCTTCTTTGGGGTCAGACAAAAATGCCTGCTATTCATATTGGTCTCTCCAAAGCCTTTTCCCCTTCACCTGCCCTCTGCAGCCCCCACTCCCACCCCAGTGCTTGTCTGATCTCTTTGCTTCAACCTCAGCACAGACAGTGCTGGTGTCGGGACTGACAGATGATAGCTGCAGGTGCTCCTGGAACCTGAGTGTCCCGTGTCTTCAGTTGTCGCGGCAGGACACTTAGGGTCTTTGTTTAGGAAGCACTTTGAGCTGGGAGAGCTGGGGCTCCTTCCTTTCCCGGGGCGGGGGTCACTTACTACTGCAGGCTCTCAGCAGAATTGTGTGTGTGCAAACCCTTTCCTTTACAGGTTGAGTTTCCCCTTGTCTGACATGGGAGGAGGCGAAGCTCTGTTGAAAGGCAGGTTTTGCTCTGGACTGCCAGCATTCTGCCAGGTCTCCTGAGGAGAGCTGGTTCCCAGAGTGATTATCTTTCCTGAGCCAAGAGCCAGGTGCTCAGTGACAGGAAGAAAGGTAGGCTTAGCAACAGGCTTATCAAGCCCTGCTACAAGAATGTTCATTCGCCTAAACAGGACTGGGTTTGTGCGTTTTTGTTCCTCTCTGGGCGCCGTCTCAGTTCTGGGGCTGGTGTGTTCTGAGCAGGAGTACCTCTGCTGCTTCTCAGAGGCAATGCACTCCCTGGGGTATGGGCTCCTGTCTGCATCATCCTTGTGCATCCCACAGTAGCAGCACGGGGATGAGTGTGCAGAGGGCCAGCCAGTGTTTGTGGTCTACATAGAAGATGCTGGCTCCAGGCAGCAAATGCCCACTTGGGGTACCCATGCTTTGTATAATGGAACACACCTGCATATAAGTCTTGACTTAGCTTCTTTTTTTTTTTTTGAGACAGAGTTTCACTCTTGTCACCCAGGCTGGAGTGCAGTGAAGGGTTCTTGGCTCACTGCAACCTCTACCTCCCAGGTTCAAATGATTCTCCTGCCTCAGCCTCCCAAGCAGCTGGGATTACATGCAACCGCCACCACCCCCAGCTAATTTTTGTATTTTTAGTAGAGACAGGGTTTCACTATGTTGGCCAGGCTTGTCTCAAACTCCTGATCTCAGATGATCTGCCCACCTCATCCTCCCAAAGTGCTGGGATTACAGGCACAAGCCACCGCGCCTGGCCCCCAACTTAGCTTCTTACTGAACCAGCCTACTCACATTCTCTGTGAGATTGCAGAAAACTGATGTTGAGGGTGTATCCTGCACAAGCCTGCTTATTCAAGGGCTAGTGGAGCCTAAAAACCAGCCTGCATTCCACCTGCCAAGCCATGTGTCCCAGAGGGGCTACATCTGCCCAGAAGAAGAGACATCTTTTTCAAATTCAGGTAAAGTCAATAACGGGGCTGGTAGTAGCCTTGTTTCTTTCAGCCTCAATTTCTTCATCATTTATCTAAATAGGCTTTAGGGATGATTTGTGATTATCCATAAAGTATAAGTGACACATAGAGACTGATAAATCATAGTGGTCATTAGTAGCTGTAATTGTAGCAGCAGTAGTAGTAGTAATAATGTCAGTAATGATAATGCCTTATTTTTGTAGTACTTTATATTTTGCAAGGTTCTTTTGTATTTGATTATTTCATTAGCCATGCATTAAAGACAGGACTAGGATTGCTCTCTCTGGGACAAAGAGAAATATGATGTGACTTGCCTACTGTCAGCCCCTGAAGGCCTGACCTGGAGACAGCATAAGCCACCCTGGCAATGATGTGAGGTCAGGGTATGCAAAACTGGGGATGCCTGGGAGAGCTCAGAACCTCTTTCTGCCTACAGGTCCATGCCCATTATCTACCTTGGTCCTGGAGGGCCTGCCCTATTTAGAACATTCTGCCTGGTTCTTGCCAGAAACCCCATTGGTGTGCCAGCCTCTGGTCCCTGTGGCTGCAGTCATTGGCTCAGAACGGGGTCCAAACCGGGTAAGCCATTGAGCATCAGAGTCCTGCCTCACAGCCTAGGTGGACATGTTGCCTGGGCCTTCAAAGCCACCCAGACAGACTCTCTAGGGATGGGGAACAATAGCCATCTCGCATGCATTTTCCAAACACCCCTTAGTCGCTGCACTTCAACTCTAGCCAACAGACATTTATGAAGCACCTACCATATACAAGACACTCTGGTGACATCTTACATACAATTTTTTCCCAACACTTTTTTTCTTTTTTTTTTTTCTTTTTTTTTTTTTAAGGGACAGTGTTTTGCTCTGTCACCCAGGCTGGAGCTCAATAATGTGATCACAGCTCACTGCAGCCTCAAACATCTGGGCTCAAGTGATCTTCCTGCCTCAGCCTCCCGAGTAGCTAGGACCACAGGCATATACCACCATGCCTGGCTAATTGTTTTATTTTTAGTAGAGATGGGGTTTCACTGTGTTGCCAAGTGTGACCCACCATGCCCATCCTATTTTTTCTGACTTCTGTACCTATTTACAAGATGAATAACCAAGTGTCAAAGAGTTAATAAATATGCCAAAGATTTCATAATTATTCAGTGGTAATGCTGGGATTTGAACTCACATATTTAGACTAGAAAGCTTATGTACTTGACTTACATAAAGCATGTAGCACACAGTGGCTAGCAAAAAATGGTTGTCACCCATTAGTGATAGTGTTTTAAAAAGTGATTATTAATAAAGTACTTACCATCCTGCATCCTAACTGCTGGTTCTCCTGTGGTCCTTTCCCATTGGACTGTGAGGTTTCTGAGGGCAGAAACTGGGAGTCTCAGCCTTTAACAGGGTACAGGGTTTATAGCAGCTGATTGATAAGTGAATGACTAACAATATTGAAAATGGCTACATGGCTATTTGCTAGGCATAGTGCTAAGTGCCTTATATATATTATTTTAATTCTCAAAGCAACCCTATAAGATAGATACTATTATTAAAACCATTTTACACTAAAGAAAAGACCTTAAAGAGTTTTGAATAACTTTCCCAGGTTGCATAGCTGGTAAGTGGCTGAGCTGGGAATGGGACCCAGCTTGACTGACGTGAAAGCTTGGTGCTTAATGTCTCACCCAGATATACTGGCCTCCTGCAGGTGTTCCTGCATGTGCCCTAGCCACAGCCAATGCCCATGGCCCCTTCAGAGAATTACTGGGAAGCTGTCATTCAAATCCATTGCCTTCTAATGCAGGGCTATGAGAGGTTTCCATTTAGAAGAGACAAAGCTGGTGAAGGCTGTGAAGCTGTAGTTATGTGTGAAAGACAGCATGAAAAGCCACTGATAGAATTAGCAAGAAAAGGGTGACTTCCTGGGGAACAAACCCAATTTGTAAGACACAAGTAGGGGCAAAATCAGCCTCAAGAGGTACAGTCGTTTGAGCTCCATGGAAAACAGTGGGGAAATGTTTCAGTGGCATTTACTGGGAGTATTTCTTGAGTTTGGCAAGTCCACTACAGCATGCTCATTGGTGGTCGAGGGCAGGAGAAAGGGGAGGTCTTGGTGCATTGCTCTCAAGGGAGGGCTTTTGTTTCTAGTGCCTTCCCCCAAGACCTCATGGACCGTTGACTTGTTTCGTCATGTGGAGCTTCATCTTATGCAAGCTGAAGAAACAGTATGTCGGTTTCATTGCTGCAAGATAATTGACCCCTTGTGACTTCATCCAGAAGGCAGCAGCAACATGTGCTCTTAGTGAAAGAGCAGCAGCTGGGAGACACATTTGAGCTGGGAAAGAGAGGGGCTTGGAGTGGCTCTGGACGACCTGGGCAGGACTAGGATTCTGATCCCTGACTCCTGCCAGCACCAGGGCTCAATTTGCATGAATCAAGGCTGTGTTCTAAGTCCTGGGACTGCAGTGAGGGGTGCTAGTGCCCTCATCTATAAAAGCTAGAACAGGAACAAGTGCTTGGGGAGACTACATATGAATACTCATTGGCAGAGGGAGAAGTATGCTGATTAACAGCACGATGACCTGTCAGAGCCTTCATGGACTTGTCTTTGGGTGGAACCAGGGCTTTGCCCTTTTCGAGGCTGGCCCTGTACACTGGAGTAATAATACTGCGCCTGGAAGCTGGACACTGAAGGCACTTACTTCCCCACCTCCACCCCCTCGGCCCAGCAATGGCTTTTAAATCATGCTCTGCAGAGCCCTGAGAGGTTAATGAAATCCTCTCTGGGATTTCCATAGGAGATAGGCAGATTTTCTGCTGACTTCTAGGCCCTCACCCTGCAGATCCTCTTCTCCCTATTTGCAGGGTGGGCTTCCTTGTTGCTAGGGTGGATGTTTGGCTGGCACACACCCCCATGACCATGCTGTTTGATTGTAGCCGATGTCCATTCTCATTGGCAGTGTGCCTGTACCACAGCAATTATTAAATGTTTTGAATTTCACTCTTGTTTGCAAACCTTCTTTGGACAGAGGAAAACCATGCTGTTCCACGCCAGCTGCATCCTAACTTAGGCACATCATACCAGTGATCAACCTTCAAGCCACTGCTACACAGAACTAAAGCAGTTTTGTTGTCTTTGAAAAGGGTTTTCTGTGCTTCCCCATGCATCCTAGGGTCACAGAGTCACCTGGATGTCACCAATCCACATGGCTATGTGGGGTTTGGCTATTTGTTTACTGCCCATCTGCCCCCACCACCATCACCACTCCACCCAGAGCCACCACAGCAAAAACCCTGGTTTTCTTGCAGTGGCAGATCTGAAAGCTGGAGTTTGTCTTTTCCATCCCAGCCCCTGGCATGTCTCTTTAGGAGGCAGATAGCATGCTTCATTGCCTGCCTGTGGACCTGGCTCCCAGATTCACTCAGCTGTGCCTTTACAAACAAACGAACAGCTCTAAATGAGCAGGATGTGCCAGCTTTTCTGGGAGGATTCCTTATGAGTACCTACTATGTACTTTGCATTCATTCTCTCATTTAAATGTCACATCTTTCCCTGTTTGGTGTCATTCCAGTTGCACAGATGAGGGAACACAGAATAAGCCACTTTCTCAATAATGAGTTTCCCATCAATAAAATGGTCCAAAGAGGAAGAAGACAGTCATTTGTTGTGATGGTATTAGGGATTCTAGCACTGGACAGTTAGATCATCCTCTGGATTACAGGATGCTCATCAGTGCTTGTTCCAGGATCTGATCACCACCGAGATCCCCGGATACTGCAGTGGTACAAAGGGAGGGATGGTGAGGGGAGTTCCCAAGCCACTTCCATTGTTTTCTAGAAATCACACGCTGATTTCTAAGAAAGCAGCAGAGGTAGACACTTTCTGCCTGTGACTGGATTGATCGGATGCCAAAAAACCCAGATTCTAGTCTAGGTTCTGCAATAAGTCTTCTAGGTGACTTGGGAAATCATTTAGCCTTTCAGTTCCTTTTGCTGAAAAGAAATAACAATAACCTTAAAGAGTTGCTATGTTTATAAAATATTACATACAAACAAATTGAAAGCATTATGCCAATGAGAGTTATTAGCACATATTCTTCATCCTCCTACTGATACCTTTGATCTATAATGATTTTAAAAAGTGAGTCACGGATAAATGCTATCTCTTCTAGAGTTGGAGTCTGGGAGGAGAACTGACTGAGAATGAGAGGAATAGAGCCAACCCATCATTTATAGATTAGAGAGCCTCCAAGCCTAACTAAAGTAGAAACTGCTGGGAGCAGTGGCTCATGCCTGTAATCCCAACCCTTTGGGAGGCTGAGGTGGGCAGATCACCTGAGGTCAGGAGTTCAAGACCCGCCTGGCTGACATGGCAAAACCCCATCTCTACTTAAAAAAAAAAAGAAAAAAGAAAAAAGGTAGAAACTTACCTCTAACCTAGGCAAAAGGGAAGAAAGAATTGATAACTTATCTTTGAATTACCTTGCCACCAAGGGAAAAAGAGAAAGCTAATGGATTACAAATTATTCCCCTTGGTTAACGTTGAGTCTTCCTTTGTTGAGGAGTAAGTAAACACAGATGACAAGCTATTAGCTAAGCAGAGAGAGGTATAGGTTGTGCAGGAATGGCAAATACTTGATGTATGAGGTTGAATTCGCCAAAACCAGACTCTAGGACAGAGATTTGCATGCAGAAAGTTTATTGGAGCATGCTCTTAGGATCAGCACCTGTGAGGGAGTAAGGGAAGAAAGGGAGGAGTTGAGCTGCAAAGCAATCACGCAAAAATGTCAGCTGATTCCACAGGGAACTCTGGAGCTGGGATGGTCTTCAGATGTCTCACATTGAGCCAAAGGGAGTTGGCCTTGTTGCCCATTGCAGTGACAGCTGTGGACTGCCCACAGGTGACAGCTCTCTTGGGCTGAAGGCCATTCTTGGAGACTCAACTGATACCTGTCAGCAGCCAACAGCAACAGTCCCTGCAGCTGGAGGAATGAGTGTCTCAGTCCCAAAGAAGGTAGTCAGGGTGGCACATCACAGCATTAACTACATTTGGCCTGTGAGCTGCCATTCTTTTCTCCCACTCCCCTGCAAACACCACTGTTGAAACAACTCTTTACCACTGCATTCAGATGAGGGCTCAGAACTTTTTCAAACACAATACTTTAGATAAACATTATCAATCACCTGGAATTTGCTCATGAAAAAGGATCCTATTTGCTACCTTTGCCCTCTACACGTGTAGGAAACATTTATTGATGGTGTCATAATAAGTCTTGAGTGTTATGATTGCTCTTTCAAGATCAAACAGTTGGCAAACCTTAGACAATTCCCTGTATGTCTCCTGGGAGACAAGATTTTCTCTTATTTTTCCTTATGATGGCCTCTCACCACACTTCATTCAAGCTCTGACTTATTTTCCCCTTACCCTAGTAAATGCAGTTTTCCCTATGGTTCATTTTTTTTTCTCTTTTTTAATTTACCACACACTCTCTTGTCATCTCACCCATTCTTATTTCAACCAGCAGCCCACCTTAGACATCCCTCCTTCCCCCTAGTTTTATATTTCCAATCATCCACTAAATCTGTCCACCTGCTTAGCCTCTCTAGCCTCCATACAAACAGCAAATTACATTCACATTAGCCAGTAAAGAAGCTGACGCTTAGCTCTCTCAAGATGCTTTTAGAACATGTAACGTCTTGCAAGAGACAGAGCCGGGCGTTATCATGGGTCTGAAGATAAGCTGGGATTTATTGTAGGTCTGTTGTCTCCCAAAGCCTGTGCTCTTTCTTCCGTGCCTTTGAAATATTTGTTGGGATGATCTCTTCATGAATCCAGATTCTCTTTACTGAGCTTTGCCAGAGTTCCCTGTGGAATCAGCGGAGAAGTCTACATACTTTGATTGTCAATCCCGCAGGTCATTGTGAATAACTGCAGAGTGATAAGAGTTACTTCACCCCAGTGGGTGAGTTGGGGACATTTCTGCTTTCACTGAACGGAGTATAGAGTGCTAGGCACAGCCTGGCTTTTAAGTCTACTAGCTTACTGTTTCATTTACTTCTGAAGATATTCCAGTGGTAAGGAGACTTTGGGATCACAAACTCACTGTCAGGGTCTAAGGGTTGGGGAGACACTGAAGCCAAGTAATGGGCTGGTTATGGCTTTTGATAAATGAGAACTGTGACCAGTCCAGCTGGCCAGGTGCCAAAAGCCTAGCAGTTTCACAAGGGGACCAACCTGGGTTTCTGTGCTGAATGCCTGTGCCTATATCTACCATCCTTCTCCTTCAAGGAAGAGGTATTTGGTAAAGAGAGGTCTTTTGCTTTTAGCTGAGGGCCAGTTCCATTGAAACCAAAGATCAATTAGGCTGTTGGGGTTCCCACTGAGGCCCCTATTCTGTACCAGATATTCAGCTAAGCATCCCACTCCTTCACCCTTAAGGTGTGGGCTGATGTGTTTTTGGTGTTGCTTAAATAGCAGACATGGGCCCCACAGCTTCCTGATGCAGTGTGACTTCTGAGCTCTGACAGTTTGTTGATTCTACCCTCTGCCCTTGAGACAATTACTTTTTTGCCTAGGGAAGAATCTAGAATCCTCATGATGAGTGAAAAGATGGGCTGATTTGAGTCCTCACTCTCTTTTTTGCTACAGATTTGCTATGTGATCTTAGACAGTCATTTGACCTTTCTGGTCCTCAGTGTTACCTCAGTGTCAGTGTTGAAAATGGCCATTATAACGCATCAAGCACCCTACTTGTTGGGGAACCAGGAGTATAATATAGGTGCTCTATAAATGATGCATGTTTCCCTTCCTCACCCCCAACTCATTACTTAGTGAGGTCTCTGGAGAAGTGTTTACTAGACATTCATGATCTACAGAACATGGATATTTTCTCAAGGACTACGTTAAATCTTTGTTGGATGACCCAGGGCTGGATGGGTCTGGGGATCATCATCTGGCATGCTTTCTCACTGGACCCTGAGGAGACTAGGTTCCGTACCCAATACTTTCTACCAGCCATGATGTGGAGAAGATTCCTCTTCATTTTCTGGTACTTCACCTATTCCATCTTCCTTTCTAATGGCATGTAACCAAGAATGTTCAGAAGAGGCCACCAGGGCAGAGTGAAAGGCATCCTGCCCCATGTGCTGGTTTTATAAAACGAGAACACTCTCATGACCTCTCCAAGACTTAGTCTTCTCATTTATAAAGTAGGGCAATACTACTTTCCTTAGTAGCATTCTCTGAGAATTGCATGTGATAATACACATGAAAGCACACTTCGCAACAAACATATGCCAATGTAAAATTCTATCTCCTATGAGTTTTTATTTCTTGGTCTGGCCCCTTCACCAATAGCTCCCAACACAAGTTCCTGAATGTATGTGGTCTATGCAGACAGCTTATCCAACATGCTATTTGTGGCTATCAAGTTTCCTGATGAACTTTTAAAATTTATTTATGTGTTTGTTTTCCTCTCTAAATTCTAAGATGTTTAAGAATGAGGTCCAATCTTAATTCATCTATTTCCCAATTATGTAATAGATGCTCCATAATTGTTTGAGGAAATAAATGAAGATGAAAGAAAATTAGAATGATGGGTACCTGCTTCATATCTGCTTATGTAATCCTCACGCCAGTCCTAAAGGTTTGTGTTATTTCCACTTCTATTTAAAAAAAAAATATTTTTTTTGAGACGGAGTTTTGCTCTTGTTGCCCAGGCTGGAGTGCCGTGGCACGATTCTGGCTCACCGCAACCTCTGCCTTCTGGGTTCAATCAATTCTCCTGCCTCAGTCTCCCAAGCAGCTGGGATTACAGGTGTCCACCACCACACCCAGCTAATTTTTTTTTTTTTTTTTTTTTTTTTTGGATTTTTAGTAGAGACGGGGTTTCACCATGTTGGCCAGGCTGGTCTCAAACTTCTGACCTCAGGTGATCCCCCTGCCTCCACCTCCCAAAGTGCTAGAATTACAGGTATGAGCCACCGTGCCCATCCTATTTCTACTTATAGAAAACAAAAATTGAGGTCAAATGTGAAGCCGCTTACCCAGAATACATAGTAACTAGTAGAGCAAGGGGTGATGGCCTTAGACTCCTGGACTCCAAAGCGAGTGCTTATATTCTCTACTTCATTTTCTCTTGCTCCCTTTCTCTTTTTTTCACATTATTATTGTGCAAACAACATGGAAACAATAATAAAAGAAAACAGAAATACAATCACCTTTCAATGCACCACTTCTAGCAAGTCAGCTGTTTCCATTTTTTCCACATTCCCTATAGCCTCTTTCTTGCATACGTTTTCTATAGCAGCATTATCGAGATATAATTCACGTGCTATAAAATTTACCCTTTTAAAGTAACATTTCAGTGTTTTTTTAGTCTATTCACAGAGTTGTGCAACCATCACCACAATCTAACTTTAGAACATTTCATCACCCCAAAAAAGAAACCCTTTGCTCATTAGCAGTCATTCCCCATACCCTGCTCCCCCTAGCCCTTGCCAACCACTCCACTAATCTACTTTCTCCCTCTTTATGGACTTGCCTGTTCTGAACATTTTATATAAATGGAATCATACAAGATGTTGCCTTTGTGTCTGTTTTTTTTGTTTTTTTTTCACTTAGCATAATGTCTTCAAGGTTTATCCATGTTAGGCACGAATCAATACTTTATTCTTGATACACCAACACCCATACCCACCCACACACACACATACCACATTTTGTTTATCCATTTATCAGTTGATGGGCATTAGGGTTAGTTCCATTTTTAACTATTATGAATAATGATGCTATGAACATTCATGGACAAGTTTTTATGTGGACATAAATTTCAGTTCTTTGGGGTATATATCTAGCAGTGATATTGCTAGGTCATATGGCAACACTATGATTAACATTTTTAGCAACTGCCAACCTATTTTCAAATATAGCTACACCATTTCACAATACCACCAGCAATGTATGTCATTTCCAATTTTTTTACATCCTTTTCAATACTTTTTATGTCTTTTTTATTTCCTTG